>NC_086153.1:168665822-169003322 GCF_035149785.1 Candoia aspera | reverse complement strand
CTTTGCTTGGAAATGAGGTAGAAGCAAAAATATAATGTATACTTTCTTACTAATTTACCATGGCACAAATCCCATATTTGCTCTGCTGTAGTTATAGCTGATACTATATGCAGAAAATCTGGAATACTTTATTTTTAAATACTATTATGACTTAGGTGTATTTCTTCATCATGGTCTCTGCAAAACCATACACAAGAAATTTGCACCAAATCACATTCTGAACATTTCCAAAGCTAATTATTGTGATGAGAACCCTGCTTTCTTGGGAAAGTAGTCTCCATATAGACATGGCTTCTGCAATTTCCCTTAGTTCCTTTTCCATACTAGGAGTATATTGGCATTTCTTTTTCAGAACCTGACAGTCCAGCTTTTGGGGGTTTATTCTCACTTTTCTTTTTTCCATCTAACAGTCTTTCTTTCATGCTGTTTGCCATTTTTTCAGTTCTCCCATACTGTCAGAAACACTGTGGCCCCAAATGTTTCATTTAGGAAGTGCCAGAGATACAGTAGGAAGGTATCACTGTTGGATGCACACTCCTTGTGTCTCCTTGGCCAATATAATAGGCATCTTTGATGGTTGTCACCACTCTCAAATTTCAGCAAACAAGACCAGAGAAAGCAGTCTTCCAGATTTTGCTATCTGGGAAAACAATATAGAATATAGAGATCCTAATACTAAGCCTCAGGTCCCAGGTCTCTATGATGATAAATCTTAGGGCAAATTCCAGATGTTGGAACAGAGAGAGCCACCCCATCGGCACACTAAACAACAGCTGTCATATCCTGATCTAGTCTTGCCAGAGGCCACCTTATACTGGGGCAGTCAGTGGATCCAGTGGAACAACCTTCATGCAGTTTGTTATGAGTTCTGTCACTTAGATCCATGTCATGGTCAACACCTTTTTACATGAAGAGCATAGTGTCTTCTGAAGATCTGGCTGTATTGGACAACTATTGCCCTGTCTCCAACCTTCCCTTTTTAAGGGAAGGATTTGAGAAGATGGTGGGATTTCAGTTATAGAAGCCTTAGAGGAAGTGGATTATTTGGATCCCTTACAGTCAGTGGTAGGGCAGGAGCAGTGAGTCTGATGTTTCTTCCCATATGGAGTGCCACAGAGTTTGGTACTCTCACATCTACCTTTCATATCTGCCTGAAACTACTGGGAGAATTCAGTCATCAGTTGAGGATGAAGTATCATCAGTATAGGCAAGACCAGAGATGCTGTGGAAGTCTTGACCTGTTGTCTGGAAATTGCAGTGACCTGGATGAAAGTTGAATCCTAACAATTGGGCCATCTTTTAAGCTTACTTGGAAACTGCAGTTGGTGAAAAATGCAACAGCCTGCATGCTTACAAGGGGGAGCCACTGCAGCCATATTACATCTGTATTGCAGGCACTGCTTTGGCTTCCAGTAGGTTTCAGGGTCCAATTCAAAGTAGGGCTTTAACCTACAAAGCCCTACATGGTTTGGCTCCCAGGTATCTTCAGAACAACTTCATCCAGGTTTTTTTTTTTTTAATCCTTTGGCATAGCAGTTCAGTGTTCATGCTGCTTTTTCTTTCTGGGAAATCCTTGTGAGTTCCAGCAGCCAGATGTGTAGACTATTTAGCCGTGACAAGTCACATTGCCTGGGGTGCACCACGAGGAGGCTAGTCTACATTGCACCAGGTTGGGCTGAAAGAAGGTGACTGGCCCAAGGTTACCCAGCTGGCTTTCATGCCTAAGGTGGGACTAGAACTCACAGACTCCTGGTTTCTAGCCCAGAACCTTAACCACTAGACCAAACTGGCTCTCACTCCATCCAGGTAGAACTGGGCCATTCTGCACACTATTGATGGGGATGCTTACCATCACCCACATAGAGTATGTGAGATAAGAACAGTGGGGAGCACCATAGAACCACCTCTTCCCAAGGGCCTGTTTGACATCTATTTTGGCATTCTTTAGGAAAACGGCTAAAATGGAACTCTCTGGGGTGCCTTCAGATTTTAATTTTCTGCCATGTAGAATAAGGCTAGTACCATGGTTATCACTACAATCATATTATTACTCAATGTTTCTGCTTGTTTTGTTGATTTTTTATTTGAATTAAATTTTATTTTTGATTTTATATGTACTGTAAACCATTGTGTGTGGATTTGATTTAGCAGCAGACAATAGGAGTAAGACACAGTCTGGAAGCAGCACAAGATAGCCCAGTCAGCAAACTTTGCTGTTGGTACTGAAGCCTCCTCTGTTGACTGACGTATGGTATTAGTTTCACTGCTTCTCCTTGACACCCCTATATCGAATTTGCCTATTCTACATTGGAATGTGAGATCCATTGAAAGGACTGGAAACCAAGTCTTACAAGGAACAATTAAAACACCTAGGAAGGTTTAGCTTGCGGAAGAGAAATTTGAGAGGGGACATGATAGCTGCCATTGAATACCTGAAGGGCAGTCACGTTGTAGAGGGTTCAGACTTATTCTCACTTGCTCCAGAGGATAAGACTAGAACTAATGGGATGAAACTTTGAGGATGCAGATACAGTTTAGATGCTACGAAGACTTTTTGACAGAAAGAGCTGTCAATCAGTGTATAGGTTACCATGTGGAGTGGTTTCCTCCCCTTTGCTGGAGGTTTTCAGAGGCTGGATAGTCATCTGTTGGGGGTGGTGCAGTGAATCTTGCAGTGTGCAGGGGGTTGGACTAGATGACTTCCTAGGTCACTTCCAACTCTATGATTCTCTCATACAGTGTAAGGATTGGAAGGTTGTTGGGGATAATGTCCAACACCCTATTGAGTGTAGGAATCCACTACTATAGCAAATACATTCAATACAATTTCCTTCCTGAAGACCAAAATGGTTGCTATCACTCCCCACAGTGGACAAAATCCTCTCTTCCCAAAGCACTATTTCCATTTTTAATCCATTCTATAATCTCTTCTTGCTTTCACCATTGTGTAGTGCCTGCCTTACAGGTGAGAATGCATCTCAACTCATCTTGTTACCCAGAGTGTAGGTGTATACCTGTTATGTGTATGTTCAGTCCCTGTGTAGTGAATGGGGGGAAATTCTATCTCAAGAGGTTCTGGCACTGAACAGATTACGGGAAATTGGGCAGAGACATCTGAAATCTATGAAAATCAAGCCCTAAAGAATCAAAGGAATGGGAAGGTTCCCCTCTCAAGCTGGCTTTTTGGTTTTGCCTTTTGTCTTTGTTCCCTCAGAGCTCTTCCCCAGAGCTGACTAAAACCCATATCAAAACAGAAAATCCAACCCACAGAAATCCATGTTGGAAATCAAGGAATTATACCATGAGCTAGGGACTAGTGAAAGCCAGATGCAGTTTGGTCTTATTTGGTGGACTGTGGATTAAGCTGCATGTGTGCATGTCTGTGAGACACAGAGAGACTGGCTATGGGAGCAGCAGGCTGAAAACATCCTTTTCAGAAGCACTGTTCATTTCTTCTATTTTTCCTCTTTTTGCCTTTCAGTTTCTTCTGGTTCATTTAGAATTCTAATGAATCAGTGGCAGCTCATTCTAAACCAAGGACCCACTCTTTAGCACACATCTATCCCTTCAAGAGAAGCTACTGAAGGAAGGAGGATTACCACTTGTTGCCTCCTGAGTGAACCAGGACAGGAAGGGATGTTTTTGGTGGTGGTGTTACTGGGGTAGCTCTTCCCACTCCACCACTACCTGGACGTGTGTGTGTGTGTGTGTCCTAATATCAAGACCTTTCATTTCTCTTTGTTGCCTTTGAACTGAAGTAGTTTGTCAGGGGGCAAAATGTTATTTAAGGTGTAAGTCTCCAGGCCCTGGATCATCTGTCAGTTTTCTTGCTGGTGGGGGTGGGCCCCATGTCCAACACATTTAACCCAATTTTGAGGCCACTTGATTCCTTGACAACTCTGAAAAAACAATACATATAAAAAGAGAACACAGTTGGCAGGAAGAACAGACACCCAGCCTTAAACCCAAGCAAGAATAAACCAAAGCAAAAAGGGCTCCACAACTACCCTATCCCAAGGCCTGTTGTAATTTTTAAAAAATGATAAAAACCAGGTTTTTAGTAATTTCTGGAACACCTTAATGGTGGGAGTTGCATTAATGGGACTTAATGATCCATTGGAGTTGAGTGGCTAATAAATTTAAATAAATAAATAGAATTTCTGAGGGGATATCATTCCAGGGGGCAGGGGCTGGTTCCCATAAGATGACACTGTTTCCTGGATGGGACCCAGATTGCACCCACCCTGCTTGACAGATGGACGGAAACAATTGGAGATAAGTGGTCCCTCAGATAACTAAGCTCCAAGCCATAACCAGCACCTTAAATTGCACCCTGAAGCCAACTGGTAACCAGTGCAGTGAGTTACCACTGCCTATGCTGCTGCATTCTGGACCAGCTATAGCTTCTAGGTGGTCTTCAAGGAGAGCACATTACAGTAATCCAATCATGAAGTGACCAGGGGATTGGTGACGGTCTGAAGAGCTTTGTGGTCCAGGAAAGGGTGCAACTGTGCACTAGGTGTACCTGTGCAAGCCCACTCTCCTTCCTTCTCAGGTGTTTTGTTTCCTTCTCTTGATTATGAGAGATTGCTAGGTCAGCCACCAGAACTGAAGGAGAGAGTAAGAGCCATGTTTCTTTAGTTACCTCTCTACCCTTTGAAGCCACATTATGAATGGAAGACCACCAGGAAAACCCAGGGCTCTTGGATAGACTGAGAAATAGAGGGGAAAAAAACATTTTCAGAACCTTTGCAAGCGATATCAATAATTCAAGAAATCTTAACTATTTTTTCAAAGGCATGAAGTCTCTCAATCAATTACTCAAAATTTGAATTACTATGTTTTAATGTGGCTTCAAAGGATAGAGAGGTAACTGGGTACTCAGAATCACAGAACCAACCACCTTATTTGGGAGTTAAAATCCCTAACACGTTTAAAAGAAATCTAATTTATTTTATATCAAAAGGAAAATTAGAAGTTAGGTTACATCAAGACGTTTTATTATTTCAGGTTGCTCCAACTAGCTTATTTTCATCCATAATCCAAAGATAACAAAAAATATCCCCCCCCCCAAATTTGGCTTTCTTAAAAGCAGATGGAAAGCCAAGGCTTTCTTACAACATAATGTACACTAAAACAAATTGGGGCGGGGGGGTGTATTCCCAACATCATGATGCATATGAAATTATACAGTTGAGAAATATTTCAGGAGTGATAGCTGATACAGAATCTAAGGTATGGTTTTCTTTGGAATTTCATGGCAAATTTTTAAAAAGGATTAAAAGTATACCATAACTTTCTAAAAAGACCTGTCAGTTCTACTTCTAATCCATTTTTGAAGACTTGAAGAAATTGGCAACTTCGCCTACCGTTTCACTACTTGTATTAGTTTTAGACCATATGTGGAAATATTTGAAGGGGCGAAGGACAGTCCGGTTAGAATAAGAGATGGGTTCTACAAGTTTTAGATTTCGATCTTACCTGATTTCATTTGCTACAATTGTGTTTTCTTTTCAAAAAGATATTCAAGCTACCAAAAAGAAACTTAGTGATACCTAATATTATTTTTTTCAAATTTACTGTGTCAACTAAAGGGTTGCTATCTAAACTCTGTATTACTCCATTGGAGCATTAAAACTTCCCATTAAATGGATTAAAAGCAGTTTGGGTAAATGAGTTGTAAACTATCTTAAATGAAGGGGACTTGAATATATCTTCCCAAATGTGAGAAAAATGATAGATGGTTTGTGATATAGGTGAAATTGATATACATAAACAATTCTGTGCTTTGTTGATATAAATGAAGTGAGAAAGGCACATATCTTCATCTATAGTGGATATGTCCAAAGATTAGAAATTTTTGTAGGGTGGTTTTCACAGAAATGGGCATAATCATTAACTAAAATAGGTCCCCATTGTTGGAAATATTATTGAAGATTGTAAGAAAATAAAATCTAAATGTTTAGTGACGTGTGTGATGATACCAGCAAAAATGATAACTAGACATTGGAAACATGGAATTTTATCCTTAATAAGCCTTGGTATACAGTGATGGCAGACAAATTAATCCATTTATTACACTTTTAAACAGGACAAGGTAACCCATGTTCCTTCTTTGTGACAAAGAAGTATATGGAAAGATATATATTATTTTTAACAAGTCTCAAACTGGTAGACAATGGTCTAGAATAATAATATCTGTAATATTAAGCAAGATTTTGTATTTTAGGACATTATGGTGTATTAATAATTATTAATGGCCTGAAAGCATGTTATGTGATTCAATTTTTAAATTTATAAAAATATTTTTAAGTTTTTTTTCCTCTTGAGCAGATTTGATTAAGTTTGACTGTCATCCTCTTGTTAGGATATGTACACTATGATCCACCCACAGAGCAAGGCACATTTATTTTGCTGGAGCCAGTTTTCTGGTTTTGTTAGATACATATCCTGCCTTTCAAGAAGGTGTTTCAAATCAAATTGCCCCATCAAAGCTGATTCAGTCCTTTGAAGAGTGTCTTGCTTTGTGAATCAAATCAGGGGGCTGCAAAGCACTTCATAGTCTTTTCAAGACTTCCTAGATTCAGTGGTTTTGTGTTGCTGCCAGAGTTGTTACAGACAGTATATGTAGTGTTCCAGTTCCATATATGGAGAAGGCTGGTTGTGACATTGTCATTACTCCAAAGCCATTGCTTTGGTTTAATTCACTCTTTAAATTTTCAGCTTTTTAACATGTACAGCCACAATTCTTTTGCCATCTGTTCTGCTAATGAAATTTATTTTATTTATTTTATTTTCTATCCTGCCTTTATTATTTTTATAAATAACTCAAAGTGGCGAACATACCTAATACTTCTTCCTCCTATTTTCCCCACAACAACCTGTGAGGTGAGTTGGGCTCAGAGAGAGTTCACCCAGCTGGCTTTCATGTCTAAGGCGAGACTAGAACTCTCAGTCTCCTGATGTTCTTCTCCGGTGAGAGTTCAGTTCAGCTTTTTAGACACAAGGCTGAACCATCTGGTATATACTCTTGGGTCAGTCCATACATTTAACAAATTGCATGATTGGGTCTCAATTAATTTCTCAAAATTATATGAATAAGTTTAACTTTGCCAGCTGCTGGCTGATTGTCATTGAAATGCTGATGTTAGAATTGTGCTAATCTATATTAACGTGTGATAAACTTTATATTAATTTTCCAGGCTACTCCTAGGATCCTCAAACAGCAGAATATAAGGAAAAACTGCTAGAAGATTATACTTACTTTTTTTAAAATTGAGGATTAATTGAGGATTAGGGTGGCAACATAGCCCCAGCTAGCACAGTCAATGGCAAAGGATTTTAGGACTTGTATTTTAAAGGGTCTGTAAGGACATCAAAGGGACACAGTGGCGCTGCGTGTTAAACCACTGAGCTGCTGAGCTTGCTGATCGGAAGGTCGGCGGTTCGAATCCACGTGACGGGGTGAGCTCCCGTTGCTAGTCCCAGCTCCTGCCAACCTAGCAGTTTGAAAACATGCAAATGTGAGTAGATTAATAGGTACCGCTTCGGTGGGCAGGTAACGGCGTTCCGTTTAGTCATGCCGGCCACATGACCATGGAAGTGTCTACAGACAAACGCCGGCTCTTCGGCTTTGGAACGGAGCTGAGCACCGCCCCCTAGAGTCGGACACGACTGGACTTAATGTCAAGGGAAACCTTTACCTTTACATTTAAGGACATCAAACTGCCTATCCCTGCACAAGAGACCAACCAGCATTAGGAATAAAAGGCAGATCTGGCCTTAAAATCCCCTGAGTGCAGTGTTTAATTTTAGAAGTATAAGATAATATAACGTATAATTTCACATATTGAAGGATATTTTGTGTTTTAAAATGAAGGTAAGAATTTAGCTCAGATTAAATTTCTGAGTGTCCGATACAGCCACAGACAGCATTTTAAGCACCTGTATATGTACACACTTGCTACCTATGTAGTGAGGAAATAGAAGCATAGCAGCAATTGATCATGATAGGGATTAGGCGGTATGAGACCAATTCATTTTAGAACAGCTGCATTTACTTTGACTACCGACTGTTGTTCTGCAACAATCACACATCAGCGGTCTTGCTGATTAGTTTTTCTGAATCCAGCTCCAGTGACTACATATGTGATTCTCTCCGTACCAAGAATGTGTTTTGTGGAAAACTGAAGGGAATAATTTCAGAAATCTTTTCTTGTTTCTAAGACACGTTGGTATAAATATAGATGGTAGCTGGGCACAAGGGTTGTGCACACTTCAGAAATGATTCAGAGCTTGTGGTAGCACAGCATGTCTCTAATATTCATTAAAGCAGCTCTTTTTAAAGGCTTCTGTGTGAGCCTGAAAAAAAGTTGCTGGTGCTTTAAGAGTCAAATCAATTCCAAAACACTTTTTCGAAACATTCCATCATATGTCTGTTACCTTTCCTTATGAATTGTGAGGGGGGAAATGGGAAGAGCATGTTACATTAATACGCTAAGTGTTCCCTTGTTTCTGTGCAGAGTGCAAGGCAGAATGGAAAAAGTTATGTGAAGAGAGCCTGCGGGAAGTTATTCCTTTTTTCTAGTTTCTTATAAACTTAGATAAATCTAGTTTAAATAATCATCTAAATGTTTTTAATTTTCTCAGCTACATCCCTGACAACTGCATACCATGAAGTCATATATTGCTTAACTCCCCTTCATTTGATTGGTCTGCCTTGAAGTTTGAAAAAATATCAGATTAGCTCAAAACTTCATAGTCTGCCCACAATGTTTAATTCTACTATGTATAAGTTATGCTTCTACTAAATGTGTTCCATCTCTCATTGCACACATACTGTACATTGACACCTAACTGCATTACAATGTTGAGAATGTCTTTATAAGAGAAAGAGGGATTGTCACAAATGGCAGTTGGTGGATACTTCAAGGGATGTCAAATCACAGCTTTTTCAGTATGACTTAAAGAAATCTACAACTGTTCAAATCATATGATTATTACTTATTTTAAAAAGTGATATTCTAAATTGTATTTCTTATTATCTCAGCTTGATCCTATTCCTGAAAAAATATTACAGCAGACAGCAAATGTTAATGCAGTGCATTCCATTGAGAAGGTCATTGAAATACACAGTGAGTACCTACGAACAGTAGTTTTTCTGCTACAGTTGAACTGCGTCTTTTTTTTTAAGTAAATTTATTAGTTTTATTAGATAAAAAAATTGAACATAAATTTACATATAAACAATAACACATTACAATACCATTACTTAGACAAAAGAGAAAAAGAGAAGAAAGGGAAAAGGGAAAGAAAGAGAAAAGAAAAGAAAAGAAAAAGAGAAAAAAAGAGAAAAAAAGATTTAAAAAGCAGGATTTCCAACTATCTAAACAGTGGATCTTAATAGCATATTATCTCCTTTTCTTAATTCTCTAATATAACATCTATAATTCTATTTGAATTATATAATTAATATAATTAATATTTACATTTTATATATCCATAGGAACTTTTAGCGTCAGTTCAACATATTTAAAAAAGGGTTTCCAATCGTTTTGAAAATCGTCCATATTTTTATCGTTTAGTTGATCAGTGAGTCTTGCCATCTGTGCTAAGTCCAGGGACTTGATTATCCATTCTTCGACTGATGGGACTTGTTCTTCTTTCCATTTTGAGGCATAGATGGTTCAAGCTGCCGTAATCAAATATAATAAAAGTTTTCCATATTTATTTTCTAAATTTTTGTCCATGAAGCCCAATAGGTATAGCTCCAGTGTTTTAACAATATCTACTGCCAACATTTTACATATAATATTATGTATAAATGTCCAAAATTTCTTAGCTTTTACATAGGTCCACCACATGTGGTATAAAGTTCCTGTTTCCTTTTTACATTTCCAGCAGATATTTGAAGTGTTTTTAAACATTTTAGATAATTTATCTGGAGTTATATACCACCTGAACATCATTTTGTAAAAATTTTCTTTCAAATTATAATTAAGTGTAAATTTTAACCCCTTACTCCACATCCTTTCCCAATAATCATATTCAATATCATGTCCAATTTTTTTCTCCCATTTAGTCATACATTCCTTAATTTGTACATTTACCATTCTTATTTGTAATAATATTTTATATGTTTTAGAGATCATGTAGTCGTTATTGGCATAAACTTGATTATCTCACCAGGATAGTTCTTTTGTAAATTTATAATTTTTCGTATCTATTTTAAATTGTTCTTTTAGTTGAATATACATAAACCAATGACATGAATATCCCTCTTTTTCCAATTCTTCTCTAGTCTTCATTATGTACTTAGTCCCCTCAAACTTTAATAGATCCAAATATTTTAACCATTTATGATTGTCTATCTTTTCTCGCCTTGTAAAGGCTTCTTGAGGGGAGGTCCATAATGGTAAGCTCGATGTTAATATAGGCTTATATTTTTCCCAGATTCTAAGAATAGACCGTCTGATACAATGGTTATTAAACGCTTTATTTGCTTTCAATTTATTATACCATAAAAACCCATGCCAACCAAATTTTAAATTATGTCCTTCTAAATTAAGCAGTTTATAATTTTTTAAGGTAATCCATTCCTTTAACCATAGTAGACCACATGCCTCATAATATAACCTAAAGTCAGGTAGGTCCAAGCCTCCTCTTTCTTTGGCATCCTGTAGTAGTTTAAATTTTATTCTTGGTTTTTTCCCTTGCCAGATAAACTTTGAGAGATCTTTTTGCCATATTTTAAAAGTTTTATCTGTTAGTAATATTGGAATAGTTTGGAATAAGAATAGCATACTAGGCAAAATATTCATTTTAATTGTAGAAATTCATCCCATAAGTGATAAATTTAAATTTTCCGACCTCGATAGATCTTGTTTGATTTCCTTCCATATTTTTACGTAATTATTTTGAAATAAGTCACTAGTCTTTGCTGTAATTTCTATCCCTAAGTATCTAACTTTTTAGCATTATTAAATCCTGATTTATTTTCTAATATAATCTGATTATTTTGTGACATATTTAAATTTATCATTTTCGTTTTCTGTTTATTTTAAGACCAGCTAATTCTCCATATTCTTGTAATTTCTTTAATAAGTAATCAATTGATGTTTGCGGATTTTGCAAAGTAATAACTAAGTCATCCACAAAAGCTCTTAGTTTATATGTTTCTTGCTTTATCTTTATTCCCTCAATCTGGTGGTCTTTTCTAATATCCTCTGTTAATTCTCAGTTAAAGTATTACTTCCAGTACCAATATGAATAGTAGAGGAGATAACGGACAACCTTGTCTTGTTCCTTTTTCTATTAAGCATTCTTGTGTTGTGTCTTCATTTACTACAATTCTAGCTTTTTGAAATGTATAAATTGATTTTACTGCCTTTATGAATCTATCACCAAAATCCATAATTTCTAGAGTCTTAAACATAAAGTTCCAATTTAGGACTTAGTTTCTCCTTCTCTTAACTGTTCTTCTCGTAACCAATCTGATTTAAAATGCAGTGCCCAGAACTGGACACAATATTCAAAAATGAAGCACAGCACAGCAGACTTTTGGCCAGCACAGAATAGAAGCAGTAGTTTGGACAATATAGAAATTTATCTGATGAAGTTTTTAATTACATTTGCCTTTTTTGAAGCCACGTTATTCTGATTTCATACTCCACTTGTGATACTACAACTGAAAGATCCATTTAATATATATTACTGCCAAGCCAGTAATTTCCTCATCCTATACTTGCTCATTTGTTTTCTCTTTCCTAAATGATTTCTTTTTCATTTCTTTTGTTCTGATTTGAATCTGTTACTCATTCTGTTATTTTCCAACACCATTCTTATAACTTAGCAAGTTTATGTTGAATTTTAATCAATGTTTTCTAGGCATCTTCCACTTCAGGGACCCTAATTTTTAATGAAAATGTTGCAGAGGACTACCTGAAAAGGAACTATTGATGAATTTCCTTTGAGTATGGTTTTCAAGACAGCGATATTTAATTACTCACTTTTCACTAGCTGCATAATTAGGCTGTCATGGGGCACTTTATTCAGTGCTTTGCTGAAAACAAGATGTAGTATATCTACAACATACCCCCAGATTTTTGTTCATTTGTTTATTCCCTAAAATGACTCCTCCCTTTCCAATGTTATGTCTGGAATTGCGTGACAGAATGTTTTATATGATCTGTATTTCTTATTTTTTTATTTTTTCAGGAAGCCCTTAGAACATCTCTCTAGTTCCAGTAAATTAGACAAAATATATGTCAATGAAGTAATAACATATCTCCCTATTCTACTGCAGCTCCATTTTGCCCTCTTCTCTTGTTATTTCCTTGTATACCTTTTATTAATTTAAAAGGGACACAAGGAAATAACAGGACAAATGGAGCTGCAGTAGGGAGATTATGTTATTACTTCATTGACATATATTATGTAAAGGCCCTTAGAAGTAAGGATATTTCAGGTTCTTGCAGATTGAAGATGCTCTTCTTTTGTTGTATAGAAAAATAATAGTAATGGATTCTGTAATGGCTTAATTTTTCCTTTAGGTAAGTACTGGCATTCACTCCAACGTTATTCTTCAACAGTCAGTTATTCTTTGATAGACGCACAGAAGCATGATAATGAAGAAGCAGAAACTGTAACAGCTATGGCATCTTTGTCAGTGGGAGTTAAGCCACTTCCTGAGAAAAAGTGAGTTTTATTCTTTACCTCTTTTTTTGTTTGTTTTTGGTTCTTTCGAGTCGATGTTGACTCCCGACGACTGCCTGCAGTTTCACGGCAAGTTTTTAGGAAGTGTTTTGCCACTGCCTCCTTTCCAGGGGTGAGGGAGCGTGACTGGCCCAAGGTCACCCAGCTGGCTTTGTGCCTAAGGCAGGACTAGAACTAGAAAAGCAACCTCTAAATAGTATTATAAATAAATACAGGGATATGCAAAATATTTTTTGTTCCAAATCATTTTGAGAACAAACCTTCATAAAACATTCCATTTCAAGTGTAAAACTCCAGAAGTGAAATGGGCTGCTTTGAGCATTTGGAAAGTGTTTTATGCACAAAACATTTCCAAAATGTTCAAAATACTGTAGTTGAATTTGGCAAGATGAACTTGAGACAGTTCAGAAATACATTTGAAACAATATTTTAGACCTGATTTGGGAAATAACTATGGCTGTATCTTATTCTTTGATCTAGCAAAATCCTCCACCATCAAAAGCAAGAAGGCCAAAGAGTTTTCACAGCTCACCCTTTAATATTTGAGGAGTTTGGGAAGAATAGGTGGTGGCAGTGACATCTTGTTAGGGCAAGGTCATTGTTGAAGATCACTTCCAGTTTTGCTAGATGAAAGAGCATTTCATTATCAAAAGTACACCAAGTTAATATAATGCAATGCTAATGGAACTGATTGGACCTCAGATTTAAGTCAATAGCTTGAAGAAAAACAAATTTACAGAGGCTCCAGAAGTCAGAACACAAACTTGTAAAGGTTTACAATTTAAAATCTAGAAACAGAAATAAAAAACAAATGAAAAATCCGGGGGAAGGATTGGGAAAGGAGAATTGTTATATTCAGCCAGGAGATACAGCTTTAAAATACTCAAAATGAATTATATTAAAAATGCCTCAGTATTTGATTTGAGCAAAAAAATATAATATCATTTAATAATTGACTGGTGAAACCAACTGCTCATCTTCATGGTCTATGTACTGTATATATGGAAGTTGTACTTACATGGAAGGCTCAGAATCTTCTAGAATTACGGCAGGAAATTTGGCCCATCAAGTGCTCATGTTTCATGGGCTTGGGTCCCACCTTTAACTTAGTTGTCCTTCAGCCACCTTAGCAGCAGCACTGGAGAGGATTTTCCCCAATTTCTTTTTTTTTCAGTAGCCTGTCTTGCTTTTGTTTTTTCTTTTCCTTGTAAAAAGAAGGACAGGTGGTACACCTGTAACTTGTTTTTTGAGTGGTCATTTGTGCAACCACAACCACTCTCCCTCTACAGATGCCTGGCCTGGTGTTCTCAGGGAACTGAGGGGAAAGGGCAGGAGTTGCACCTTCTACTCAAAACTGTTCAGCTCTGGCAGATTCTTAAAAGGAGCTGAGAGTACAGATGGCCAAGTATAAGAACCTGTAAGTCAGTGGTAGTATAAACAATCCATTCTTTCACAGCAACTGTTAGAATTTCTCTTCACGTGGAGTTCCAAATATGAAGCAGTTTCTCTTAACAAAATTCTGAGATCCGGACTGTAGATGTTATTAATGATTATTAGGAATAGCCATTAAGGCTGTGTGGTAGAATGTTAAGTGACACATCAGAATAATATTGCTTTGCATGTTTATTAACAACTGCAGCAAATAAACATATGTATCTCGTTCTGAGCCACGCAGATCTATCATTCTGACTACTCTTGATGAAATTGCTTACAGGCTGGATGAGGAGCCCATGGAAGAAGATCCTCTTCTGTAGCGTTCATCTAGTTTGAAGCGCTCCAGTTAAATTCATCTTGTCTTTGAAGGCCTGAACGCTTTCTCTTGTTATACCTGCATCCTGCCCTGATTTTCTTCCAGAAAGGCAGCCATGTTGAAAGAAAGCCTAGTCTTTCCATATTGTATGGATTATGCTCACAGAAAAGAAAAATGCAGGTGAAGAGCAGCAATATGAATTACAGATGCACTGAGTAATCTTCCTTTTTTCCTCAATGGAAGCTATAAGAGGAAAGAGGCTGGGGAACTATTTAGCAAAGTTGCCAGCTTTTGCTGTTGTTTCAAAATCAAAGACTTAACATGGGCGTGACAGTTTTCATTTAAAACTGGTGCTTTATATTTGATTACATACAGACCACTCAAACTAGATTGTACTTTTGTTTCTGTATTATTTTTGTGGTTCTTGCGTACTTGTGAATAAGAGATGTTCTTCAAAACCCAGACCCTGAGGAGGGTTATTTTTCTTCTTATGAAGGGTAAAAAGAGAATTAAGCTTTTTATACATAACATGCAAACTATATAAATGTGGAGAGGAAGAATGTAAAAACAAGAAAGATAGCCCAGAAAAGGGATTGGCTTTAGCATTGCCAAAGCCATTGGAAGAGTTTGTGCCTTTTAAAACAATAGACTGATTTGGGGCAGCTGTTTTTTCCTGACATTTGTGAGGAACTATGCCTTAAAGAAAAGACCTCTGCAGCAGTTCCTCTGGCAGAGAAGGACAAGAACTGCATTCATCAAGAAAGATTCTAGGATTTCTGCTAGCATGATTATTTAAAG
Source organism: Candoia aspera (assembly GCF_035149785.1). Lineage (NCBI taxonomy): Eukaryota > Metazoa > Chordata > Lepidosauria > Squamata > Candoiidae > Candoia > Candoia aspera. The sequence continues at coordinate 168,988,060 of NC_086153.1, read as the reverse complement.
CAAGCAAAGGCCAGAGCTTCTCCCAAACAGTCTACAAGTTTATTTTGGATTTTGTTTCCTTGCTGTTTAAATTTTAAAAAAATTAAGGTAGTTGCCAGTAATGTGGCAAATGCTGTTGGGTTTCTAAAATTAATTGATTTTTAAAAAATCCAACGTCGTCTTCTATACATTATGTATAACATTTAAATTATCGATTTGGTTGTAAAGGCATGCACAGATACAATTGCAATTTTTTTTTAAAAAATGGAATGCTTTTTATTAAAAGCAGATAGCATGGGATATTGCTTAATTTTTTAGGTATAAATATATATATACACTGTATAATGAATAATATAAATATATTCCAAGCTTAGAAAAATGACTCTTACAAATTAATAATTAAATATTTATAGTGCATTTATATTAACTATATAAATAAATGCAGATGGCAACCATTGGAAGTTCCTTGCAGAGGATTGGTGGATTGAAAGGTTAAGAAAGGGGATCTAGTTTGAAACTTGCCCATTTTCAAAGTGCAGTTTGAAATGTTTTTAAAATGCCCAACGTTTTAGCCGCTGGGCAACTACCCTAAATATTTCACTTTTAAGTTCTTCAGTGTTGACCCTCTTTTAAAAAACGAAGTATTTCTGGCAAATAATTATTTGCTGCTGCTTCATAATACATTAGTTTTCGTATAAAGCTGTAGAACAGCCTTATTTGCATTGATTTTCATGTTTGGTTTTCATTTGAGAACTGTATTTCCAGACATTAATCATTTCCTGGACATGCATAATTTCTCCTTATACACTGAAGTTTGCTTATTTCCAGCTTTTTTGTACAGAAAACACTTTTCATAGTCTTGTGCATGTTGCAGATTGCTGTATGTGTTATTTTCAGAAAACCCTTTTCTCAAAAGGAAGGATTCCACAGTCATTTTTAGATCAGGAAATTGATTGTATAATTTCTCAGTTCTTCAGTTGTAGTTGTTATGCTACATAAAGAAAATGAGAAACTTTCTTATCTTAAAAGCTTACTAGTATTATAAAGAGTGATATATATACTCTCTGGCAAGGATTATTAAAGGCATTAATAATTTAAATAAGTTGAAAGACTGCAACGTTCTGTTGGTACAATTAACACTGAGCAAACACACAAAAACCATTGTGGTTGAATAATCCCTTTAGAAGATTACTTCAAAATAAATATTAATAATTACTTGTTCTTTGAGAGAGTGCTAATCTTCACCATTTCTTTTCTTCTACACCATTCTCTTTTCTTCTACATATTTTTTAAAATGAGGGAAGTTGACCCTCTGGGTAACTGATTAAATTTTTAGTAGTGGAATTAGAGGAGACTGATTTTTTTTTGTTCCTTAACTGACAGAGTCAATTTATAACTTATTTTATAGTTTTGAAAAGCTTTTTTCTTTCATTCCATTATGACTGGAGTTGTGAGAACATAAACATAAATTTGAGTGAGTGCAGGAGAGTTTTAGGAGTTGATTTAATGCAAAAATTGATATGCAATTTTAAGACAGACACTACAATATTAATGTTCATGCTAACCCAAATATATTCAAAGTGATGAATTCTTTTTGGCATTAGAACTGCCAGGTGCGTACTCTAAGAGTAAAGTTTGATGGTAAAGATAAAATGTATATTTTATAAAACGCTTTGCTGCTGTGATCTAAAAAGATTTTTGTGTGAAATCAGTTGATATCATATTTTGTTAATTTACTTTGTTATCACAATTGATCAAAGTGATAAATTCTCTAATTACTAGAATCTCAAATATATTTTATTTTTGAACATCAAAATTGTCAACAGAATTTTTTTCATCACAAGCAATTGTTAGTACATAACATAATGGTGTTAATATGATGGCTTTTAATGTTGTTACTTTTAAGATGCTTCATTTGTTAGTTTCAAATTGCTACATCACTGGAAGTGAAAAGCTTTTCTGAAGTCAGAAAGAATTTTGGTATACTGTATATAATTTGCCCCATGATCTACTTCTATTTAAAATGGATATAGCATAATCTCACTCCAAGCCTGAAACTGGATTTCTTCTGCAGTTCTTCTAGGAGAGAAAAGAAATGCGTGTTATAAGGGTGGAAATAATTTTATTAATAAAAGGATAATCAAAGAGCTCAATCTGAGTATGACAATGTATCTCTAATTACCACATTTTTATATTCTATAAATAAGGGGTACCTAAATTCCACCAGCAAAATTCTGTATGTTATTTTGATTAACCCAGTTTTGAAGGTGTAGGGTGAGTTACTACAGTTCTTCTCTTGTAGCAGTTGAAAAACAGGAGCATCTTAAAACTGAATTACCTAAAAGTGAGCTCCAGATTATAGTACAGTATAATAGAGTATATCATTGTTATTTTACTTTCAGTAAACAAACATTCCTTTTTATTAATCATGTACTCATTCCATTTTTTCTTTTATAAACTTTTGGGCCCACATTTTATGGGCATTGATATATATAAATATATAAATATATATATATATATAAATAAATATATATGAATATATTTTTTTAAGTTTCATACACATTGAGGTTGCATGGTCTGTTAGGTTGGCATGCCTTTATAGTGTAAACAGATTTTGCACGCCACACTTGGCAGCTCTGGGAAAAAGCTTTCTAATGGCATTAGCCAGAGATAAAGTTTGGGAAGTTTTATGTCACACAAAAATAAGGAGCATGGAAAAGAGAAGTTTGTTTGGACTTATTAAGGACCTGTGCTTTTATTGTAAAATTTTAAAAATACAAAGGACTACTTAAACATTTGTCATTTTAAAAGAATAGCATTTGTGACAAACCAATAATAGAATATATTGTATTTATGTGGAAATGTTCTAGGAGAACTATGCTGAACACACAACTGCCTGTGTCATTTTCTTTTTTTAGAGAAGGAGGGAGAAGAATTCTGTTTTTTTGTAAGGGTTAAAGAAGGTGCAAGCCTATGCTAATTTCTGTTTATATTAATTCTCAGATAAAATGACAATAACTTTAAGAGTTAACTCTTCAGCTCAGCTGTATTACTTTTTAAATTACTAGGAATTATATATCAAAGAGATTTTTGACATTTAAGCAGTGCTGTACTGTGCAAACACTGTGGATTGAAACAAAACTTTGTATCAGCAGGAAATGGTTTCTTCATAGTGATAGTTGATCTTGGTTTCCTCCCAGCTTCATATTGTATTTGAGATTAATTAAACGGTAAGGGCCGGGGAAAATAATTTAACACTTCTGGTGCTTTACATTGGTGGTAACCCATATATATGGGTTGAAAAACTATTAACCCAAGAATTTATTACAAATATGTAGTATGAAAAGTTGTAACTTTATTATATTCTGCTTTATGCCTATACATGCTCAGTAAGTCACCATTGATAGCAGCTACCAGTTTAGTCTGTAATTTAGACAATTTCATTCTTAATTGTATGAACCCCTTAAATTATAGTAGCATATTCTTTGTACTTAAATTTTATTATGACCTTTTTCTTAGTAGATTTGAAATTTGGGTTATTTTTTCCTAGGTCTCTCTCATTCCTGTTGTTTATTACGTTGTTTTACTTTTTTTTTTAACCAATGGTGTCTTTCTCTAACTATACCAACATCAATCTCAACTTTAATAGAAGTTCAGTATTTTGTACCACATTATGACAACTTGTTATTATTGTGGTGTAAATAAAAATATAAAATGATTACAAAATTATCTCTATTGAGGTTAATAACAATTGTCTTCTCTTTTCCTTTGTCAATTCATTTTTTGTATGTGTATGCTAAAATGTAATTTGAAAAACTGCCAACTTTTGAGTATGGTTTTCCAAACAGATGGCTCCTGGCTGCAACATCAACTAATGATACTATGCATCTTTCTATCATGGATAATTTTTCCTGAAAAAAGAATGAAAGAAATGGAAACAAAACATAGGAAGCTGACATCATATGAAATTACATGAGAAGTACAATGCAACAGGGAAAAAAATGCTGTCTCACAGAAATGAAATGTCTTCAGAAGTCTCGAATAGAAAAACTTCTTTAAAAAAGTAGGCAAGTCTCTAAGAATTAGTGAGGCCTTACGGAAAACTTGCTTTCAGGCTTTATGCCACCTTAAATCTCAGCATTAATAAGAGCATGCACTAAACTTAGTGAACATACTAACGAACACAAGCAAAGTAGTTCTAATACACCCTTACAGCCTGAAAACCTGAATAGCATTTTTACAACACTTGCTGCATGTATACAGTGCACAGCACCATCTATTGTCACTCTCTCAGCCCTCTGAGGCAGGGGCAAGCCATCTCTGAAATCGTGCCAAGAAAACTGCAGGAACTAGTCCTGGCAGTCGCTCAGAATCAGACACGATTGAATAACGGGAAATAAGGACTGCTTACCTACAAAACAAAACACAATACCCATCTATAAAACACAATGGTAATTTCACAGCAAAGATTAAAAAAAATAAATGAGCCAGATGGGCAGCTGAGGAAGACTGCTTTTAATCTTTGCCAAACTCTGGACTGGCCACTCACAATTTAATCTGGATGCATCTGCAGCTCTGTATGTACCTTAAGCAAGCTAGCGATGGGCCCAGCATAACCAGGTGTGACTGAGCATGTATTTAACTCCTGTTTACTTATCCTACCCCCTGTACCACCCGATCCATAGCAGGGATTGAACTGGATCCTGACACTTTAAATGTTCAGGATTTTTAAAAAGGCCATTTGCATTTTGCTGAGTGCCATTGTACCATCCACAGTGCTCTGAATTAATATTATCCCTTCTCATTAGCTGCTCCAGTGTAGAAGAGAATGCATCCTTTTTATTAAATCCTCAGAAATCTCAAAAAAGCAGAAAAAAAAAAAGATTCATGACTGCAGTAAGAAAACTTTGGATATAATCAAACTTTGTTATATTGTCCCAAATTTGAAGGTATAGCTGCTAGATTATTCTTTTTCATATTTTAGTCCACAGGTGGTGGTTTGTTTTTGGCCTATGACTGTAAATTAATAAATTCTGAACACACACCTCCTTTTGTCCTTCCAGGAATCTTTAGAAGGATCCTAGAGGCTTTACTAGTCTAGCAACTGACTAGTTGCAGATACAGTTTTCCTACAGTCTCACAGAAGATGCTTAATCCTTGGGAGAAGAGCAATGACAAATCTTGATAAAATAGTTAAGAGCAGAGACATCAGACTGACAACAAAGGTCCGCATAGTGGTGTTCCCCGTAGTAACATATGGCTGCGAGAGCTGGACCATAAGGAAGGCTGAGAGAAGGAAGATAGATGCTTTTGAACTGTGGTGTTGGAGGAAAATTCTGAGAGTGCCTTGGACTGCAAGAAGATCAAACCAGTCCATCCTCCAGGAAATAAAGCCAGACTGCTCACTTGAGGGAATGATATTAAAGGCAAAACTGAAATACTTTGGCCACATAATGAGAAGACAGGACACCCTGGAGAAGATGCTGATGCTAGGGAGAGTGGAAGGCAAAAGGAAGAGGGGCCGACCAAGGGCAAGATGGACGGATGATATTCTAGAGGTGACGGACTCGTCCCTGGGGGAGCTGGGGGTGTTGACAACCGACAGGAAGCTCTGGCGTGGGCTGGTCCATGAAGTCACGAAGAGTCGGAAGCGACTAAACGAATAAACAACAACACAGTCTCACAAGTGACAAGGAGAAAAATTCAACCAACACAAGAAAGCAAGAAAGCCCCTCACACACACACACACACACACACACACACACACACTGCAAGAAATGTAGCAGCCTTACCTCAAGGAAGAGGGCTGGCTATAACTTACTGTTATAAGCATATGTTAGTATCAGTTTTAATGAATGTGCAGAATAGAGGAAGGATCACCTGGTGTCCTACTTTCCATCTCTATTCTGCTGCCCTTATGTACATAAAAAGGGTTAAGGATGGAATAACCAGAGGCCTGTCCAACCAAAGGCGGTCCTAATTACTCACAGTATTGTTTTCAATGGCTTTGGAAAATTTTGTGCTTTTGATATAGCAGTATAGATAATGTAAATGATTGCCTGTTCATGTCTTTCTCCCTGGTTTGATGTTCCATTTTGCCATTTAACTTTTTTCTATCAAGCTATATTTTTGCTAGCTAGGCTGAGTGACCTATGTGCTTGCTCTGGATATAAGGATTGACAGGGAATGTGCTAGATACAGTCTAACTGGGAAATTACCCACAGTAATTTTCCAGCAGATGGTTTTATAATCAATGTAGGATAGTTCTGCTGAAATAGAGAAATTATGGTCAATGCAGGATAAGAGATTTTTATAATAATAAATCACCACAAAATAGTCACAAGTAGATTGCCAGTTGTCATGGTCTACATCAGAGGTGTCAAACACACAGTTCATGGGCCGCATGCAGCTACAACACTCCCGAGTGTGGCCTGAACTGGGAAATATTTAACAAAATAAAATAAAAATACAATAAAACATAGAAAATAGAACATTTTAAAACTAAATGATAATAAATTTAATTGCCAGCCACCATAAAACCCCAGGCTCATGACTTGCGGTGAGTCCTGCCCAAGCTCACTGCCTTAACTTTTTTTGGGCGCTGTCTGGGCACAGACCGAGCAGGAGCACCAGGTGACAGCAGTTCCCTCTCAGGCTGCATGGCAGCAGCGCCAAGCAAGCCGCACTGCTGCAGTTAAACCCAGGCGGTGAGCTTATGCCTTTCCCCAGGGCGACAGGCAGGCAGCCAGCCTTGCACTGGTAGTCAGCCTGCTCTGGACCCCGGGCCCTCCAGCGCATGAAGGAGTGCCTGCCTTCAAAACAGGTTGAATTACTGTCCGTTGAATTTTGGGCTGCACAAGGTCCTTGATGGTTGTTAACTTTATAGAAAAATCAATTTTAAAATTAATAATAATTAAAAAGTTTAAATAAGTTCAGAACACATCCAGAGAAGAAGGAATGAATGGGTAAAAAAAGAAAGTGGGGGACATCTAAATGCTTTTTGTGTAATGCTTTTAATAAAATAGTTTCTGACAAAAATGCCAAGTTTCTAGCAAAGAATATTAAATTAATTTTGAGTCTTCTTGTATGTGTTTTTTAATGATTTTGAATCTATCCAATATTAAAATATAAATGTTTATGCTTCTTTTTATCTATAACTAGTTCCTAATTTGTATGCATGTTTATAACAAAATACATATAAATATTGAAAAAAAAATAGTCAAATTTGTAATAATATGTCTCTTTTTTATTTATTAATTACATCTGGTTCCTATCTGATTTTAATGTGCTGATGTATTAATAAACAAGAAAACATATAAACATGTGGTTTTCTAAGTCAATATGTGGCCCACAGGGATCCTTATGTATGGTTTAGTGGGCCCCATTTCTATCTGAGTTTCGTACCACTGGTCTACACAGTTCCAACTCAAAATGTTTTTGAGGAGGAAGAACGTAAGAGATTCAGCATTTTGCTGCTTAACAAAAATTGATAAATTAATAATTAATTACCTCTCCCAACCTAACGGAACAATCTCAAAAATATCTATGTTGTTATTAGACAAGAAGTTAAGGGAGCTCTCAAGAGAAGCCTAGGAGAACTCCTTAATCTCACAACACATGAACAGACTCAACCATAGTTTCAACTGGGAAACTGAATATCCTAAACCAAGCCAAATCCAAAAATGCCAGAGAATTCCTGGAAGCCTGGCACTCAGACAAAGCAGCCATCAACAGATGCATAGAGGTAAACAACATTTACATACCATTCCAAAGAGACAATAGAAAAGCCAAAAGACCAGTACACTCCTTTGCCAGCAATCAACACCCAGATATGCAAAAATCAACACTAGGATTAACACCAGATGAACCATCAAACAGCACAATACACCCTAATCAAGGAACTATTAACTCAAGCAATCAACCAAGCAGCAAACAAGGAGAGAACAACACCCCCACCAACACAAGCAGGGCAAGCCACAGTATATAAACTCAGAGCAAGGCCCACTCCCTCTTTGCACTGAAGATGTTGCCCAGTCTGGCAATGAAATGTCTGCAAGAAAACAACAAGGCTCAGAGAGCACCAAGGACTCCACAGTGAAGACTGTCTATATTACTTTGCTTTTTTGCCTTTTTCAACAGGACCATTTCATAAAAAACTACTCCGTAAAACAAAAAGAAAAAAAACTGCCTGATGGATTATCAAGTAACAGTGAGCATAGTTATATTAATGGAATGTTGTAAATGTTAAAATATATATTAACTTCAGTAGTTAAGTAGACTCTCCATTCTCCGAAATGGTCTACCATATAGCTGAACAACTAATGCTAGGAAACAACAGGGAAAAGCCTTTTGCCTTCACATCATGCATATCAGTTTCTTAGGAATATCTGACTTGCCACTATTTATAATAGCCTACTGGAAAAGAAATGTTAAATCTTATTCAACTGGCTTTTTCTTGGGCATTTATGTAATTTGTTGATGATGGTACATTAGTTTTGAATCTAATGATGTATTTGAAAGGACAGAAGAGTTCATTGAGGACACAGCATGGTGGTTGCATCGTTACAGTCTTCTTATAGATAGGGTCCATATACTGTTTTGAATATCAAATTCAAAACAGATCTCAGCTGATCTACACCCCTTTATTAAGGACATACTCTCTTCCAGCTACAGAAAACCCACCAAAATTCAAAAAGCTGAACTGGACCTATAAACATTTTAAATCCTTTGTTAAGGGGACTTCTGGTGGGAACATGGCTGACTGAGCAGCTGTGTCCACGGGCTCTGCGAGCAGAACTGACAATGCACACTATTTTGGGGGGCTCAGGCAAGCTTTTTCCTGGAGCCCAGAGCTTTTTCATGAATAAAGGAAAAGCTCAGAATCACCCCATCTGCTCTCCTGAATGCCATATTGCAGCCAGAGAATCACAGCGTTTGTGATGATCTGGTAAGAGATGACAGGAGGCCGGGATGGCACCATTTCCTAGCCGCATTTGTAGCCTTAAAGGGACATTAGGTTGAGCCACCCCATTTCTAAATCACCCAATTTATATATTTTTTAAAGTTTATGTACCCCAAGACAGGCTTCCTACATCAAGAAAAAGTGGACTCTCTTGGTGCTTATTGTTATTTCTGGATTAAATTTTATTTTATTTTTTTAAGTTTTGGCTTGTTTTCTGGTTTAAAGATTAAGGAGGACTGAGAATAAATAATTGCCTTCCTGTTACCATTTTTGTACTGAATTTGAAGGATTGAATATTTTCCTACAAGTTGGATTTGCCGTTTTGAATCTTCAGCTTTCTGTTCATTTCCTCTTGGACCTGCTTGTTAGCACACTTTCTCTTGTGCCAATTTCATTTGGAACTAACTCATTAACTCCTATCTGCATGAGTATCTAGAGGGTGCCATAGTCTACTGCCTGACACATGGAGGATTTCAAAGAGGATTTTTCAGAGTTTCATAGTGATGAGGGTTTTTTTATGATTTTATGTCTTTTTAAGGATTTGGATTAAGATTTACTGGACTTTTTTAAAGGTTTGTTTGATTTTTAAGTTTTATAAGGTATCTATAAGGTATAATAATAATTGCTTGGTTTTAGGTTTAATAGGGTTAAGATTGTTGTAGTATTATTAATTATAGTAAAGGTAAAGGTTTCCCTTGACATTAAGTCCAGTCGTGTCTGACTCTAGGGGGCGGTACTCATCTCCGTTTCAAAGCCGAAGAGCCGGCGTTTGTCCGTAGACACTTCCGTGGTCATGTGGCCGGCATGACTGAACGGAACGCCGTTACCTGCCCGCCGAAGCGGTACCTATTAATCTACTCACATTTGCATGTTTTTGAACTGCTAGGTTGGCAGGAGATTATTAATTATACAAGTAGACAATTTATATGTTTTTATAATTTGATTTTTATTATAGTGGACAGAAATATATAGAATAGTGTTAGGAAGGAAATAATTGAATAAATGTTGTATTTAGGGGAGAGAAGGTGGTTTAGAGATGTGTGTGTGTGTGTATGTGTATATACATGCATACATACATATATACATATATTCTTTAATATAAGGGGAAGGAGCAATTGTTTAGTGATTTCTATGTGTGCTGATGGATTGATTTATAGAAATAATGTGATCTTGGTTTGATACAGGGATTGATTATGGAAATTCCTGTATATTCTTGTTGAAAGTCAGAAGTCACTTCTTTATGTAATCTTTAAAATTCTTCTTGTGTTTCTCACTTTTTAAGTTTTTTCTTTTTGTAGTTTTTTTCTTTTTTTGTAGTTTTTATCTTTGATTTAAATTTAATAACATTCTTATAAAAAAATCAAATCCTTTGTTAAGGTGTTTGCTACAGTTTTTCAAAACAGTTAGTACAATTTGTCCCATGTCCTTCAAATGTTATTAAATGTTGATCCCCGCAATTTTCAGAATTTAATGCTAAAAGTATTTCTAAAAATTTCAAATGATTTTATTCTATATGTGAGGCTAACAGTAATATTTGGAAGCTCAGAAAAATCAGCAAATTCTTCCTCTTATACTTCAAGTATTATATTTACTACAGTAACTTATTCTTCCTCTTCTAATTGAAGATGCCCAATTCCAGTAGATGGTAATAAAAAACTGTTTATTATTGGTGAAAGGTGAAAGGTCCCCTGTGCAAGCACCAAGTCATGTCTCACCCTTTGGGGGGGACACCGCTTTCACGACATTTTCTTGGCAGACTATAGCAGGGTGGTTTGCCATTGCTTTCCCCAATGTTTATTATTAATACATCTATAAATAATTCAGTAAATATGGTGAGAATTTAACAGCTGGTGTCAAGCAGTCAGATCCTTTGAAGAATCCTCTCTTCTGCTGTGCATCTTAATCCCATTTTATCCAAGACAACCGGGCTGTCAGATCTGCTGAGAGAAAGGAGAAATAATAAACCTAATGAAGAAAAAGCACAATGAGTCAAACGTATTTCAAGCAATATTAACAAATCAAATGCTGATTTCTTCCTCAAATGCCAGTTCATTAATCTCATTGCTCTTGTCAACAAAAGTACTCATTTGAAGAAATGGAGCATTTAATTTTAAAAGATAGTGTGTGAAATTCACAGTTCCTTTCCCCATCTGTTACTTTATGTTTGATGGATCTAATAGGAAATAGTGAAAGAAATTAATTAACAGAAAACACTGTTTCCTTTTAATTAAATAATAGATTTGTCTCCATTTTAAAAGAGATTTCAGCCAGGAGCATCTATTCTGATTTGTACTGAGACTGACTACTCAAGGGCTGTGTCACTGTTTTCAATAATGGATGGGAGTATTTTCATCTGAGCTTGCCTTTGACAAAGTAGTTTGAGATTCTAGAATTTCTTTGGAGATTTTGTTTTTGTTTTTTAATTCTTCTGAATGATGCTTATTTGAATACAATCAAGGTACTTATTGTTGAAACTTTATATGTACTTTACCAAACAATTTCATGCCACCATCACCACCCTACTGCCACCCTACTCGCATTTTATTTAGTACCAATGGTATATTCTTCATGATTAAGTGCTGCCCTGGAAATAATTTAATAGTTATTTATTATTATTTATTATTATTTATTAGCAGGGGAGTGCAAATTGTTGAAGCAGAAGCCAAAAGCCTGTGTGGAAGGAGACAACATGAGGCAAAGGAAAATGCCCACACTGCCTCTTTCCTTCTTTTTAAGGCTCCTCTCTCTTTGGGTGGGATGTGACTGCCAGCCCCACCACCAGTAAACTGGCAATGGGAACAGTGCACATGGGATGACCCTAAGGCGCTTATCTGGGTTGACTGACAGCGGAAAGAAGGCTGTGGAGTAATGTGGAGCCCAGCCAGAGACCTGGGAGGAAGTGGCACAGTGTGGAGGAAGGGGAACTCGGAGGAAGAGGATGCCAGATGAGCAGGGCTGTGACCAGCAGCAGGCAGTTTGCCCACCACACCCAGTGACCTACAAGAGCCATTCCAGCAGCTGTGTCAGCTCCACCAAGGTCTTCCAAACCTCAGCAGACCCAGCAAATTACAGACACCTCCATTCCAGAAGCCCAGCAGAGGCATCTCAGAAGCATTGGCCACATCCCACCGCAGCCAGCAGTTGGAGCCAGAGCTGGCAGCCACAGCAGCTGCCACTTCAAAGGACATTGGGAAGCGAAGATGGAGGGAAGCCCTGGAGCAATCCAGAGGCAGCTAAAAAGGAGTCGTGGGCCTAAAGAAGAGCAGCAGAATTACAAAATTAGACTACAGTTATATGTATAAGAAACAAGATTAGATTTATATATGGATTAAGGAAGTAGGAATAGAAAACAGAAATGTAATTTTAAGGATAACATTTGAACAATAGAAACAAGGAAATAAGGACAGGAACCATACTAATTTTATTTATTTATTTATTTCCCACCTTTATTATTTTTTATAAGTAAGGCGGCGAACATACCAAATACTCCTTCCTCCTCCTATTTTCCCCACAACAACAACCCTGTAAGGTGGGCTGGGCTGAGAGAAAGTGACTGGCCCAAGGTCACCCAGCCAGCTTCCATGCCTCAGGCAGTACTAGAACTCACAGTCTCCTGGCTTCTAGCCCGTTCTAGACCAAACTGGCTCTCTTAATTTAGTATTGTAATAATAATTAGAGATAACTAGCAAGCATAGAACTATAGAAAATATAAATTTATTTAAATTAAATCAATGTAAAATTAAAATAAAATGGGCTCACAATTCAAGCTTCTATGAAATGTATATTTTGCACTTAAGTAACAAACAGCACCCATTCTTGGGGTCAAACACCTATCCTGTGCATTTGCGTGTGTGCTTGGTATAATCCCAAAAAGTATTCATGACAGACTGTGTAAAGTGTTTGAAAGGGGCAATTTGCAAAGCATTAAAGCAGCCATATTCCTTGGAAGGCTGGGGGTGATTGTTCTGCATGCATTCCCTGGCTATCTGGCTTGGGTGCTGCTCAAGGGATATTTTTGCAAGGACCACCTCTGAGGCAAAATGGCTGTGCACACACACCACATGCAGACAACCAGAGAAAATATTTTAAGCAGCAGTACTGAACTTGCTTTAACCTTGGGGGTGGGGGGGTCACTTGCACCAACACCTCTTGCAAAGCACCTCTGCAAATCCCTGTTGCAATTTTTACCAAAGCCCTTTCAGATCTAGAAGTTTTATTGTGCTTTTACTGCCCATGAGGAGATGAGACTGAGAAGGAGTAACTTGCCTAAAGTTTGGAAGAAGGAAGGAAAGATGGAGATGTCCTGAAATAAATGGAGAGTGAAAGAAAGCTCTGCTATATTCTTAGGGTAAGGTGAAACAAAACACCATTCATCTTTATTGTTCATGTATCATTCTTTCTCACCTATTTCTTTCTTAAGACATAACTTGATTTTAAATACCATGTGCTCAGTTAATGCTTTAGTGTCTCATTCAAACCAATTGGCTGAATTAAGGAAATTAATTTTTGTTAATTAAAACTTTGGTTTATGTTTTAAAATGTATTTTGTGTTATTGGCAACCTAAGGTTTTTTAATTTGTGAATATGGACACAAAACACAGAAAACAGTGTCTAGGAAACAAATGTAATCTATTATTTACATATTCAACAATGACTATATTACAAATTACAGTTACTACAGTAGGAAAGATTTAGTAAGTCAGAGTGGCAGTTTTCTAATAGTTACTTTATATAACAATATCTCTTGCAAATGGAAGGACATGCTTAAAATTAACACATTTTAAAAGGGATTTTTTTTCATAAATATTTATTTAAATCCATTTTAATATACAGCATTAGTAAACTTTTAAGAGAGCCAGTTTGGTGTAGTGGTTAAAGGCACAAGGCTAGAACCCAGGAGACAGTGAATTCTAGTCCCATCTTAGGCACAAAGCCAGCTGGGTGACCTTGGGTCAGTCATTCTCTCTCAGCCCTAGGAAGCAGGCAATGGCAAATCACTTCTGAAAAAACCTTCCCAAGAAAACTGCAGAGACTTGTCCAGGCATTTGCCAAGAGTGAAGACTAACTTGAAGGTGCAAAAAAAAAAAACCCTTTACAAATATTTTATCTGTCCAATGTTTGAACACTGATCAGGTAAGCTGAACTTTAAATTTCAAACATATATAGATATTCCTTGCTGTGGAACCAAAATTTTAACACAGGTCTCTAAAAGAAATAATTTCTTTGCACTTACCACTTGTATTCCAGATTGCATCTTGATGGTCCTTATTCATGCATTCTTGCACATAGATTTTAGGGTCAGAGCCTGATTTTAAGATATCACTAAGCAATGCAATGTATGCTGTAGCCAGTCTGAGGGTGTCAATTTTGGAGAGACGTTTTTCATAAGGGAAAGTTGGTACATGGCCTCTGAGTTCTTCAAAAGCAGAGTTAATACTAAGCATCCTCTTTCTTTCTCTAATGTTGGCAGCATGCCTTTCTCTTTTGTAAGATTGATCTGGAATAATTTTATAGTATTTATGTTGCCAATCTGTTTCATCAGACTGAATCAGTAAGGAACTGTCCAATTCAGCATTACCTTCAAATTGCAGAATATTTCCAAGGTGTGGAACTGGTGTTTGCATATCAGGAGAAAATGTTTGAAAAGGAGCAGGCAAGCAGACGAAGTCTTCATTTGCAGTAGAATAGTCAAAAAGAAAATGATCTAGCTGAGAGGAGAACTGGTTGAAAGAATTCACATTGACTCCAAATGGGTAATTGGATATTGAATCTTCTTCAAAATTAAAACAAGATGATTCCATTGTTAGATCTTTTAACAGTACCTGATCCAACTGATAATTCATATATAGTCCTCAAGTGCATCAGAAAAAGTATGAACCTCTAACTATACTCTTAAATGAAATCTCCAGAAAGAACTTCAAACAGTTATTGCTCCAGCCAAGCACCTGTACAGTTATATTCCTAGGTGGATGTGAAGCTTTAAATACCTGGAAGCTTCATAAGAAGCTGCTTTATTATTTCTTTGATATCATGGGATAATAAGTAACTGATTTTCAACTGACCCGCTACACAGAAAACCTATTGATGTCATTACCAAGTTTGTCCCCTTGTTCATTCATTCATTTTGCTCTTTACTTAGCATTTATGTAAGACTCTGCAGTGAGTTGTTTTGCAATAACAAAAAAGAGAATAAAATGCTGCCTTTTATAGATGTTAGCAAATTGTTACACAGCTGATTTTTAAAAAAAACAGATTTATCCCATTATAATGGTGTCAGAAACATATGACTGCTTTCTTTGATCAACTAAGAACACTCAGGTCTCCTTTATTTTATATGAAAAATAAAAGGGAGAGAGATCAAGGCAAATCTCTGTGCTGAACAGGAGTACACACACTATCTTGTAATAACTAGTGAAAAAAATACTCTTATATTTTAGGGACTTTAAATTAGTGGCTTTTCTGAAAGTCTGACATTTCAGAAAACCTAAAATAGATTTTCCCAAAATATTCACTAATCTATTATATTCAGTGTAAAATACAAAGATGTTTGTGCAAGGAATGTGCAGTCAATTTAGTCAAAATGGAAGATGTTTAGGAGTTTATCATAGAGGCATAGAAGGTAAGGATTGGAAAGACCATATAGAGATCATTTAGTCCTACCCTCGACCTTTGCAGGAATCCACTACTACAACATTCCCAACAGGTGGCCATCCAGCTACTGTTTAAACACCTTCAGTGAAAGAGAGTTCATCATCTCCCAAGACAGTCTGTTGCACACTCTTACTGCTAGGAATTTTTTTCTAATATTCCACAAAAATCTACTTCCTTGTAATTTACACTCACTGCTTCTTGTCCTGGAACAATTCTGAATAATTCTGCTCTGTCTTCCACATGAGAGCCCCTCAGTGTAATGATTGCCTTATCCCAACGAAGTCAGTCTCACCAGAGTTTAGTGAATAAAACTGATTTATTGAAAGGATAGTATGCAAATACGAAGAAAGCTGAGAATGAGCAAAAGCGCGCCAAATACAAACTAAAAACCTCGCCTCCAAGCCGATCCCGCCCCCCCACCCCACCATCGCAACCACCCCCTCCCAGGCCTGGCAAGTGTCACACATCTGCCTGGGAAAGTAACCTTGAATACATGTCATAACCCAAACACACATTCCTCCAGTGCAACAGAAAGATAACAGCCTGGCAGAGCTGAAATTCCCCATCCCGCAGGTGATAGACACGAATCAGAGACATGACATGCGAAACGTTACGATGTATGCAACTCATTGGAACGATGAACATGACACTCAGATGCTTGAAGTCAGCCATCATGACTCTCCAGTCTTTTCTTTTCCAGGCTAAACATACCCAATGCCTCCAAATGTTCCTGTTAAGTTTTTCAAGACTCTGTATCATCTTGTTTGCTGTTCTCTGGAGAGATTTCAGTTTGTTAATGTCCTTCCTGAAATGTGACACCCAGAATTGAATGCAACATTCTAGGTGCAGTCTAATGCAAAATAGAAAGACTTCTCTTGACACTGCCCTTCTGTTAATGTAGTCTAGGATTGCTTTTGCTTTTTTGCATCTGCCTCATATTGTTGGCACGTGTTCAGTTCGTGATCCACCAAGACAGATCTTTTTCATGCATGTCACCCCATCTATACCGCCTTGCATTTCTGCTACTCAGGTGCAGAGCTCCGTATTTGTTCCATCTTGTAAGTTTTTGCCCAATGTTCCAGCGTGCACCCCTATGGCATGGGACCCGCATGGCACCCATTGGCTATTTTAGGCTGGTGCAGGCAACCTCCTCCTCTATTACTTTCCACAGACCTTCTCATGCTGGGCTCTTCCTTTGTATTTGCAAGGTCTTCCAGCCAACTCAGGACTCTTCTGGCTCAAAGTCCTGGATTAGTTTGAGCAGCTGCTGACTAGCAGTGAGGGACTACATGATGAAACAGCAGAGAGAATACCATCTTTCTTTGTACTGCTTCATGTCACAACTTTTTCTGCATTTATCAGTTGTTGCTTGGGCTGCTTTTGAACACAGGTTTTTATCTTTTCTGGAATAATATTAGACCTGTGTCCAAATGGAGTGGAATATTGCAGGTACAGTAGAGTGCTTTTATGGAACAGAGCAGATGTAATTCATAGAGAATTGTTTCGTGATTGAGACATTCTCAATGAATACTTAACAATAGGACCTCAGCAGAAGCGTGTAATTATACAGTACATTCACACAAACACATGCATACAAATATGTGTATACGTGTATACACATACATGTATACATATACCCACATACTTTTAAAAAATCTTTTGTTTACTAATGTTACTAGAGCCAATTTATAAAGAGAACCTAATCGAATACATAAATTACTACATCTGGTGCATTGTTTGCGGTATCACAAATAATATCTTTCAGATCAGAATCCAGACATTTCTGATATATCCAAAGTGATGTGTGATATATAATAGGGCTATGTAAAGCATTTGAAAGAGGCACTTCTCCATGTTTGCTAATCAAAACATCTCTCCTCAAAAGATTAAACCATTTTGACCTTTGAAAGTTTAGCATGGCTGCTTCAAAGGCTGTCCCTGGATGTCAGACCTTGGGTGTGCTTACATAGTCACTTCACCATGCTGGTGATCACAAAGGAGGCATTTTCTGTGCAATCTCACACATGCACAAACAGCTGGAGACAGCCTATGATGCAGCCACACAAGACTTCTAAACGATGCAGCTGCTTTAAGGTTTCAAGAAGTGGAGTCCTTGGTGCTCTCTGAGCCTTGTTGTTTTCTTGCAGACATTTCATTGCCAGGCTAGGCAACATCTTCAGTGCGAAGAGGGAGTGGGCCTTGCTCTCAGTTTATATACTGTGGCTTGCCCTGCTTGTGTTGGTGGGGGTGTTGTTCTCTCCTTGGGAGTTCTTTGATTGAGCTGTTGTTTGCTGCTTGGTTGATTGCCTGAGTTAATAGTTCCTTGATTAGGGCTTGATTGGGCTGTTTGATGGTTCATCTGGTGTTAATCCTAGTGTTGATTTTTGCATATCTGGGTGTTGATTGCTGGCAAGGGAGTGTACTGGTCTTTTGGCTTTTCTATTGTCTCTTTGGAATGGTATGTAAATGTTGTTTACCTCTATGTGTCTGTTGCTGGCTGTTTGATCTGAGTGCCAGGCTTCCAGGAATTCTCTGGCACTTTTGGATTTGGCTTGGTTTAGGATGCTCAGTTTCCCAGTTGAAACTATGGTTGAGTCTGTCCATGTGTTGTGAGATTAAGGAGTACTCATTGTGTCTTCTGACTGCTAGTTGGTGTTGGTGGATGCTCTCTGCTCATCTTCTGCCTGTCTGTCCTACATAGTGGCTGTTACAGTCTTTGCACTGTATGTTGTAAATAACTCCTGTTTTTTCTTCTTGGGCTATTGGGTCTCTTGGCTTGCTTAATATGTTTTGAAGAGTTTTGGTTGGTTTATGTGCTACGGTGATGCCATGTGGTTGTAACAGTCTGTTGGTGGTTTCTGAGATGTTTCTGATGTATGGCAGTGCTATCCTTTTCATAGTTTCCATTGGTTGGGTTGTAGTGGGTTGGGTGGTGAGGCACTTTTTGATAAAGTTGAGCAGGTATCCATTTTGTTGGAAGATGCTATGCAGTTGTTCTTTTTCTTTTTTCTGGTGTTCTGGGTTGCTACAGTGTGTAAGTGCTCATCTGAATAATGTTCTTACACTGCTTCTCTTGTGGGAGGTTGGATTGTTACTTCGGTAGTGGAGCACTTGGTAGTGGAGCAACCAAAACTCTGACACGGACCTTGTTAATCCGGGCGACGTCTGAGCTGGCATGTTTCACTCTCATATTTGAGGTAAGCAGGTGAAGCGTTAGGGGGTCTTTGCCCAAGGACCCCTACTGGTAAGGTAGGTACAGCCAGGATTTGAACCCCAGTCTCCCACTCCAAAGGTGGCATTCTAACCACTACGCTATCCTGCTGCTATATATATATATAGCGGCTTTATAAATTTACAAATTATAAATTAGACTTTAGAATAGCAACACCAATGGAAGTTATCTAGAGTCCAGCTGCCAACCACAAGACTACCCTAAAAAATATCTCCCATGTACCATTAAATCTTGAAAACAGCCTCTATTTAAATTTAAGCCAAGGGGAATTTTTGGAAGTGATTCATAGCACTGTGGAAGGAAGATAATCCCTTTTCAACCAACCATTAATCCTCCCTCAAAATGCCCAATCATCCCTCATACAACAATTAGATTTTTTTAAAACCTCAGTTGCCTTGGACAGTGTTTGTTTTAGAGCCTAACTGGGGAAAATTCTTATTTCTTATTAATTGGAAATAATTTTCCAGCTAATTTTCTGATTCTCATTTATTCCATAGGCTGGGGATTTTCCCATGCCTGTTGCAAGAGCCACCCTAAATCAACACATTCTGAAGCCCTCTGAGTGTATAATAGAATATATGGAGGGGGTGGAGGTTCAAGATTTCATTTCCTGGCCTGGTCATATTCCTCTCTTTCATATGTTCAGAATCTCATTCGCTCTCTTGCACATAATTTACAACAGAAAAACAGATTGCTTGCAGATTACAAAATCCAAAGATCCACTAGATGACAGTGGAAAGTTAGGCTGTTCTCTTTGCTACCATCTAGTCGTCATCTGGCTATTTGTCCTCAGATATGGGAGCCCCAGTTGTATTCTGGTTTTTCCTAGGAATCTAATGTGCACCAAAACATTGCTTTGGAATAGAGGATATATTCTTAGAATCAAGTGTAAATGTGAAAAGAAAGAAAACTCTACTAGTCAAGATAGGCAATTCTATAAAACAAACAAATCCATGCACTGCCATGCATATTGGCAGAATCACAACATATATTGTATTTTAACTATTGGAATATATGAAAAAGCAGATCGATGCTTGGAATACTTATGCCTTCTCACTGGCCACACTCAGTAAGTAAAAATAAATCAAAAAGTATATGTCCAGTGCATGTATACCTATCTATACATGCACTGGAAAGACACAGATTTGCTCAACTTCTGTAGAGGGGAATAGGATAAAACTGGAATTTAATCAAGGGGAAAAAGTGAAATATTACTGCAGTTATTAATATATGGTTATCTTAAAATGGTTCACTGAGCAGAGTAGCCATCATACCAATACAATTTCAAGCTATGACTATTATTTTTTGTGGCATAAGCTTGTGGTTATAATTCAGGATTGAGAATTGGATAGGCGTATTTTTATAAACTGCACTAGTCAGGGTTTAGAGTAGTTAGGCTATTGGGGGTTACTGTCAACACATGCATAAGGCCTGGTTACTGGAGGGATCACCTGTCTTCCAAGACCATTGTATCTGCCAAGCTAATTCGATCTTGCAGGATTGGCACACTCCATGTTCCTTCAATTAAACAATGTCCTCTAATGGGGCAACTTCTCTGTAACAGCACTGCCCTCTGGAATAAGATTTTCCGCAAGATCTGGGTAGCCCCCACTCTGCTGTTGTTTAGAAGAGCCATAAAAACCTGGCTTTTCACCCAGGTCTTCAGCAAGGGAAAGTGAAACCCCTGGCTTCACTCCATTCAGTCTGTCATGCTTGCCATATTTTCTCTTTTATTGATTTTAGTGGTTTTATTGTAATTTCTTTGCCAGTTTGGTCTAGTGGTTAAGGCAGCAGGCTAGAAACCAGGAGACTGAGAGTTCTAGCCTTGGGATTGAAAACCAGCTGGGTGACCTTGGGCCAGTTCCTCTTTCTCAGCCCAACTCACCTCACAGGGTGGTTGTTGTGGGGAAAATAGGAGGAGGAAGGAGTGTTAGGTATGTTCCCCGCTTTATGTTATTTATAAAAATAATAAAGGTGGGATAGAAAATAGATAGAGATATATATAGATATATATAAAATAGATAGATGATAGATAGATAGATAGATAGATAGATAGAGATAGATAGATAGATAGATAGATAGATAGATAGATAGATAGATAGATGATAGAGATAGATAGATAGATAGATAGATAGATAGATAGATAGATAGATAGATAGATAGATAGATAGATAGATAGATAGATAGTTGTGAGCCACCCAGGGGGCCAGGGGGCATACAAGTTTAATAAATTATTATTATTATGCTGCTGTCAACATTTGCTTGTTGTCAGCACAAACATTGGGATTGGGTGAGGCTAAATCCCAGTGATGATGATTGTTTACATATTGAGGAGTGTTGTTTTTAGGGTGCTTGGAGTTGTTTTTGGGATACTGGACTTTATTATTATTTTTTTAATATTTTTATTGCTGTTGGAGTAGTTATGGTACTTAGGATGTGTGGCCACATAAGTCAAATAAATAAATAAATCTGTGTGGTAAGGAAAGTCTTGGATCCAAAATAGAACCAAAAGGAGAAAATGAATGTGTAGTTCATTTTCAGTAATTGCAACCTTCCAGAGAACAAAACAACTTCTTTCTGCTGTAAATCGATAGAGAAAGAAGGGGGTATAAAACTAAATGTGAACCACTTTGAGCTATTTTGGGGGAGGCAGCATGTACTGTAAATAAATATACATGCATAAGCATTGAGTCCATACTATAAAAATATAATCTATTTTTTTCTATTATATCGGATCCTATCAAATTTACTGGAAATAGCATTCCTAAAATCTAAATTCCAATGTGTGTTAACAAAGATATGGGATATTACTTTTCACATTAGCCAAATAATATATTTTACTGAACAGCAATAAGAAATACTGCATCTTCTTTTCAGTAGGTCACTTTACTCTTTAAAACCCAAGCAAACAACCTATACAACCTATACAACCCAGGAAAGGAAATTGTCTTCAAAGCATCCAATTAGAGCTCATTGTTGTTCATGAAGTAAGAATTTCGTGATAGAGTCTGGGACTGGAAGAGTGTGTATCAGCCATAAGCGGTGTTTCCCAAGAACCCTCCGTATTGCTATGCGGCACAAACACATCAAACGTCTAGGGCAGCCTGCAAAGAAATGCACAAGAAGCAAAGGAAAGCAACTTAATACCATAACAGATCCACAAATGACTTCATATATATTAAACCCTTGTTATGTCCTTCATTCTGCCAGGAGAGTTTAGACTATGAGCTCTAGCACTCCCTGAGGCACTGAAGCCAGCTGGGTGGCCTGGGGCCCAGTCACTCTCTCTTGGTGCAACCCGCCTCCCAGGGCTGTTGTTGTGAGGAAAATAGGAGAAGGGAGCACTATGTGGTCTGTCCTTTGAGTTTACAAATAAAAGGGTAGGAAAATATTAGAAGTTCCCCAGTGCCTATGAGACATGGCTTTATCTTGTAAAGCAGCTATCAAAAAAGAGAAGACCTGATTTTAATCATCTGTATGTATTTATCACTTTGATTCCATGTGTGTTACTCTGAAGTCAGAAATACTATCTATATACTACTAAAACTCTTGTGCCTGTTCATACTTTGTAACCTCTAACCAGGTGAAATGGTGCATCGTACAGCAACAATTTTTGAACCAAGGTACTTCAAATGGGATAACTTACAGAATGTGTCCAAAATCCAGGATCCATGACTCCCATGGAATAGAAATTTGGCAAATTTTATAAAATGTTTTATGACATAAAAATTATCATAAAACGTTTTATGACATAATACAAAATGTCATAATACATTTCCTGTGGTCAACTCCTGATGTTTGACTGTGCTATACAGTTCAACGTTGGCTACTTTCAAGGCAAATACATCTCTGAATGTCTCCCAGAATTTTTAGGAACTTTTCCAGTGAAAGCAGTACATTAGAAGCTCTGCCATTGTTGAAGGCATTGAGGAATCTGGTAAGGAAATATCACTGAAACTATGACCCAAAGGTCATGGGTTGTCTAGTATGCATTAAAGTCTACTTGAAAATCAAATATGCATATATTTATGTGTATACTTTCTCTCCCTCTGAATAGTCATCACTAATTCTGCCCACATAATAACATATTTTATCTCTACTTCCCTTGATATCTCTAAAAATTGTTCATTTTAGCATATGCCTTTTTAGGAATGGTCCCCATTAAGTTGTAGGCAAATGTAGGACTTTATTCAAACAGCAGCAACAACATGGAGGATTGGAGAAGGCTTCATTGAGTTGCAGGCTAATGACAAGATATGGTCTTAAATGCTTCCTTAAATATTTGCTTTCAGCCTTATCAAATAACTGATTTAATAATCATTTGGAGGAATCTGAGGATTCAGATTAATTCATTTAATCTGATTCATTTAATTTTAGTCCAGCTAACAATATAGTTTATGCTATGACGGAGCTCAGTGGATCACTGAATTGGATGTTTGCTCATACTGAATGGAACCTGCACCCATCATCCATGCAGCCACAGCAGGAACTCCTGTCAAGCATTGCATCTAGGACTGAGGGGTCAGAAACTGTGACCTACCAGTGACAGGAGTGACTTGACAGGAACAGTTCAAAGTACTGTTTTTGTTTGGGGGCTTTTAAGGACCTAAAGACCTTTTATTTACTAATTGTATTGTGGGTTATATTTCATGCAGCTGATTAAAACAGGCAGGAGCCCTGCCCCCAAAATCTTGGCTCCCAAAGTTGTTGCTGAAGTTCTTAAGATGAAAGAACAGTAATTACAATATCTAATGTTTAGACAGTGATTATAACAATTGTATTTAAGTTAAGTTTAATCCAAATTTGTTTTTCCTCTGTCTCCACAGACTTCTAAGAGCATAACATTAGTAGCCTTAGTCTGAAAAAGGGTTCCCCACCCCCTTTTTTTTTAACTGAGAGACAGAAATTAAAAAAATATTTGTGCCTTCTTATTTCAGGGAATATTTTTCTGAAATAACTGATTTACCCATTTCTGGAGGATTAAATTACTTTTACTTATTTTTTATTTGATACTTTCAATGATGACATCCTGTTCTGACTTTCATTCTAGGCTTGCCTCAACCCTGTGGTTTCTCTATGGAAGTCCCAAGCTTGTGATGAAATGTAGCTTATTGTGTATGGCTTCTTCCCTGTTAAAATCTTGGGCAAGATTTTTGTTTCATTTTGGGACCTGAAAATTAATTGCTTTGATTTTTACCCCTATATTGTTTAATTCCTATGCATTTCATTCTTGGTTTTGGTCTTATTGTGGCTCAGTTAACTTTTTATTATTTTACAGATGCATTCACTGAGTTGGTGAACTATTTATTGAGTTGGTGAACTAAGGATGTATTTATTGAGTTGGTGAACTATTCTGAAATTAATTTTCCCAAATAACATATAAATGTTATTGACTGCTTTTAAATCCATCTACTGTGGCAATTAATTTCTAATTAAATATAAATATTGTCTAATTTTAATCTATGAAAAAATCTGAACACAGATACTCATCTAAGAACACTTTAAATCACTAGCAGTCTTACTGTATGTACTTCTGGTTCAGCACACACCTTGCAGAACTAAAATGTGAAGGTCAAAAGAACCAGTGCCACTCACTTCGGGCTTCTTGAAATGCCAGCAAGGCTTCTGGATTTACTTTGATTCTTCCCATAGCTCCTTCTCCCAGAGTTTCCCATTTCACCAGATCCAGGTCGGCACCAAAGTCATTCAAGAGGAGAACAAAAGCTACCTCACAGCCATGACGTAAGACTGCATCCATGACACATACTGGAGAACCCCTGGAGAAGCCTTGAACGTTTACAGGCCCACAAGAATTAAAATCTGGGTTGGCTCCAGCTTGTAGAAGAAGCCTGAAGCAGGGGAGGTTGTGATAGGCTGCACTAATGTACAAAGGACAGACCATCAGGGATTTGAGTGGTCGGGAAGATGGGCTTGGGATTCCAGAAGACAAATGGTGATTAACATCCACATCAGCTCCGTATCTAAAGAGAGAACAATGCAATCATTTTGAAAAAAAAATCCTTTGTGGAAAATGGAGAGCAGAGGTTACTAAGCAATTTCTTTCTGATTCTAGTATCCTTCAAAGGCTATTTCTTTTAGATATAGCATTGCATAAATCCTAGACTTGGCCTCCAGGCAACTGTCTTTCTCTGCAATGATTATAAAATGAACAAGAGTGCCCTAGCAGCAATTGACACCTGCTCTTAGCAGTTTAGGTGTGCTACCCTAGAACAGGAAGGGTAGAAATAAAATCTTATAAAGGTTGGCAGGAGATTGTTCTTGCCCATGAAATGAAGTATAGTATATGATCTTATAGGCATTTCTATATTCAGCAGCACAAGAAGACTTTAATTTCTGGTAGGAGCCAATTAAATATTCTATGCTATTTATAGATATAGAGAGCCAGTTTGGTGTAGTGGTTAGCAGGTTAGCAACTGGGAAATCGTGAGTTCTAGTCCCACCTTAGGCACAAAACCAGCTGGGTGACCTTGGGCCAGTCACTCTTTCTCAGCCCTAGGAAGGAGGCACTGGCAAACCACTTCAGAAAGTCATGATGATGATGATGATGATGATGATGATGATGATGATGATGATATAAAATTTATATGCCGCCTGACTCCCAGTGCCTGACTCTTGCCAAGAAAACTGCAGGGGCCAGTTCAGGCAGTCGCCAGGAGACAACACAGACTTGAAGGCATGAAAATGAGAGAGAGAGAGAGAGAGAGAGCAATAAAAGAGTGTCAGACTACCAATAAGGACTGCATAATCTACTAGGGTTGGTGAAACACAAAGACTAATATGGTCAGAGTCTGGTAGTCTTTGCTTGGTCTTAATTTTTATAGTTTATTCAGCAGTCCAGTCATTTTTCCTCTGTCTCTTGGCCTGATAAGGCCCAGATATTTCTGGTTATTGTCAGTGCTGGAAAAATAAACAAATTCCTACTGTAATTAGAACCAAGAGTTTCCTAGGATTGCAAGAGTATTAAAGATGAGTCCACAATGGTAAGCAATCAATATCATTTCCATTCCAATACATGATTGAGGTTAACAAAAAAGCCCAATTGTATTGTTTAAAATCTGGAAAATTAAGTCCCCCACCACTATAAGAAAGACATAACATCCTGAGTATTTCCTTCTTCCATAAAAATGTAACTCTGTTTTCATGAGATGGGTGGCCATATCATAAACAAACAAACAAACAAAATATTTAACTTAAATCAACATAGGTATTGTGCTCAAAATATATATCAGTTTTGATGCAAAATTCATTTTCACATTAATTCTTCCTCGCAAAGTTAAAGGTATTTTCATCCATCTCTTAATGTCCTCTCTCATCTGGGTGATATATTTTGAACTGTTGTTACCCACTAAACTGAGTATTTTGAGGGGAGGAAAGAGCTTTTGGATACAAAGCCTATTTTTTCCCTACAACCATTGGACCTTTCTTGCCAACTGGCATAATATTTTACTTACTCCAGACTCTGCAACACTTCAAACTTGATTTGAACAATATCAAAAAGTTTTGGCACATTCAACAAAGCTGTTGATTTATGCTTACTAATGTATAAGGTTAACATGTAAACCTTTTGTTATCTGAACCTTGATGCCGTTCCATGAAATTAGATTGCATAGGATGCATTATTGCAGACAATATATTCTGAAATGTTCTTGCCAATGTAGAAGTATCTTGCAATGCATCTTAGCTCAACATTAACAGAGATATTGGGTAATCACTTGTACACTGTTCAGGATCCTTACCAGACTTCAAAATTATAGTGATAGTATGAAGCCAGCGGTGGCGCTGCGGGTTAAACCGCTGAGCTGCCGATCGGAAGGTCGGCGGTTCGAAACCGCGCGGCGGGGTGAGCTCCCGTTGCTCGTCCCAGCTCCTGCACACCAAGCAGTTCGAAAACATGCAAATGTGAGTAGATTAATTGGTACCGCTTCGGCGGGAAGGTAACGGCGTTCCGGGAGTCATGCCGGCCACATGACCATGGACGGGTCCTTAGGGACAACGCCGGCTCCAAGGCTTAGAAACGGAGATGAGCACCGCCCCCTAGAGTCGGACACGACTGGACTTTACGTCAAGGGAAACCTTTACCTTTACCTATGAAGCCAGCAGGGCTTTATTTTCATAAGATGCCCAAAGTATTTCCAAAAGTATAGGAAATCCTATACTTTCTCCTTAAGTTAGTATACCATTCTATAATAATTTTATAGAAGCCCATCCATATTTCAATATCATCAAAGATTTCTTATAACATTATGGGTTACTGGCTGCACATCCAAAATTTCTGGAAGATTTGTTGCATTTTTTAAAAAAATCTAACAGCTCACTAGCTATCCACATGTGTAGAATATAGTTTTGTTTTTTTAAATCATTTTCATTGTATTTAATATAATTTGCTTCTGAGGAACCT
The DNA here is from genome assembly GCF_035149785.1 of Candoia aspera. Taxonomy (NCBI): domain Eukaryota; kingdom Metazoa; phylum Chordata; class Lepidosauria; order Squamata; family Candoiidae; genus Candoia; species Candoia aspera. The sequence continues at coordinate 168,960,817 of NC_086153.1, read as the reverse complement.
TTTATCAAAGGCACTATTTTACTTTCCTGCAAACATTTCAAATGAGAAGGCAATAATTTTCCAGATCCTCCATGCCCAATTTCTCTTGATAGAAAAAAAATGTATGAATCACATAATAGAAAGCTTGAATTAGAAATAAAAGAAGCATTGAATGTACAGTATTTGCCACAAAATAGACTCAAGAAGCATATGCCACTTTTATATCTACTGAATTGGAGTTGAATTAATTGTATGCTTTGGACATTTAATATTTTTAATAGAAATTATCCCTGTGCACATCCTTCAGTTATCAGACACTTGAAAGCTAATAGTTATATACTGTATTGGATACAGTAAGGAAGAAGTCTTCACTGTGTAGTCAGCAAACGTATTACAACCATGATGAATATTTCTGCAAAAAGAACCAGAAGTTCTGACTGGATGTGGTATTTGAAGCCATTTTTTGGCCTGCTAGAACCACTGAAGTGGAGCAGAGCTTTACACAGCTGAGAAGCCATACACAGAAAAAGAATATTATCTTAGCTAGCTTCAATGAGCATGTTAGAGAAACACAGGTTGTTGATCTTACACATTTAGCCCTCCCAAGCATAAAGAATCACACACTTAGACAGAGTAGGTTAAGAAGTAAAAAGAATATCTTACTGACTTTATTCTTGGTTCGGTTACCTCCATGTTCGGTGGAAAAGATGCAATCTTTGTTCTTCTTTTGGCTCTACACACAGTTCACCGTTAGCCCTCCAGCTGCTAAGAGCTGTGTGGAAGAAAGGGGCAGAATCCTTCATCAAGGCCCAAGCATGTGGCCCTGATGAAGAGAGCAGCATCCATGCTGCCTGTTCAGTCAGTGGAAGAAGGAGGAAGAGAGAGGAAGTGTGAGTGGCAACAAACAGCTTCCTCAGAGTTCCATTGTGGGATGAACTCAATTTACATGGTAATGCTAATGAGGCATGCTGGATTTGCCAGGACCTCCAACAGTATTTTGGTAAATTATGCCACAGCCAATGCTCTTGCCTGATTATACTGCCTCATGCTATTCTGCCAAATGGTTTTCCTCCACCTCTTCAATTTCATTGCAATGGCAAATTAAAACTTCATACTGACAAAACTATTTATCCAGTTGCTTTGCCATATTGACAAAACTATTTAGCCAATTGCTTTGCCATGTAGACACATTCCATTTCAGTTTGGTGGTGAGAAATATAACGTTTTGACTTAGATAGGAAAAACCAGATACACAGGTACAAGATAGGTGTATCTCTCAAGGCAGTAATATTTGTGAGAAGGATCTGGGTGTCCTGGTAGACCACAGATTATGCACAAAACAGCATTGTGCTGCAACTGCCAAAAGAGACAATGTCTCTGGGCTGCATCAACAGAAATATAATCTCAACATCATGAGAAGGGTTAGTTCTATTCTATGCCGCACTAGCCAGACCACACATAAAAGGCTGTGTCCAGTTTTGGTCACCACAATACAAGAAGGATCCTGATCCAATACAACTAGGATGCTGAGAAAAGCATCAAAGATGATGAGGGGCTTGGAGCCTAAATCCTAGGAAGGGAGGTTCCAAAAGAACTGGATATTTTTAGCCTAAAAAAGAGAAAGCTAAGGGGAAGCAAGATAATGGTCTTCCAATAAATAAAGGGCTGTCACAGAGAAAAGAGTGTGGATTTATTCTCCATGATGCCTGAGAGTAGAACAAGAACCAGTGGGTGGGAGAAAGAGACAGACAGACAGAGAGAGAGAGATCCAAACTTAAAATCAGGAGGAACGGTCTGCCTCCTGGAGTTTTCAAACAAAAGTTGGATAGACATTTGTCTAGGATGGTTGGAGGATTTCTGCCCTGGGCAAAGTCTTGGACTAGAAGACCTCCAAGATCCCTTCCAACCCTATGATTTGATTAAGCCCAGCACATCTCTCAGCAAAGCAACTGAACCTAAAGCAGGATATGGTATCCACATCTCCTTCATAGAAAATGTTGAAGGGAAGTCTTCTCATCTTTTTCTGCAGATATAATTCCTGAAGTTCATTTAATCCCCAGTAGTGTAGCAAAACTCCACAATTGGCACAAACAGGGCATAAAACTTAGGCTGACAATACGTCCCGTTTTGAATGGGACAGTCCCATTTTTTTTAACATTTCCTGACAGTCTGTTCGTTTTAATATAATGTCAATTTTGTCCCGTTTTTTAAAAAAGTTGGAGCCTATTGGGAAAAGCAGGAAAAAATTGAAACTGAAATGGAGGCAGACTTGGCAGTAGTTCTCAATGGGAACTGCAGGAACAGCTGATTGGCGGTGAGCAAGAGGAAGAGTCACTGCCACCAATTAGTGCAGTGTAAGACAGTTGGAAAAGTGCGCCCAGCAGAAAAGAAGCCAATTGGCTCTCAGGCCAAAACAGCGGGAAGAAAATAAAATAAAAGGGCGTGCCAGAGAGGAACCATTCACTAGACTCCTTTGTTCCTGTCCTCTCGTCCCAGCCCAAGCTGCCCTCAGCCCTCCTGCACTTCTCCAGCCTCCTGCCACCCCTTCTCCTCCATCCCAGCCCACCGCTGCCCTCAGCCCTCCTGCACTTCTCCAGCCTCCTGCCACCCCTTCTCCTCCATCCCAGCCCACCGCTGCCCTCAGCCCTCCTGCACTTCTCCAGCCTCCTGCCACCCCTTCTCCTCCATCCCAGCCCACCGCTGCCCTCAGCCCTCCTGCACTTCTCCAGCCTCCTGCCACCCCTTCTCCTCCATCCCAGCCCACCGCTGCCCTCAGCCCTCCTGCACTTCTCCAGCCTCCTGGCTCCTCTCCTCTGTCCCAGCCCACCACGGCCCTCAGCTCTCCCCTTCTCCAGCCTCCTGCTGCCTCTTCTCCGCCATCCCAGCCCACCGCTGCCCTCAGCCATCCTGCACTTCTCCAGCTTCCTGCCTCCTCGTTCCTCTCCTCTGTTCCAGCCCACCGCTGCCCTCAGCCCCCCTGCACTTCTCCAGCCTCCTGCCTCGTTCCTCTCCTCCGTTCCAGCCCACCACTGCCCTCAGGCCTCCTGCCTCCTCGTTCCACTCCTCTGTTCCAGCCCACCGCTGCCCTCAGCCCTCCTGTACTTCTCCAGCCTCCTGCTGTGTTGTTCCTGTCCTCCATCCCAGCCCACCGCTGCCCTCAGCCCTCCTGCACTTCTCCAGCCTCCTGCCCCCTCTTCTCCTTTGTCCCAGCCCACCGCTGCCCTCAGCCCTCCTGCACTTCTCCAGCCTCCTGCCTCGTTCCTCTCCTCCATCCCAGCCCACCACCACCCTCAGCCCTCCCCTTCTCCAACCTCCTGCCGCGTTCCTTTTCTCTGTCCCAGCCCACTGCCACCCTCAGCCCTCCTGCAACCTCGCCACCCAATGCCACCCCTGCACCAGCCTCTCCGGACCCAACCATTGCTGCACCTCCCCCTCCTGCACCTTCCCAGCTTACTGTCGATAACTTTATCATCGTTTTTGTGAATACTGACTATTACATAAGTTTAACCCCATCCCGTTTTGCTATCCCAATGTCCTGTTTTTGTCTCAAGGAAATATGGTCAGCCTAACAAAACCGTAAGAAGTCAGAAAGGACAGAGAAAGGAATTCAGAGACACCGTGCAGTAATCTGAGTGGAAAGGTAAAATGGTGGCTCAACCACTTTTTGTGTATGCATATGTATGTTCCTTCGAGTCAGTCTTGACTCCCGGCAATTACACGGACAAGTCCCTGCAGTTTTCTTGGTAACATTTTTTGAAAGTGGTTTGCCCTTGCCTGCTTCCTAGAGCTGAGAGAGAATGACTGGCCCAAGGTCACCCAGCTGGCTTTGTGCCTAAGCCAAGATTCAGACTCGTCCCCTGGTTTCTAGCTTGGTGCCTTTAACCACTGCACCAAACTGGCTCTCAGCAAAACAAGTCGGTCCCCCTAAATAAATACTGTATATTACTATTAGGTAGATGTCTATGACCCATGAGTAGAGGCAGGATGCTACTTTGGATGGCTGGGATCTTTCATGGTTGGCTAGATGCAATTCTTTCCCCTGCAGATCTTCTTTTGCTGGAGTCTCACATCTGCTTCAGGCAGCATGTCTGAATTTTGAAAGTCTATTTCTCTAGCAAACAATGGAGAAACATCTTAGGTCTGGAAGTGTAAGCTCTTGGGCCTTGTAGAGAAACAATGCAAATAATATATGAGATCCTATATTATGAAAAATTAGCTTTCAGAAAAGCTTTTTTTCATAATAGTATCTGAATAATGCCACTAAGTTGGTGCCGTGTCACATAGATCTTAATCATATGGCATGACCTTAAAAATACAATGAACGGGTTATTACCCTCTTGCATGACTCAGGCACACTCAGAAACACCTCTGCACTCTTTCAGACCCTGTGAGTATAGTCTAGTAGCCAAGCAACAGAGTGCACTCCTCTAAGGGGTTAGGGCAGTCAGAAACCTCTGTTCTTAACAAAAATCAAGAAACATACTGTATATGGTTTCAAAATCTACTCCTCTGCAATCCAGAGAAGAAAATTTTGAGGATACCAAAGTATTTGCCAAACCTCGTATAACTTCACTTGCTCATAAGCCATCTTTTGATCTTGGAGGAACTCTTTAGATAGAGCTCCCAATAGCAGGTATGCTTTATCTGAAAACTGAATTGTGTGTAGAATCTAGTATCACTTTATCACTAAAATAACAGTTTGGGCAGCTTATCAGGAGTTAAGTACCAACGGTACATCACTTTATAAAAATTCTCTTTCAAATTATAATTCAACGTAAATTTCGAAGTCTTGATTTGGGGTTTTGATGACTAAATGGTTTGATTTTAGAGAAATAATGTTGCTGAATGTTTGAGTAGTAGTAAGAGATTAACTTTTATGTACTTTTGTATCTGTGCTTGAGAGGGTCAGAAGCCACTTGTCTTGTATGCTTCTCTGTCTATTCCTGCATTGTTTTGGTTTTTCTTGTTTCTTTTTTAGACTTGTATTCTGTATTATGTGCTTTAATTATATCTTGAAAAATTAATAAAGCCTTAAAAGAAAAAAAACAGTTTGGGCAAAAGAGCGTATATATCCTGTGTGTCTAAATTCAACAGCTGCTAACTTTGTGATGATAAAAATTAGCATGTTTTCCTTCTTATGATTACAAGAGAAATGAAAGCCAAGGAGTAGGCTTACAGGTAGAACATATATACACCTGTGGAAGAGCAGTAGGCTTGTTTTCAGATCTCTGTTTAGTAATGTTTATAATATTTCTTTCCCTCAAAGAAGACCCAGAAAAGAAAAAGGGAACAATCCATCAATTAGCAACTTCTCTTTTTAAATGCAACGTTAGAGAAGAAGTCCTAATTTCAGGTTTTGAACAGGAAAAAGTTCCAAGAGTAAAGACCAGCAGGAAAGACTGGAATGAAAAATTGCCCATCATAATAATGGCTCTTAAACATTATCAGATAGAAATCACCTCAGAGACATGGCAAGAGTCCTGAATTTGATGAAATTTATTTCTATACATCAAAGCTACTTTTAGCTGGGCTGGACATTTGCTCCTTCACCAGACTGTATGTGTAAAATGCTTTATCTGTTGCCCTCCCTTTCTCCCATTCTTCCCAGTTATGCAGGAAATTATGTCAGTCTCTTGTCATTTTCATTGTGTGTCATCCACATTGCATATGGATCCTGGAGAAATGCACCTTCCCCTTGCTGAGCATCAGCAATGCAACCAAGTTGTTAGGAACTGGGCAGCCTTAGAAATTGACCAAATAAAGAAAGAATTACTGACAAATTAAGGAAAGTGTCATAAGGTATAATATTCAAGGATCCCTGATTCCCCCCCAAAACAACTGACTGTTTTTACATCCTGATCCTGGATGGCCCTGAGAATTGTTCCTTGGCCAGGACTGCACAATCAGCTTCCAAAAAGAGGCATGCTCACAAATACAAATGGGGCTCTTTAAGTAGACTCTGGATAGATTTGTTTAACCATCAAAATTCTGTTACTTCCCCAAGTCTCTCACACTGAACTTTGTTACTTTAATTGAAAACTGATAGATGCCGAATAGGATTCACACAGAAATTCTGTCACCTTGTACACTATTTTTTTAAAATGCTACTCCGTTGAATATTCCCCCCCCCCTTTGGTGTATGTTAAGGATACAAAATGTCATTTTTAATCATTTTTAAAAAATATTTGTTATATGCAGTATGCTTGTAATTTCTCTTTCTCTATTCCTGGATGGACTGTTATTTTGAATTAGGAAATAAATAAGTTACTTCTGGATTAATGTAGAGGGAATTATTACCTATTTGCTCCCTCACTCCCAATAAAATCTGTGGGTGGACAGGGGGATCATACTGACAAAAGCAGCACCACTATAAAGTCCCTTCCCCTTTTCTAGATGCACTGTGATGTCATACACACACACAAAAGAGGCAGACGTTGTGATGTTGCTTTCATCACTCTGATGAAAGCAGCAAGAACCTGCAGATGCCACTGTTCATTTCCTAAATTGCCACTCCAATTTGGCTCAGTGTTCGGCCAAGCCATGAATAAAATGACATTTTAAAGGACCCATGGATAACCTTTCTAACTTAAGGTTCTTAAACATCCTCCCAGCCTCCCCATTTGTATGGTTGATTGTTGACAATGATAGAGTTAGCAGAAAGATGTTTGCATTAGGTATGTCTGACATGTAACTAAGCAAGCAAATATCCATGTTCTCTATTGTTTGTTCATGCCCAAAGGAAAAGCTATTAATCAAAGTCGACAATGCACTCTGTTACATATAACCTTGCAACTTTTATAATATGAGTTTTTTTTTTAATTTATGCTTTTTTGCATTAATCATTGTATTCATAATATTAGGTTCATATTCGGATTGCTTTCCAAATAAAAGGTTTATTCTTTCAATTAATATTCCTTATCTTCTGTTTTTTTAGTTTACTCTCTACCCTTAAAATCATCCTTCTCATCCTTCCTTATAGCAAGAATACCTTAAAGAATTTGGAATTATGGCAGTATTAGAATCAATTCTTGGTGAAATATAGTTTCGGCTGATTTTCCCTGTTGCAGTTTACCCCATGTACTAATATTTGGCCATAAAAGTGATAATACAAAAAGGTGAGAGATTTTGGTCTGCTGGACCAACAACAAAGAGAATTGCCAGGAAGCTTTTAAAGACAGTCTCTATTCTAACTTGGCAAAAAGACTGGAGAAAGTCTTGCCATTATTAAAATCCAGGCAAGAGATTCCTAAGTTACAGTAATTCTATCTTGTCTGCACATCTTGTCACTTGCTGGGTTATCTTTTGGTGCAAATCTGCCAAAAAGAAGCATATTATTTCACTACAAGAATCTCATGAACACCAGTTCAGCAAGAGATCAAGAAATATGGTTGTAGGATCCTTATATACAGTAATTTATAGTTCAGTGCTTCAGCAAAGGATCGTTACCTTGTCATGGTGCTGGAGCTTGAGCACCTCAATGATGCCATGAGCTAAACCAATCACCCAAGATGGAAAGGTCATGACAGAGAGGTAAATGCGATCCCTGGGGAAGGTAATGGCAACCCACCCCAGTATTCTTGCCGTGAAAACTAAATGGATCAGTACAACCAGAGATATGTCGGTATACCATCGGAAGATGAGACCCCCAGGTCGGAAGATGGTCAAAATGCTACTGGGGAGGAACAGAGGATGAGCTCAACTAGCCCCAGTCGTGATGACGCAGCTAGCTCAAAGCCGAAAGGACGGTTAGCGGCCGACGGTGCTGGTGGTGAACGGCGAATCCGATGTTCTAAGGATCAACACACCATTGGAACCTGGAATGTAAGATCTATGACCCAGGGCAAATTGGATGTAGTTATTGGTGAGATGTCAAGATTAAAGATAGACATTCTGGGCGTCAGTGAACTGAAATGGACTGGAATGGGCCACTTCACATCAAATGACCACCAGATCTACTACTGTGGACAAGAGGACCACAGAAGAAATGGAGTAGCCTTCATAATTAACAGTAAAGTGGCTAAAGCAGTGCTTGGATACAACCCCAAAAACGACAGAATGATCTCAATTCGAATTCAGGGCAAGCCATCTAACATCACAGTGATCCAAATATACGCCCCAACCACAAATGCTGAAGAAGCTGAAGTAGAGCAGTTCTATGAGGATCTGCAGCACCTACTGGACAACACGCCGAAAAGAGATGTTATTTTCATCACAGGAGACTGGAATGCTAAGGTGGGCAGTCAAATGACACCTGGAATTACAGGTAAGCCTGGCCTGGGAGAACAAAACAAAGCAGGACATAGGCTGATAGAATTTTGCCAAGACAACTCACTCTGCATAACAAACACTCTCTTCCAACAACCTAAGAGATGGCTTTATACATGGACTTCACCAGATGGACAACACTGAAATCAGATTGACTACATCCTTTGCAACCAAACGTGGCAGACATCTATACAGTCGGTAAAAACAAGGCCTGGAGCTGACTGTAGTTCCGATCACGAACTTCTTCCTGCACAATTTAGGATCAGACAAAAGAGATTAGGAAAGACCCACAGATCAGCTAGATATGAGCTCACTAATATTCCTAAGGAATATGCAATGGAGGTGAAGAATAGATTTAAGGGACTGGACTTAGTAGATAGGGTCCCGGAAGAACTATCGACAGAAGTTCGCAACATTGTTCAGGAGGCGGCAACAAAATACATCCCAAAGAAAGAGAAAACCAAGAAGGCAAAATGGCTGTCTGCTGAGACACTAGAAGTAGCCCAAGAAAGAAGGAAAGCAAAAGGCAACAGTGATAGGGGGAGATATGCCCAATGAAATGCAAAATTCCAGAGGTTAGCCAGAAGAGATAAGGAATTATTTTTAAACAAGCAATGCGCGGAAGTGGAAGAAGACAATAGAATAGGAAGGACAAGAGACCTCTTCCAGAAAATTAGAAACATCGGAGGTAAATTCCAGGCCAAAATGGGTATGATCAAAAACAAAGATGGCAAGGACCTAACAGAAGAAGAAGAGATCAAGAAAAGGTGGCAAGAATATACAGGACCTGTATAGGAAGGATAACAATATCGGGGATAGCTTTGACAGTGTGGTCAGTGAGCTAGAGCCAGACATCCTGAAGAGTGAGGTTGAATGGGCCTTAAGAAGCGTCGCTAATAACAAGGCAGCAGGAGACGACGGCATCCCAGCTGAACTGTTCAAAATCTTGCAAGATGATGCTCTCAAGGTAATGCATGCTATATGCCAGCAAATTTGGAAAACACAAGAATGGCCATCAGATTGGAAAAAATCAACTTATATCCCCATACCAAAAAAGGGAAACACTAAAGAATGTTCAAACTATCGAACAGTGGCACTCATTTCACATGCCAGTAAGGTAATGCTCAAGATCCTGCAAGGTAGACTTCAGCAACTCATGGAGCGAGAATTGCCAGATGTACAAGCTGGGTTTAGAAAAGGCAGAGGAACTAGGGACCAAATTGCCAATATCCGCTGGATAATGGAAAAAGCCAGGGAGTTTCAGAAAAACATCTATTTCTGTTTTATTGACTATTCTAAAGCCTTTGACTGTGTGGACCATAACAAATTGTGGCAAGTTCTTAGTGGTATGGGGATACCAAGTCATCTTGTCTGCCTCCTGAAGAACCTGTATAACGACCAAGTAGCAACAGTAAGAATAGACCACGGAACAACGGACTGGTTTAAGATGGGGAAAGGAGTACGGCAGGGCTGTATCCTCTCACCCTACCTATTCAACTTGTACGCAGAACACATCATGCGACATGCTGGGCTTGAGGAATCCAAGGCTGGAGTTAAAATCGCTGGAAGAAACATTAACAATCTCAGATATGCAGATGATACCACTCTGATGGCTGAAAGCGAAGAGGAACTGAGGAGCCTTATGATGAAGGTGACAGAAGAAAGTGCAAAAGCTGGCTTGCAGCTAAACCTGAAAAAAACCAAGATTATGGCAACCAGCTTGATTGATAACTGGCAAATAGAGGGGGAAAATGTAGAAGCAGTGAAAGACTTTGTATTTCTAGGTGCAAAGATTACTGCAGATGCTGACTGCAGTCAGGAAATCAGAAGACGCTTAATCCTTGGGAGAAGAGCAATGACAAATCTCGATAAAATAGTTAAGAGCAGAGACATCACACTGACAACAAAGGTCCGCATAGTTGAAGCAATGGTATTCCCCGTAGTGACATATGGCTGCGAGAGCTGGACCATAAGGAAGGTAGATGCTTTGGAGCTGTGGTGTTGGAGGAAAATTCTGAGAGTGCCTTGGACTGCAAGAAGGTCAAACCAGTCCATCCTCCAGGAAATAAAGCCAGACTGCTCACTTGAGGGAATGATATTAAAGACAAAACTGAAATACTTTGGCCACATAATGAGAAGTCAGGACACCCTGGAGAAGATGATGATGCTAGGGAGAGTGGAAGGCAAAAGGAAGAGGGGCCGACCAAGGGCAAGGTGGATGGATGATATTCTAGAGGTGACGGACTCGTCCCTGGGGGAGCTGGGGGTGTTGACGACCGACAGGAAGCTCTGGCGTGGGCTGGTCCATGAAGTCACGAAGAGTTGGAAGCGACTAAACGAATAAACAACAACATAGTTCAGTGAAAAATCCTGTAAAAAGACAAAAGAAGCAAATGGGAGCAGCTAAACAGCTCTGTGTTCTGTCATGCTGCTTGTTCATAGTACATCATATGTCTATTTACCTCTATTTTGAACTAGCAGGGACAGGAACTTTACACAACTGTTGGGACCAAAACACAAACTACAACTACATTAAGATATGTGGGAGATCAGACAAAGAGTTCTCAAGCTATGATTCAAAAGAAAAATACTACTGGGCTTTCACAATCTAGCACAGCTGGAGGACATCATGTTCGGAAATATATTTCCAAATAAGTTTTAGATGAGTTTTAATGTTTTTAAAAAAACATTTATACCCTACCTTTGACAACTTTATAGTTGTTGGGATTAAGTGTGGCTGCTTATCAAGTGCCTACATGATGGCAGATTAAAGTTTGCTGCAATTTGTTTGAGTGGGTCCAAAATATGGCTGGGACTGCTAGCAAAGTGAAATGATTGTGCATGCACAAATGTGCAGATAGCAGGGACAACTTTTAAAGCAGCTGTGTGCGTTTTCTGAATGACAGCTGTTTTAAATGCTTTGTGTTAATATGCTGTCCATAGCACCTCTGTCGAATGTCCTACCGAATACTTTCCCTGAAGCCAACTGCTCTGAAATGACAATGGAGTAAAATAATCAATGATTACCTGATCAGTTCTCTTAAGATGTCAGCCCTGCCTACTCGGGCAGCATGGTATATGGGAGTGCTGCGGTGGTGACGGCTCCCATTAGGGTCAGCACCAGCTTTCAAAAGGAGCTGTGCACATTCGAGGTGCCCATGCACAACAGCAACATATAAGGCAGTCTGTCCTTTCACATCCACAAGGTCAATTTCTGCTCCTTTTCGAATTAGGAATTCCACACAGTTTCCATGCCCTGCTGTGGCAGCAATCCGTAGGGGTGTGCAAGGCAGCCAACCGCAACACCACAGAGATTTCTCATTGATGCGGCTGAAGAAAGATGAAAGGTATCATTGAATATGCTAGTGTTTTGCCTGACTTTTGCCAGTGAGGTATATTTATATTGTTTAAACAAGTCTGCAGCTAATATTAATAAAATATTAAATTTTATTTCTCTGATCACAGAGGTAAAGGTATGCCTTTCTATGTAAGTTTCCCAAGTACTGTATGCTGAAGGCATATTATTCTTATTCTTTCTTAAATTCATATCTCACTTTTCTGCCCAGAGAGTGCTCACTGGATAAAACTTTTGTGCATATAGAAAATGTGCCTATAGAAATAACTCCACAATGGTCTGAACCTTGGATGATGCCTCAGCTTTCTGCCTGGATCAGATTTAATATCCTTCTTACCCTCAGGACAAACAGGTAGGTGACCTACATTGTGTTGGAAGTCCTGGCAAATGCAGCATGCCTCATTAGCATAAGGATGGTTGCTCTAGGATGCAAACTCTCCGTGCTATTGAGGAAGCTGTTTGTTGCCACTCCCACTTCCTCTCTATCTCTTCCTCCTTCTTCCACCGACTGAACAGGCAGCATGGATGCTGCTCTCTTCATCAGGGCCACGTGCTCGGGCCTTGATGAAGAATTCTGCCCCTATTCTGCATACAGCTCTTAGCAGCTGTAGAGCTAAGAGATCACCAAGTATAGGTAAAGAACAGAAGGAACAAGAACTTCATTTTCCACCAAAGATGAATGTAACTGGGCCAAAGAATAAAGTCAGTAAGACTCCTTTTTTTTTACTTTACTTTTGAACCTACTCTGTCTAAGTATGTGGTTTTTTATGCTTGGGAGGGCTAAGTGTGTAAGATCAATAACCTGTGTTTCTCTGACATGCTTATTGAAGCTATTTAAGGTAATACTCTTTTTCTCTGCGCAGCTCCTCCACTGTGTTAAGCTCTGCTCCATTAGGTGGTTCTAGCAGGCCACTAATGGCTTCACATTGAAGATGCTGGCATAGGTCAAATATGACTAATAGATACATTCATTTGGTGCTTCTTTACATGACTATGTGCAGTCATAACTTATTCATGTGCATATGAATCATTACCATAAGAACCTTGGAAGTAAACCAAACTCTTCAAAAACCATGGTAACCTATGTGTAGATAGAAACTTAAAATATATGGAAGCCATGGAAGTATCATCATCTTTCCTACCATCCATCTAACGAGTATCTGCATAACAAGAGATAAAATGTACAACATAGCAGTCTAAGCTGTCACATTTAGATTCAGTAAAATGAATATTTACCTTTGGAAGCTCTCTTCCTTAAATAAACTTTGAATGGTCTGCAAGTCCCCCACATAAGCAGCATCATGCAATCGAGTGTCCTCACAGTGTTCAATAGGCTGGTCACAGAACTGTTCCTTCAGCCACTCCTTCAGATTGCGACCTGTACTGAAGAGATGGTGGTTGCCAATATTAAGGTCCAGCTTCACTGAGATGGAGACAGTCTTTTATATATGTCAGACCAACAGTGATGGACAACTTTTTCTTCTGAGGGCTGCACTTTTTAATTCATTCTTATTTTCAGCCTCTGAGGGCTGCAAGGCACTTCACCAGAATGGCCAGCTCTGCACGTTCAGCCTCTTTTTATTTATTCACTATTCTGGGGGACACAAGGGGAGAGATTTACCCAAAATAGCCACATTAAGCCAGTGAGGCTTAACAAAGGTATTTTAAGGCTAAATTAACAAAAAAGACTAAAAACCTAGCTGCCTTGAATCACCATTTTGCCAGTGAAGTTGGTGACGCAAAAAGGATTGTGCCCAGTGGCCTCAGGTTGTCACTCCTAGTTTAGGGCTTTTAAAGGACATGACCAGCAGTTTAAACTGAGCTAAGAAACAACTCATTAAATTGTAACAACAGGGGCATCAGAGACTGATGTTTAGTTCTGGGCAATGATAGCTGAGTTCTTGCTAAGTACTTGCTACTCTTCTGAATATTGATGAGGTTTACGTGGTTGAATTGCACTCTGTAGAATGTTTGTCTCTCTATGTTAAAAACTAGCCAAGGAGGTGACTATGTTAGAATTTGAATTATTTAAATTTATTTTTATTTAAATTAAATTTAAATTTTATCTATAGATTTTACTATGTATATTTCAAGTGTATGCAGACCTTAAACTATAGTTCATAAGTTCACTGGCACATGAGTCAATAGCATGGCATGCCTGTGAAAAAAAACAAATGCAATTTTAGATTGCAACAATAAAATTATAATTTCCAAATCATGGATCCAAATAAGGTGAAATAGTAACTATTTTACCTTATTTGGATCCCAAAATTGGGTCCTATTCTGGATACAACACTTTAAGAATAAAGTGGATAAAGCAGAACAGGTCCAAAGCAGGTCAATAAGGATTAGAGAGAACTGAACACTTAGTCCTGAGAGAAGAGGTACTAGGTATCTTAAGTCTTGGGAAAAAAGGATTGAATGGGGTGGTATTACTCAAATAACTAAAGATATATCACACAGAAGAACGGCATAACCTGTTCTCTATCATCCCAGAGACACGCAAAAAAGTTACAGTATTAAGTTATAGGAAGGTACAGTAGGTTGTAGGTAACAGCAATAACAGATCAACAGTGAAATAAATTACCTAGAAAGATAATCCTTCCCCTTCACTAGGGGTTTTCAGGCACAGTCTCCACAGATTTTTCTCAGAAATATTTAAAATTTCTGTTCTGAGTTGGGAATTAGACTTGATTGCCTAAATAGCTCTGTAATTCTACTTATCATTTATTCTACTTGTTATTACTTATCATGGTTATCTGGGAACAGTTTGATCCTGTTGGGCCTGAGGAAGTGGACAGGGTCCTCCAGACTTTAAATGCCACCACTTGTCAACAAGATCCATGCCCCTCCTGGCTGATGAAGGCAGCTCAGGAGGTGACATGTGGTTGGGTCCAGGCAATGGTGAATACCCCACCCTATGGAACACTCTTTCCCCAGAGGTGAGGCAGGCCCCCACTCTCTTGGCCTTCTGGAAAGGGGTAAAGGGAGGGGGGTAATCACCCCTGGGAGTGGTTAGCACCCTAAAGAGGCCCCTGTGTATTCATGAATTTAAATTAAGAACTTTTAATATTTTCATCTTGGATTTTATATTTTATACTTATTTATTGTATTTTAATCTGTATTTATTTTTAGTTTTATTGTAAACTGCCCAGAGTTGTTCTTTGAGGGAGATAGGCAGTGACAAAATTTGAAATATAAATAAATACTTCCAAATTTCTTCCCTTTCTTCCAATCTTCCATGCCTCCCATGTAAAGTTAAAGACATTTAACTTTATTTATTTATCTATTCATTTGATTTACATAGCTGGTGACTACAAGGACAATTGTACAGTTTTCTTAACCACAGTATGAAAACTGTTCACTGTTGCCTTCTTCCAGGATCCTTTTTGACTTCATGGGTTAGCCTACAGCCTTAGCATTCCCTGCTGGTTTCCATTCAAGTACAGGCCCAGCTCTGCTTAGCTTTTAAACCGAGGTAAAGTTAGTCATGCCTCTGACAGAATAAAGTTGTTTACCATTGGGTAACCTACTCATATATAAATTGAAAATTAGTTTTATCAGTATTCAGCTGTAGGCTAATAAATTGTTGTTTCCTTTCTTTATAACATTTCTTTGATTTGATCCCTAGTCTGTAATGTCACCAAAGTTTCTTGATTGAAATTTAAGTTTGGCTGTCTAGATTGGTCAAGGAATATATATGATCTGATCCAAAGAAGGTAAGGACAGATCAACTCACTCTACTGATTTAGCTGGAAGTGCTTCATCTTATCTGCCAACAAACTATACATTTGGGAGGGTCTCCTTCATCCCCAAATGTCAGAGATCAAATAATGCAATTGACCAAGCCACTTCAATGTGTTTCTTTTGTATTGGTTTATTTTTGTATTCAGTCTGCATTCATTCATCACCCATTCATTCTTGATTCAAATTCTTCTCTTTTTAACATAAGATCCACTCTTCATTAACAATTTATCCCATATTCAGAACCTCTCATCATCCTTGTATCCTTAATTAGTTCTCTCAATCTTTTATCATAAACAATCAAAACCAATAATGCTTTTAGATTTTTTCCATTTGCAAAGTAGACCTATACTTATGTTGGAATTATCAGGGGTCAACTCAGTATTGTCTCATAAATATAAAGGGGTCTCTCTAGCAAACACATCCCTATTGTGCTTGTGGGATGTCACATGGGTCACCTGATTTCCACTTCCTCCTTCTTCTTGGTCTTGGGGATTAACAATCTCCATTACCCTTCTGGCAGTCATGCAAGCAGGAGGTCCTGCAGAAATGCAGTTCTCCCCTTTTTCATCATCCAGTGATGATTAAGTGCTTTCTACTATGAACCTACCTGTATCCAGATCTAGTGAATAAAAGTAAGCTATCTCTATTTTTTTCTTCATCTAACTACAGTGTGAAGACTGAGTTTATTTCTGAACTTTTTTGGTTCACACTTCTACTCTGCAAGATTGCTGTTTGCTGTTTGGAGTTCTTTTATTAACCTTTAAAAACTCCATCAAGGGTTCTGGGCCCAGTACAAACCAGTGCAACCCAGCAGAGTCCAGTATACTGACCAAGAACTGATTTTTGAAAAGGCTTTGGCCTCACAGCCAAAAAGAAAGCCATTTGCACATTTAAAAGGCAAAGTTCAGAACTTTTATTTTCTTCTCTCTGAACAATGGAGAAAGACGAGGGAGTTTCCCCCATACCAAGATTGAGGATAATTACTCAGCATGGCTATTCAGATTGAGGATGCAGCTAGATTCTGAAGATTGTTTAGACGCTCTGGATTTACCTGAACCTAAACCAGAGGATGGGGAGGAAGCCAAAAACCAGTCGAAGAAAAAGGATAAGAGAGCTAAAATTCTTATTGCCAGATCTCTTCTGGATCACAGATTAAAAGAGATTAAAATATTTCTACTGTGAAGGAAATGATTGAGAATTTATACACCCTATATTCAGAAGCTGATGATCAGAAAGTGATCTCTTTGTTACGAGAACTGCATGCATGCAATTTGGAAGACAATGGAAATGTAAATTACCACCTGATCAGGCTACAGCCAATCTTTGATCAGCTGAGCACAGTCCAAAATCTCATGAATGAAAAACTTAAGCTGTCTTTCATGCTGAGTATTTTACCAAATATTTTTTCCCCATTTGTTGCTGGTTTGAATGTAGAAGGGAAAAATCTTTCTCAAATTTTTGGAATGATCAGATCAGAAACTCAAAGACAAAATTTGCATAACAATAGAGAGCCTGGCAGAGACATAAGTTACCTAGCAATGAAGAGTAAACGTGAGCAGGAGCAATCAGTGACGCATCAGAAAAACAAAAGAAAGAAAAAGGAACCATTATCTGTAATTCATGTAGAAAGCCAGGACATATTGCAAGATTCTGCAGAAACAAGAAGGATTCTTTCAAGGATAAATCCAAGGAAAAATCTTTTAAAGGTGAAAAGGCTTTACACACTGTTTATAAAACTGATACCAATAAATGTCCTAGATGATGGGTAATCAATTTGGGGGGCAGCAGGCATCTATGTGGAAATAAACATGACTTTTGTGAGCTAAATGAAACCACAGAAGGAAGCATAACATTAGCAAATGCAATTCAACTTTGATTCAAGGAAAAGGAAGTGTGCCATTGCAATGCATCAATGGAAGTGAATACAAAGATCTCATAGGAGGTGTTTTCTATGTGCCAGACTTAGAAGTTAATTTACTAAGTGTCTCAACATTGAACAACAAAGGTTTTGATGTGATTTTTAAAGCTAATGGACAATGTAAAGTCACCAGTGGAGAAAAGATTTTACAGGCTTTCAAAATGATGGCATCTACCAGGTGCACTGCGAACAACTGCCACCAGATGTCAGCCTTGCCTGTCAGCAGCAAAAGGAGGACAACACTGCCATCACCTGGCACAGACGTTTCACGCACCATGATTTTAATGCAGTTTTTAGAATGAAAACTGAAGGCATGGTAAGAGATTTTGAAATAAGCAACCATGATAAATGCCAATCAAAATGTGTGATATGCATCAAAGGAAAGGCAACAAGACCAGCCATACCCAAACAAAGGGAGTTCTTTTATTAATCTTTAAAAACACCATTAGCTTAAACCATGTATTCTAAACAAACAACATATATCTTTTCTCTAAGGAGATACCAAATAACCATTCTGGTTTTCCTTGTTCTCCATGATCTTTTGGTGGCTTTCAGTACGATCGACTATGATATCTTTCAGGACCACCTACAGGGATTAGGAGTGGGAGGCACAGTGTTGCTGTTGTTCTCCTTTGTCTGTGGTTGGGCTCAGTTGATGTTGTGTTGGGGAGAGGACAGGAGGGGAGAGAGATTGAATCAAAACCCCCTGACATGTGGAGTGCCTCAGGGTTTGATGCCATTGTCCCTCCTGTTTAACATCTACATGAAAAAAAAATCTACATGAAGCCACTTGGGTGAGATTATCCATCAACTTTGGGTGTTATACATCTCAACCTCAAGCCAGCCAGGTGATGCTGTCAAAGACTTGTCCCTGTGTCTGAAAGCTGTGCAGATCTGGATGGGAAGAAACAGGCTCCAATTTAACCCTGATATAACTCAGTGACTGTGGGTATTTGTCAGTCCTATGAGGTAAACCAGGTCAGGAAACAGACTCTACAAGGAATTTCTACTTTACTGCGGGGTAAAATAACAGAATCCTGAAAATCTCTCTCCCCTCTCTTATAACAAAGAAAATCAAGGCAGAGCAATCCTGGGTTTCTTTCTCACACCCTCCTCTCTTTCAGGGCTAAGGTGATAACTGCCTAGCTGGTAACTGTCCTTATATTCCTTCTTCAAGAAATACAAGAACAGTTCTTGTATTCCTTGAAGAAGGAATCTTGTATCTATCTCCATATTCCACTATGCTATTTGGACCACCCAGGTCGGAGATGTTCTACCTTCAGCCCTGAATGGGATTGCACTTCTCCCTTCAGGACTGGTACATAATTTGGGGGTCTTCCTGGACTCATAGCCTTTGCTCAAGGAGCAGCTGGCAGTTGTGGCCGGGAAGGTCTTTGGGCAAATTCATTAATTAGACAGTGTCATCTGATGGGACACAAAGCAGGTCTTCTCTGTTGCAGTGCCTGCCCTCTGGAATGATGTCCGCCCCCCAGAGATTTGTAGGGCTCCCACCTTAGAATCATGGAATCATAGGGTTGGGAGGGACCTTGGAGGTCTTCTAGTCCAACCCCCTGCCCATAAGCTTTGGGCTAGTGTGGTGGGTGGAATCCTTGTGAGAGACGTGTTTTGGTGGTGTAATTGATTTTTTTAATGGATATTTATTTTGTATGGTCTCCATTTTATTTTTTATTGTTTCATGTTGTACACCACCTGGAGT
The DNA here is from genome assembly GCF_035149785.1 of Candoia aspera. Lineage (NCBI taxonomy): Eukaryota > Metazoa > Chordata > Lepidosauria > Squamata > Candoiidae > Candoia > Candoia aspera. Next base: position 168,941,836 of record NC_086153.1, on the reverse strand, counting down.
TGGGATGGAGGTGGGTGGATTATAAATTACACAAGCGAACAAATACTCATTAATCTCTGAGTTTCCAAATAACCTAATAACATTTCTTCCATTTATCACCATTCATTGGAGTATGGCATACAACTATAATTACCCTGCAAATTTACCTATAAATTCCTACTGATCCACAACAGTGAAAGTGATACCAACTCAAATGTTTAGATCTTTAATTCATAATTATACCTTCACTTCCCTGTATTTATTCATCAGCTCCAGTTCATATCATCAGATATCCTTTATACAGGTCTATTACATCCTCCTTTCCCTTGGTTTACAAAATCACAAACTTACCTTTTTTCTGTATTTCATTTACTAATTTATGCTCTTTACTATTTGCTCTTATTATATTCCTTATTGCAATCTTCTGTATGCTACTGTTGTCGGCAGGACTTCACTTGTGTGATTGATACTTTTTAGTTAAGTGGGGGAGGAGGAGACTAGATTACCAGCTTTAATAATACCTGTGCCACACGCAGCATTCACTGCTAATGGAGAGGACAAAACAGTGCTCAGTTTTGGCACACGTTGGCCAGTATGCCAAAGTGCAACCAAAGCCCACTTTTACCCCAAAGCACTTTTACCCTCTTAATCAGGGAATATGGGTTCTCTAATTCTCTAAGATCAACACATTCTTTTCCATGACCCACCAACTCTTTATGTAAATGTTATTTTACAAGATACTAAGGAGAGGTTAATGACTTTTTAAAAATGAAAATTATCCATGGAATAGCAACATCATAAAATAATTTAAGCTTGTGCATTAAAATAAACTTTGGGGAAACAAATACTAGAATGAGAGGTAGATGAAGAGGTAGCTGTTTGCTTCTCAGCTTGGAGGCATTATACTTACCATGGGCAGTAGTTATTCATTCCCAATATGCCCCTAGCTGCTCACTTGAGTCTATTTATTCCTCTTATAAAATGTAAAGAGTTCTATTTGGGAATGCTGAAGTAATCTTCTCAGAGTTGTTTAACAGCTTCATACGGTTTAAGTTACATGGTTTTCAGCCTCATAACTGACCACTCTAATAGCACATGGGAAACGCTAAGCAGCAAATGCTTTTTGACACCATTATCCAACTGTTTTTATCAACTGACAACTAATGGCCCTGATATAGGTAATAGGTAATAATATTGGTCTCTGTGCAAGCTGAGTATAGTTACTACGAATCTGTATGAAGTAATTTCAATTTGATAGGAATATCTCAGGCATGTATGTATTATTATTGTGAATATTTCATAACAATCTTAGTTAAATTGAAAATCCCTTATGCTATTTAAAGACTGTATTGCCTTTTCATCAGAACCATTGTTTTGTATTATTTTTGTCAATGTATTAGGAACTTATATTTGTTCCTACCTTAAAAACTCACTCTAAAATCCAATATAGAAGTATCATCTATTGGAAGATTTTGGAAGACATAGCTTCTAATTAATCTCTCCCCATCCCCAATCGTACATACTGTTTCCTGAGAAAAACAACTGGTGTTTTGCTTTTAGTCAGTCCTGAAAAAAAAAGCAATGAAGTCTGGATAGCAGAAGGAAAGGGTTGCTTCTTTTATCATCCCCAAGGGCTTCATTTCTTTTGCCCTTACTGGATTTCAATGCATGTGTGGCTGTTTATGTTTGTGTCCCTTACATTACCTGCATTTCCATTTGTGACACCAAAGTCAGCTCCATGACTGTCATGAGGTGTTTGAGCTTCCAGTCCCTCACTGGTCTCATGCTCAGAAGAATCAGTGCCAACAGCCTGATCAGTTGGATGGTTTGTATCAGACATCTGTCCAAAGGAAACTACGCAGAACAGGAATGGGCCTAGAGCTACCGTGACAGAAGAGCAGCATCTGAAGCTGATACGTCATTTGCTTTATCCAGCCACAGAACTACTACATTATCTCCGCCCATCCACCCCCGCATCACAATCTGATTGGTGGAAATACAAAGACTAGGGCTTCCTGCTTTCTTATTAAGGTGGTTTGCCAGAATTATTTTTTTAAAAAAAGGTTTAGTTTTATTTGCCACCACTGAACCACAAGCTGATAAGTAATCAAGGCCTTCTTTATAAGCAAGGGCTTTTTGCTTCCAAAAGACTGCTAAGTGAAAAGACAAGAGACAATAATTTAATTGGGCATCTTAGGGCTACTATACCTGAATGCAAAAATCTGGATGGCCACTAGTTAATGTCTTTACTACTATCAAGTGGCCTTCCAGATTTTTACAGCCCAGATATGGATGTGGTTTGCTGTGTGAATTGTTTAACATACAGTATGTGTATAAAATGTGCCTGATGATTTGAAAAATGTCAGAGATTACATGATCAAAGGCTTTTGTAAAATGAAAGATTTATTGTATATTTTTTTGATTTAGAGAAAACATATGATAAAGAAATAGGTCTGAGATGGAATTTGCATGGACATGAAACTGGAAATTGATTACTGAATGCAATAAAGGTGATAAATGGAAGTAAAGCTTGAGTGAAAAAAAAATGGAATGTTTAGCAAATGGTTTAACATCAAGCAGGGAGTAATGTGTGATATACATTGGGCTGTTTAATAATGTCCTTATGGGTAAACTTGTAAGGAATTTTGCGATGTCAGAAGTGCACTGACTGGAACCTGAATATGTATTTTTGTATGTATATGATGCCCAGTTGTTGGCTAACATTTATTTATTTATCGTATGGCAGTACATCATACATATTACAAATATATTATATTTGAATATAAATATAATATATTTGTAATATAAATTGACAAGAAAACTTGGACCTCGTATCAGGATTTGCCAGATTAATATTGAGGGCATTAGCAGGGTTAAATGCCAAATCCTGCAGAAAGTTTTAAGAGATTATGATGTAAACATCATTGCCACCGTCTCCAGGAAATCCGTGTGGAAGATGAGGTTGGGATTAGTAAAAGGGGCAAGATACTGGGCTATGACTTAATTGGAGCAACATACCATCACACCTATGGTGTAGCCATCTATGCCTGGACCAATATCGAAAATGTCCAATTGCACTCAACATCTTGTGCTGATAATGTACATGAAGTAGTTATCAAAATAGAGGAAGTAAGACACAGTAACATATATAAGCCACCTGTCATGAGTAAGGATGGCGAGCAGGGGGCTCCCATCCAGACTGTCAAGCACATGCGTAGCACTGATGAATTGTTCAGCCATTCAAAGAGACACAGATCGGGACCGCCTTAACCCTTGGGGGTTATATGTCTGGGTTTTCCCACGCTTCTTCAGTTTGTTAGGATTCCTGTTAAGTACTAGCAATAAATATTAGAGACCAGTTCATTGTCTCAGTGTGTTTCCTGGTTGTTAGGACACCACCAGCCGTTACATGGCCATCCCAAATTTTACCTATTTTGCCTCACCCAGCCATCTGTGTGGGGGATTTTAATAGTCATCATAGTCAATGGAAATACAAAGAAAATTATTATGATGGAGAGGTGCTTACCAAATGGGCAGATGATAATGGTATGTACCTTATATTTGATGTGAAACTAGGTTCCTTCAAATATGCGGCTTGGAGACAGGAATATAATCCTCTGTTTTGTGACTACAAATGAGGAAAACTTACCAGTGAGAGCCTCTCAAAAAATCCTAGAGGATTTCCCACACACTCAACATTGACTGGCGTTAACAGAGATTGGCATAAGTATCCCTTTGGTGACGTCTTTCCTTCGCACAAGGTGGAATTTGAAGAAAGCAGACTGGAAGACCTTTTCTGATAACTTAGATAAATGTGTGGGTTGGATACCCCCCATAGCAGAAAATTATCAGAGATTTGTGCGGGCAATAATAAGTGTAGCAAAGAACACCATACCTAGAGGATATCACAAACAATGTAACTACAGCCAGAATGAGGTATCTAAGGAGGTTATGTGATAAAACAAGACATAGAGTGAAGATTATATGGGTGCTGAATACAAATGTAAATGACAAGTACCAAAGTAGTATGTTGAAATGTTTTGGTCATATAGAGAGAATGACTGATTGTTAAAACAAATACAGAAAGGAAGGAAGAAAGGAAGACTCTGAGGGATGAGAAAAAGGAAAAAGTGTAGATGGGTGGAGCTAATGAGTTCTTCAGAAAGAAAGGGCTGAGAAGATATAGAATTATTGAGGGGTATAATGAATGGTGATGAAAATTAGTTTTACCATGGCTTTAGTTTCTATACAGTAGATTATTACTCTGTGCTTAGTATATCATTGCTTACCAGGAGAGGGAATAGGATAATGGCTTTATCTGTGTATGTATGAATATAGATACGGTACAGGCATTTGTGCTCATCACCAAACAGGTCAGGCATAGATCAAGACCGGTAAACAATCAGGCAATGAATCCAGAGGAGAAGCAGGAGACAAAAGTGAGGCAAATTTGTGGTCTAAGACACAGCAAGCAGGTCAGAGTGGAGGTTTGAAGAGTTGTTCTTAACCCTCTTCCCAGGGAAAGAGTACAATGAATAGGCCATGTTAAGCTTTCACCTAGTGCACAACTGAGACACATCACACAGGAAGTGCAGAGGCTGCTCTATTAGCAGTCCCATGCCTTTTAGCTAACCTCTATGAAGTTCAACTCTCTGCTCCTGAATCTTCATTAGGCACCTCTGCAGGTCAACCATCCTCACTCCACTTGACTACCCTACTCTGGATATGGTGAAACAAACCTTTCTCCTAGGCAGCAGTTTTGTCTCACCAGCAGACATATCCATGGCACTGGTGTCAACAAAGTTCCCCAGGAAAGCCCACACCACTATCAGTCTGGTGGTATCCAGAAAGTGGGAGGGCAGAAAAGCCAGAGGGTTTAAAGAATGGTTTTGTTAAGATGCCCTGTGCACCTAAAATCAGGACATCATCAATCAGGACAAAAAGAAGCAGGATAGGGATCAACAGTATGGAGAACACTTTTTATGCTAATATATGCGTGAGGGTTCTTTGCTTTCCAAGGACTGGACACACCACAGCATTGCAGATCTGTACACAATGCTTTCTTCAGCAAAGGATCGTTACCTTGTCGTGGTGCTGGAGCTTGAGCACCTCAATGATGCCATGAGCTAAACCGTGAAGGGCCACCCAAGACAGGAAGGTCATGACAGAGAGGTCAGACTAAATGCGATCCCTGGGGAAGGTAATGGCAACCCACCCCAGTATTCTTGCCTTGAAAACTAAATGGATCAGTACAACCAGAGATATGTTGGTATACCATTGGAAGATGAGACCCCCAGGTCGGAAGATGGTCAAAATGCTACTGGGGAGGAACAGAGGATGAGTTCAACTAGCCCCAGACGTGATGACGCAGCTAACTCAAAGCCGAAAGGACGGCTAGCGGCCGACGGTGCTGGTGGTGAACGGCGAATCCGATATTCTAAGGATCAACACACCATTGGAACCTGGAATGTAAGATCTATGAGCCAGGGCAAATTGGATGTGGTTATTGGTGAGATGTTGTCATGAGTAAGGATGGCGAGCAGGGGGCTCCCATCCAGACTGTTAAGCGCATGCGTAGCACTGAGGAATTGATCAGCCATTCAAAGAGACACAGATCGGGACCGCCTTAACCTTTGGGGTTTATATGTTTGGGTTTTTCCCATGCTTCTTCAGTTTGTTAGGATTCCTGTTATGTACTAGCAATAAACATTAGAGACCAGTTCCTTGTCTCAGCGTGTTCCTGGCGGTAAGGACAGATGTCAAGATTAAAGATAGACATTCTGGGCGTCAGTGAACTGAAATGGACTGGAATGGGCCACTTCACATCAAATGACCACCAGATCTACTACTGTGGACAAGAGGACCACAGAAGAAATGGAGTAGCCTTCATAATTAATAGTAAAGTGGCTAAAGCAGTGCTTGGATACAATCCAAAAAAACGATAGAATGATCTCAATTTGAATTCAGGGCAAGCCATCTAACATCACAGTGATCCAAATATACGCCCCAACCACAGATGCTGAAGAAGCTGAAGTAGAGCAGTTCTATGAGGATCTGCAGCACCTACTGGACAACACGCCGAAAAGAGATGTTATTTTCATCACGGGAGACTGGAATGCTAAGGTGGGCAGTCAAATGACACCTGGAATTACAGGTAAGCATGGCCTTGGTGAACAAAACGAAGCATGACATAGGCTGATAGAATTTTGTCAAGACAACTCACTCTGCATAACAAACACTCTCTTCCAACAACCTAAGAGATGGCTTTATACATGGACTTCCCCAGATGGACAACACCGAAACCAGATTGACTACATCCTTTGCAGCCAAAGGTGGCGGACATCTATACAGTCGGTAAAAACAAGACCTGGAGCTGACTGTAGTTCAGATCACGAACTTCTTATTGCACAATTTAGGATCAAACTAAAGAGATTAGGGAAGACCCACAGATCAGCTAGATATGAGCTCACTAATATTCCTAAGGAATATGCAGTGGAGGTGAAGAACAGATTTAAGGGACTGGACTTAGTAGATAGGGTCCCAGAAGAACTATGGACAGAAGTTTGCAACATTGTTCAAGAGGCGGCAACAAAATACATCCCAAAGAAAGAGAAAACCAAGAAGGCAAAATGGCTGTCTGCTGAGACACTAGAAGTAGCCCAAGAAAGAAGGAAAGCAAAAGGCAACAGTGATAGGGGGAGATATGGCCAATTAAATGCAAAATTCCAGAGGTTAGCCAGAAGAGATAAGGAATTATTTTTAAACAAGCAATGCGTGGAAGTGGAAGAAGACAATAGAATAGGAAGGACAAGAGACCTCTTCCAGAAAATTAGAAATATCGGAGGTAAATTCCAGACAAAAATGGATATGATCAAAAACAAAGATGGTAAGGGCCTAACAGAAGAAGAAGAGATCAAGAAAAGGTGGCAAGAATATACGGAAGACCTGTATAGGAAGGATAACAATATCGGGGATAGCTTTGACGGTGTGGTCAGTGAGGAACCTGAGGCCAAGGAACCTGAGGCCACAGCGCTAGTCAGCCAGCGATGCTTCACTTGTGGTTCAGCTGGACATTTGCAAAGAGACTGTGCCATGAGACCCAAGAGTAGAAAGACAGAGAAGAAGAACACAAGGGCAACACAGAAGAAGGCTCTTCAGACAACCCAAATTGCACAGGTTGCTGAGAAGGGTAATTCTGATGTATGGGTGTTAGATTCTGGGGCCAGTTGTCATTTATGTAATTGTAAAAGCTCTTTTGTGTCACTGTCTAAAACTGAAAGACAAAGTGTATCTTTGGCTGATGGGTCTGTGACCAAAATTATGGGACAAGGTGACTTGTATTTATCCTGCTTAGGAGAAACTGTAAAAGGTGTGTTGTATGTGCCAAATTTACAATCAAACCTTTTATCTGTGGCACAATTGGCTGCAACAGGGTATATCATAACATTTAAGAAAAATGGTTGTGAGATACGTAAAAATGGGAAATTGTGTGCTACTGGTATGTTAAAAGACTCCTTGTACATTGTGCAAAATGCAAGGAAGCCAAGCTGCAAGGCTGCAGTTGGCAACACGCCATATCATGACCAATGTGTACACCTGATGCACAGATTTGCTCATGCTAATTTCAAATATATAGCACAAATGCCACAGCTGTGTGCTGACCTAAAGATAAAACCCTGTGATAAATACTTAGACTGTGTAGTTTGCAAAGAATGCAAAACACTAAAAGCTCCTGTGAGTAAGCACAGTGACAGAGTTACAACTAGACCTTTGGAAATTGTACACTCTGACATTATTGGTCCTTTTGCTCCAAGTCTTGGACAAGCAAGGTATGCAATGACCATCATTGATGATTTCTCAAGATACACATTTATCTACATCTTAAAACATAAAGATGAGGCATTTGAGAAATTTAAAAGTTTTGTGACATGGGCAAATGGAAAATTCCCTAGGCCTGTATCTGCACTCCAATGTGATAGAGGAGGAGAATACCTTTCTCACAAATTCAGAAGGTTCCTAGTGGAAAAAGGGATAGAACAAATTCTTTCTAACCCTTACACCCCTCAGCAAAATGGTGTTGCTGAAAGAAAGGGCAGAACCTTGCAAAATGCGATGGAATACATGATTAAAGATTCACAATTATCTTTTAAGTACTGGGGAGAGGCCATATCTACTGCCACTTATGTACAAAACAGATTGTGTAACTCTGTGATTCAGGATACTCCATTCCATTTGTTTTATGGTGTGAAACCAAAGGTAAACCATCTTAGAGTGTTTGGTAGCACTGCATGGGTTCACATTCCAAAACAGCAGAGAAGGAAAGGAGGCCCCACAACAAAGAAAGTCATCTTTGTTGGCTATGAACAAAGCCAAAGGAGCTACAGGTTCATAATGGGAGAGAAATTAATAATTAGCAAAAGCGCTTCTTTTGCTGAACAAAACTGGGGGAGATTAAATTCTAGCTCTCCAGTTGAACTGACCACCACAAGAGAACAGCAAGGACTTGCTGATGGTGATCTTTTGCCTGATGAGGACATTAAACCAGAAAAGCAAACTGAAGATCTGTCTGATGAGATAGATGCTTCTCAGGAAAGTGATAGGAGTCAAAATTTAAGCCCTGTATTACCTCGCAGATCTCAGAGGAGTAATAAAGGCGTTCCTCCATCACGTTTTCAGGCTGAAACAGTAAAGGCTTTTCACATATTCACAGAACCTGAGTCTTTAGAACAAGTGAATGCTTTACCACCTGAGATTGCGCAAAATTGGCATTCTGCCATGCAACAGGAATTAGCATCCTTGAAAGAAAATGAAACATGGAAACTGGTAAATCTACCTCCCAATGAACGCTGTCTGGGTTGTAGGTGGGTTTTCAAACTGAAAAGGGATGCTGATGGCAAAATCCAAAAATATAAAGCAAGGTTGGTTGCAAAAGGGTTCACTCAAAGGAAAGATTTAGACTTTGACAAGACTTTTGCCCCAGTTACTAAAGGTGAATCAATTAGATTACTGTTAAAAGTTGCTGCACTCAAGGGAATGTCAGTTAACCACTATGACATTCAAACTGCATTTCTCTATGGTGATTTAGACCACAGATTATACATGCAGCAACCCCCTGGCTATGAAAAAGGGGAGAATCTAGTCTGTGAACTGCAGAAGTCAATCTATGGGTTAAAACAAGCTGCTAGATCCTGGAACCAAAAATTAGATGAAAAACTGCAGAGTTTTGGTTTTGAAAAAGGAAAAGCAGATCCCTGTGTATATATGAAGAAGGACAAACAAGGCTGTATGTATGTGTGCATTTATGTTGATGATTTGCTGCTGTTCACATCAACAGAAAAACAAAGGCTTGATTTTGAAGCCTGCATGAAAAGCCATTTCATATTAAAAAGCCTTGGAGTTGTGACCAATTACCTAGGTTTGGAAGTACACAGAGACAAGGATGGTAGCTTTCTGTTAAACCAACGTAGTAAAATTCAAAAGCTCCTAGGTAAAGGTAAAGGTAAAGGTTTCCCTTGACGTAAAGTCCAGTCATGTCCGACTCTAGGGGGCGGTGCTCATCTCCGTTTCAAAGCCTTGGAGCCGGCGTTGTCCATAGGACACTTCCGGGTCATGTGGCCAGCATGACTCACGGAACGCCGTTACCTTCCCGCCGAAGCGGTACCAATTAATCTACTCACATTTGCATGTTTTCGAACTGCTTGGTGTGCAGGAGCTGGGACGAGCAACGGGAGCTCACCCCGCCGCGCGGTTTCGAACCGCCGACCTTCCGATCGACAGCTCAGCGGTTTAACCCGCAGCGCCACCGCGTCCCTTCAAAAGCTCCTAGAGGATTTTAATATGCAAGACTGTAAACCAGTCTCTACTCCGATGATAATAGATTTTCAGAAAGATATAGGAGAAACTCAATTAACTGAGGCAGAGAACTATAGATCTGCAGTTGGAAGTTTACTGTACATTGCAAATCATTCTCGCCCAGATATCTCAAATTCTGTGGCCATTTTAAGTAGACAGGTAGAGAAGCCTACATCTACCGGAAAAGCAGCATTGAAGAGGTTAACGAGGTATTTGCAAGGAACAAAGAATTATTGCCTGAAGCTAAATGCCTCTGGAACTGAGAAATTGCAGGCTTTTGCCGATTCTGACTGGGGAGCAGATGTCAGCGACAGAAAATCCACTTCTGGGATTTTAATTCAATTTGCTGGATCTAGCTTAGGCTGGCATTCTAGAAAACAAACACTTGTTGCTCTTTCCACTGCAGAAGCAGAGTTTTATTCTCTAACACAAACCTGTAATGAGGTTACATGGTTTAAACATTTGTTAAAAGACATAGGCATGGAAGTAAACCAGCCTATAACTGTTTATGAGGATAATCAAGCTTGCATTGCTATGGCAAAATCTGAAGCCTGCAGAAATAGAACAAAACATATCGATATTAGATATCAATATATCAAAGATATGATAAGCAAAGGAGAAATAATGTTAAAATATTGTGAATCAAAAGACATGATTGCTGATATTTTAACCAAACCTCTTCCTGTACCAAGACACAAAGAGTTGTCAGAGAAGATTGGTTTGCATCTTAATCTATAGTGTAAAAAGGGGAGTGTTGATGTTTTCCTACTAAGGATTAAGACTGCTATTGTACCTAATCATTTTGGCCAGGTGAAGAGGATGTATTTGATTGTCTCCTTTCACGTGCTTGATGCAAATCGCCTGGGGGGAGGAACCTGCCTGGACTTGTTTCTTACTTCCTTTTTTTTCTCTCTGCCGATATGTAGCAAGCCAGGCTTGCTCTCAATGAGAGCTAAGTCCTTTAAATATGTTTTGCTTTTGTTTTGCTTTTTGTAAATAAATTATTTTTATAGAAATGCCTGGTGTGTGACTTTTCTGATCTCTCCTGGGCTAAAGGCTTTCCCAGCATTCTGCAACAAGATGTCAGTGACAGGAAATCCACTTCTGGGATTTTAATTCAATTTGCTGGATCTAGCTTAGGCTGGCATTCTAGAAAACAAACACTTGTTGTTCTTTCCACTGCAGAAGCAGAGTTTTATTCTCTAACACAAACCTGTAATGAGGTTATATGGTTTAAACATTTGTTAAAAGACATAAAAAAAGACATAGGCATGGAAATGCACCAGCCTATAACTGTTTATGAGGATAATCAAGCTTGCGTTGCTATGGCAAAATCTGAAGCCTGCAAAAATAGGACAAAACATATCGATATGAGATATCAATATATCAAAGATATGATAAGCAAAGGAGAAATAATGTTAAAATACTGTGAAACAAAAGACATGATTGCTGATATTTTAACCAAACCTCTTGCGGTACCAAGACACAAGGAGTTAACAAAGCAAATTGGTTTGCATCTTATTCTGTAGTATAAAAGGGGGAGCGTTAATGTTTTCTACTACAGATTAAGGTTACTATGGTAACTAATCATTTTGGCCAGGTGAAGAGGTTGAATTTAATTGTCTCTTTTTCGAATGTTAATTTTTTGCACCTGGGGGAGAACAACTTGCCTGGACTTGTTTTAGTTTCTGTTTCCCTTCTGAGTAGGCATGTAGAGTTGAGTTAAGCAGCTCTCACTGAGAGCCTGGAAGAATGCAGAAGCTTTTAAATACGTTTTGCTTTCTGTAAATAAAATTATTTTTATAGAAATGCCTGGTGTGTGACTTTTCTGATCTCTCCTGGGCCAAAGGCTTTCCTAGCAATCTGCCAACAATGAATTGTGTTGTTGTTCAAGCTGATGATCTTACTGTGAACCAGGTCAAATTGTTCTTGCATCTCTCTTATATATATATTATTTTCTATGCATGAATTTTATTGTGTAGGGAATTGTTCAGATGTAAAATGGCAACTCTGTTTACTGAAATAAACTTGCGAGAACTAGTGTAATGAAAGGATGTGATTGCAACAGTCAGTTCCATAAATGAAGTTTTAAAAAGGAATTGACTTCTTTTTACCTGTCAAAATGATGCTATGTAGATGCACAAAATATTGGGCTTAAGTATGAGGCTTGGATTTTCCATCATGATGCTGGCTCTCTCTCTTTCTAAGGTTATGAATGTAGGATAGAGTATATTTTGATGGTGTCTAAAGTGGATCTTGTGGAAAAATGGAAGAAACTAGAATGAAAGTAGAATGACTTCAGGGATAGAAAGTATGAGTCAGATATATAGCAGTATTAGTGGACAGGTCAATCTCTCATCAGAATTAATGGAAAGTGGACATGAGGAAAGATGTGGAAGTTCCTTGGATCAGAGTTAAAACAATAATGTCGCAGAGCACCACAAAAGCATGTAGCATAGACAGTGCAGAGCCTGTCTTGGATGAACATTTCTCAGCCACATGTTGCAGTATTAGGGCACCACAATAGCTAGTCCTTTATATTTGCGCAGTGCAATCAATGTAGGTGAACAGGGAAACAAGTACAGGGTTCCACCATTCCAAATAACTGCATAAGACTTCAGCAGTAGTAAAATAATTACCTGGGGCTTTGTCAGGCTTAAGCTGTTTTATGAGGCCTGTTATCTCAGAGCTTATAACTGGGCCCAATTAGGGATGTGGTTAATAATGAGCTCTAATTTGGATTCAGACAAGTCTTCTTATCTCCTAAAATGGTCCTCCCAGAGGACTGTTGCTGGTATAAGGCAAGGAAATGAAAGGGGCCTATTAATGGAATGGGAAGCTATCAGGCACCAAAGAAAGACTGAGTTCCTGGCTTGGGATACCACTATTAATTATAGTCAGGAAGTCCTGGTAACTTCTGTTTTCTTGCTTTGTAACAGATGTTTATACTGTACTGTTTTTTTTTCCAGAATAAAAGGTCCTGGATATAATATAAAGCTGGAAGTTTACAGATTAAACTTCCTAATCAGTTTGTTCTTCGCCCTAAGGAACTCCCTATCAAACCAGGGCTGAGACAGGCAAGCCGTGTTTTCAAATGTTTCTCCTTTTCCTTGGTACCTTGGTATCTTCCAGTACTGGCTGGAATAACTGACTGTTTGGTATAAGACTGTAAAATACAGTTTCCAGGCCCACATTCAATTAGTGTACAGTAAATCTATGATGCTACCTCGGAAGAGAGTAGCTCATATTCCTACAGATACATTCAACTGTGAATGAAATTTAAATTTTCATTCATATAATCTGTAATCTTCATTCACAAAAGGTATAGTTTTCAGCTTTTCTAGGCCTATGACTCACATTTAAAGCACTAGTGTAGAGTCTACTTTTAATTCTTTATAACATATGTCCAACTTTTTTGTTCTCTTTCCACAGTGACTAACCGTAGAAGGAAGCAGGGATTCTGTAAAAGACAGAACACTAACAATTGTATCTTTCCCCCGCTTCCTGTATGTTAAGTTGCATTACTGAAAATTCCATTTCCTACATAATGGTTAAAGGTGCAAAACCACCTATCGTTCTTCATTATCTGATCGTTCATCCTGGCTTTTTCATCTTCTGTTAAAGAAATAAAAAAATCTTGCACTCCTTCACAGTAGAAGACAAATTAAATATATAGCTGATTTCTTAAGAATTCCATGAACTACAAGATTCTGAAACCTATCTACAAGCCATTAACTCCCCTGAATTTGTTAATGTAGGTTTTAAATGATTCATTTAAATTATTTTGTTTTCTGCTTGATTTAAAAGATCATGTGAAGATTTGCCCTAAAAACAGGCTCTTTGAAAAATTCAAGAGCTGTTTTACTTTAACCAAACCACTGATAAAGCACCCCTTAACACAGTTTTGCAAAGCACAGTTGTGATACACTTTTAGGAAAGTTAAAACAGCCATTGTGCTGGCCTTTCATGGCATTCTGCATGAGAGCATATCCATCAAAATGAGGTTGCCAGGCAGAGCAAAGAGGCAGCCCTTGATACTTTGATTGAAGGCATCAAAGGAGAGCACCTCACTTTTCTGTGTTTTTTTGCCACTTTCCAACAAAAGCAAGCACCCTTTCTTCATACTCCTTTTCTTCTTTATACGCTACCTCATTCTGACTTGACTTTTTTTTCTCATTATTGGGATTTTGACTTGCTTTTTTTGCTTAGTCTTGCACTTTTGCAGATACACTTCTTGCAGCAAAACAGACAACCCTTCAGTGAGATGAACAGGAAAAGGAATGCTGCAGCCAGGAGGGAGGCAATGACATCAATAGAATAGTACTGGATCCAGTTGAGGTCATGAGCTGCTGGCCGCAAATGGGGAGCTCCCTTGTGCTTCATGACAAACTCCACCCAATATACTGCAAGATCAAGAGGTTCAATGGGTCTGTCTAAGTGAAGAGCTGAAAGACGCTGAATGTTTTCTTTATACCTAAAAGCATTGTTAAATAGTAAGATTGTAATTAAAACTCTCTCCAATAACAAGATACTCAGGAAATAAAATACAAAAAAAACATAGTTGATGGCCCAGTGCTCTTCATATATATGTTGGGGTGTGTGTGTGTGTGTGTATCTGTGCATATATAAAGTGTCTAAGTTCAATTCATGGACGCATCAATATGGTTTTCTTGGCAACAATAAAGAAATGGTTTTCCACTACCTTCTTCTGGGATGCTTTTTGACTTTCCAGGCTAGTCTAGTCTAAAGCCCTGGGATTTCCTAATAATCTCCTATCGAAGTACTAACCAAGTCGTAGTTTCAAAGCCCAGACAAGATCAATCAGATGCTGTTTGTACAGGGATTTTGTGAGTTTTGTGGTTCTGTATTATTATTACTTATAGCCTAACCCCTTCATATGAGAGCCAATTTGGTGTAGTGGTTAAGGCAACAGGCTAGAAACCGACAGACCGTGAGTTCTAGTTCTGCCCTAGGCACAAAGCCAGCTAGGTGTCCTTTGGCCAGTCACTCTCTCTCAGCCCTAGGAAGCAGGCAATGGCAAATCACTTCTGTAATCTTGCCAAGAAAACTGCAGGGACTAGTCCCGGCAGTCACCAGGAGTCAAAATTGACTTAAAGGCACACAAACAACCCTTAATATGGCTGATCATTTACATAATAAAGTCAGAAATATGGAGTATCATCTGGCCACAGTGACTTGCCAGCAAGCCAGGCATCACTGCAAAATATAATAGCATGGACTGATACTGAGTTTAGTATCAAATAAATAGCTGTAGCTTTTGATAAAGTACAGCACCATTGAGAAAGGGCCTTTGGCAAGCAAATTTATTTATCAATAAATAAATTCATAGGTTCAGGGCTGCAACCGGGGGGGGGGGGGAAATGGGCCATGTGCCCCAGGTGCCATGCTGGGGGAGTGCCAAAATGAGCACTGGGAGGGTGCCAAAATGGGCACAGAATCCATGTTTGCCCTAGGTGGCACAGACCCTAGTTGTGGCCCTGCATAGGTTTAAAAAAAAAAAAGATCCTGTAATTCTGGATTCTGAGAGATAGTCAAAGGTACTTCATTAACATGGACCACTAGAGCGACTTGTATTTCTTCATGGACGTACTATGTAGCTAAGAATGCACTCTAGAACACACATCAAACTCTCCTGCAACTGCTTATAACAGGAAAAATGTACTGGAATAAAGAAAGCTTTGTTTTTTAGGGAATGTTGTCTACCTTATGGATCTTCTCATTGTTGATATTTCAGTAAGTTTCTGACTTTATACACCAGGGTTTCTCAGCCAGGGTTCCATGGAGAGGTCAGTAGGGGTTCCCTGGTAGATCACGATTTATTAAAAAAATTATTTCAAATTCAGGCAACTTCACATTAAAGAGGTAAGTTTCATTCTTTATTTTTAGTTTAAGAACACTGTTAATGGATTTATACAGGCCTACACATGAAACAAAAATAATGATTTTGTAACTTCTGGCCTAAATTTGAGCCTGAATGTGCAGGGCTTCCCCGAGGCCTGAAAAATATTTCAAGGGTTCCTCCAGGGTCAAAAGGTAGGGAAAGGCTGTTATAGACTCATAGAACACAGTTTAATAACTACCACTTTAGAGGATCCAGAGTCCAGGTGAATAACTATTGCAATAATTACAGAACAACAAGACAGTCCTTACAGGATATTCTATTATGTATCTCCTCTAAGTAATCCATATCTGCAAGTGGAAACGGCTATGAGAAACCCTATCTCCATCCCTTCTATTACTCACCTTTTATCAAGAATAACAGTCCTCAGTGCATTAGACAGGTCCTTTGATGTCATTTTAATTGCATCCAATTTCACTCCTGCTCCTCGAGACTCTATCCGCACTGCATTGTCTGCTTGATCTCCAAAAAGTGGTATTAACACCATTGGCACTCCATGGCAAATCCCCTCATAGATCCCATGGGAGCCCGCATGTGTGATAAAGGCTCTGGTTTTTGGATGAGCTGTTCAAGGAAGGTAGGTGGAGAAAGACAAGCATGCTTATTTTTCTGCTAGTTATGAAGCTAGATAATCATATATGATGAAATTGCATTGCTATAAATGGAGCCACATAAACCAAAGAGTAATTGTAACAATGTTAATCTATGAATAACAACTATTGAAGACTGATGAGGGGAAACTTCTTTCTTCTTCATAATCCCCAACACTGGATGTTGTGGTACAGCCACAGACTGCTACTCCACATGTGTGTGTAGCTTGTCCTCTAGGACATCTCTGGGGCAGAGTATAAAGGCCCTCTTTCTATCACTATATCCCCTGCTTGTTTATTTCAGATCTCAGATGTCCTCAAGTGTAGAAAGCAATCTTTCAATCATGGTCTCCATTTCTGGTATTGTAGCATAGAAGGAACAACCTGGGTGGTTTTTGTGTAATTAAGTTAGGGATAGGTACGAATCTTCAGCAAAGGATTGTTACCTTGTCATGGTGCTGGAGCTTGAGCACCTCAGTAACGCCATGAGCTAAACCGTGAAGGGCCACCCAAGATGGGAAGGTCATGACAGAGAGGTCAAACTAAATGCGATCCCTGGGGAAGGTAATGGCAACCCACCCCAGTATTCTTGCCGCGAAAACTAAATGGATCAGTACAACCTGAGATATGTCAGTATACCATCGGAAGATGAGACCCCCAGGTCAGAAGATGGTCAAAATGCTACTGGGGAGGAACAGAGGATGAGTTCAACTAGCCCCAGCTGTGATGACACAGCTAACTCAAAGCCGAAAGGGTGACTAGCAGCCGACGGTACTGGTGGTGAACGGCGAATCCGATGTTCTAAGGATCAACACATTCCATTGAAACCTGGAATGTAAGATCTATGAGCCAGGGCAAATGGGATGTGGTTATTGGTGAGATGTCAAGATTAAAGATAGACATTTTGGGCGTCAGTGAACTGAAATGGACTGGAATGGGCCACTTCACATCAGATGACCACCAGATCTACTACTGTGGACAAGAGGACCACAGAACAAATGGAGTAGCCTTCATAAATAATAGTAAAGTGGCTAAAGCAGTGCTTGGATACAATCCAAAAAAGATAGAATGATCTCAATTTGAATTCAGGGCAAGCCATCTAACATCACAGTGATCAAATATATGCCCCAACCACAGATGCTGAAGAAGCTGAAGTAGATCAGTTCTATGAGGATCTGCAGCACCTACTGGACAATACGCCTAATTTTGCCAAGACAACTCACTCTGCATAACAAACACTCTCTTCCAACAACCTAAGAGACAGCTTTATACATGGACTTCACCAGATGGACAACACCAAAATCAGACTGACTACATCCTATGCAGCCAAAGGTGGCGGACATCTATACAGTCGGTAAAAACAAGACCTGGAGCTGACTGTAGTTCAGATCACGAACTTCTTATTGCACAATTTAGGATCAAACTAAAGAGATTAGGGAAGACCCACAGATCAGCTAGATATGAGCTCACTAATATTCCTAAGGAATATGCAGTGGAGGCGAAGAATAGATTTAAGGGACTGGACTTAGTAGATAGGGTCCCGGAAGAACTATCGACAGAAGTTTGCAACATTGTTCAGGAGGCGGCAACAAAATACATCCCAAAGAAAGAGAAAACCAAGAAGGCAAAATGGCTGTCTGCTGAGACACTAGAAGTAGCCCAAGAAAGAAGGAAAGCAAAAGGCAACAGCGATAGGGGGAAATATGGCCAATTAAATGCAAAATTCCAGAGGTTAGCCAGAAGAGGCAAGGAATTATTTTTAAACAAGCAATGCGTGGAAGTGGAAGAAAACAATAGAATAGGAAGGACAAGAGACCTCTTCCAGAAAATTAGAAACATCAGAGGTAAATTCCAGGCAAAAATGGGTATGATCAAAAACAAAGATGGCAAGGACCTAACAGAAGAAGAAGAGATCAAGAAGAGGTGGCAAGAATGTACGGAAGACCTGTGTAGGAAGGATAACAATATCGGGGATAGCTTTGAAGACCTGTATAGGAAGGATAACAATATCGGGGATAGCTTTGACGGTGTGGTCAGGGAGCTAGAGCCAGACATCCTGAAGAGTGAGGTTGAATGGGCCTTAAGAAGCATTGCTAATAACAAGGCAGCAGGAGACAACGGTATCCCAGTTGAATTGTTCAAAATCTTGCGAGATGATGCTGTCAAGGTAATGCATGCTATATGCCAGCAAATTTAGAAAACACAAGAATGGAAAATATCAACTAATATCCCCATACCAAAAAAAGGGAAACACTAAAGAATGTTCAGACTATCAAACAGTGGCACTTATTTCACATGCCAGTAAAGTAATGCTCAAGATCCTGCAAGGTAGACTTCAGCAATTCATGGAGCGAGAACTGCCAGATGTACAAGCTGGGTTTAGAAAAGGCAGAGGAACTCGGGACCAAATTGCCAATGTCCGCTGGATAATGGAAAAAGCCAGGGAGTTTCAGAAAAACATCTATTTCTGTTTTATTGACTATTCTAAAGCCTTTGACTGTGTGGACCATAACAAACTGTGGCAAGTTCTCAGCGGTATGGGGATACCAAGTCATCTTGTCTGCCTCCTGAAGAATCTGTATAACGACCAAGTAGCAACATAAGAACAGACCACGGAACAACGGACCAGTTTGAGATTGGGAAAGGAGTACGGCAGGGCTGTATCCTCTCACCCTACCTATTCAACTTGTACACAGAACACATCATGCGACGTGCTGGGCTTGAGGAATCCAAGGCTGGAGTTAAAATCGCTGGAAGAAACATTAACAATCTCAGATATGCAGATGATACCACTTTGATGGCTGAAAGTGAAGAGGAACTGAGGAGCCTTATGATGAAGGTGAAAGAAGAAAGTGTAAAAGCTGGGTTGCAGCTAAACCTGAAAAAAACCAAGATTATGGCAACCAGCTTGATTGATAACTGGCAAATAGAGGGAGAAAACCTAGAGGCAGTGACTTTGTATTTCTAGGTAGAAAGATTACTGTAGATGCTGACTGCAGTCAGGAAATCAGAAGACGCTTAATCCTTGGGAGAAGAGCAATGACAAATCTCGATAAAATAGTTAAGAGCAGAGACATCACACTGACAACAAAGGTCTGCATAGTTAAAGCAATGGTGTTCCCCATAGTAACATATGGCTGTGAGAGCTGGACCATAAGGAAGGCTGAGAGAAGGAAGATAGATGCATTTGAACTGTGGTGTTGGAGGAAAATTCTGAGAGTGCCTTGGACTGCAAGAAGATCAAACCAGTCCATCCTCCAGGAAATAAAGCCAGACTGCTCACTTGAGGGAATGATATTAAAGGCAAAACTGAAGTACTTTGGCCACATAATGAGAAGACAGGACACCCTGGAGAAGGAGATGATGCTAGGGAAAGTGGAAGGCAAAAGGAAGAGGGACTGACCAAGGGCAAGATGGATAGATGATATTCTAGAGGTGATGGACTCCTCCCTGGGGGAGCTGAGGGTGTTGACGACCGACAGGAAGCTCTGGCGTGGGCTGGTCCATGAAATCACGAAGAGTCGGAAACAACAACATAGGTATGAATGAACGGAAGGATTTTAACCCTTGGACCTTCCTCAGACAAAATATAGCATAGCCTATCCAAATCTATGTATTTGAAATGAATTTTTAAAAAGCACTGATGTGATGATCACCGTTGCGATGCTTGTGACATTGCAACGGCTCGCATGACAATGCAGGGAAATGGGTCCCTGGCGGATTAAGGGAAAAGGGAACTAGGTAACAAAAGAGAGCAACAGGTGCTGGCAACACAGTATCAACTCTAGCTGGCGGCATGGAAGAGAAAGATACAATGTTGCAAAGAAAGCAATTGACAAGACCAGACCAAGAGGCGTGCCCGAGTTGTCAAAGAGATTACGAACCTGATCGCCCGGCAATGAACCATCACCGGCCAGGGAAGCAATCGAGGAAACGCCCGGAGCACAGGAGGGGCTCCACGACCCCTCACCTACCGAAGACAGAACCGGCGGGGCTCGGGGGTGCACCCGGAGTAAGGAGGGGTGGAGCGCTGACCGGCGCGGGCTATTTAAATCCCGTTCCGGCGCGCTCCACTCACTCTCAGCATTCTTAAAGGGCACGCATACTGTTACTCAAATAAATCCAGAACCTAAGCCTACGCTAGAGTCTGTGTTTTTACTGGGTAGCAGGCAGAGCCTGACAACTGAGCAATAAAAAAAAATGAATGTCACCTACCCACTCGCCCACTTTTTTTCCTTAAAAAGGATTGAGAAGGAACAGGCATTTTTAAGCTAGGTGGTAGATGAGCTCCCCAAATCCATCTGAGGGAAGCAGATTGGGGCTTGCAGTGTTGACAGGAAAAATGGGTCCTTTGATCACTTTCAGCTCTGATTATATTTGCCTCTTGCAGGAGCAACATGATAAAAAAGCCAGATCAGGTCTGGTGTTGGAATATTCAACAATTTCCTTAGTTCTTCAAGGATAGCAGTAGTACAATGTTCCATGAAGAATGATTTCATTTTCCAAAGAAAGATTTTTTGGAATGGGAATAGGTCCATCCAAGTTTACATTACTTTATAGTATTTGGTATTAGCTGTTGGTGGGTAATACATATCAAGTTACTCACATGTATCTATTTTAGCACCATAAGGAAATGGATGCAGAATCAAAAATTAATTAAAAACAAGGGCCCTTAATTTCTGACCCAAACATACCAAGTAGATCATTTTGTGGAAGCCAGTTAAACAGCTTTGTATTATTGGCAAGGTTGGCTGGAGCCTCACCGGTATATCTCCACAGCACCTTCGTAGATTAGAAAATATAGAAAGTGGATAAAGAAATATATTTATTGATATTTCATATTTGTAGAAATCTGAGCTAGTTAATCTATTAACATTTTAATAAAGAAAGGTGCTCCTGATAAACAAGCACCATTTAAATAGATATTGTGAATTGAAACACTCATAATGACTTCAGTTGACAAGCATACATTTAGAACTGCAGAATGTATGTAAGCTGAAAGGAGCCTTACACTAATCCAGTCTACTCTCTACTCCAGGCCTGCACAACTCGTCAAGGGGAAAGGGCCACGTTGATAAATTAAAAACCCTTGTGGACTGCAAAAAACTACCAGAACTGCCAATCAGCGGTTCCACTGCTAGCAGAGTGATGGAAGCGCTGGAGCTGGTGGCGGCAGCACTGCCTCTAAATTTACTACTTTTAAAAAAATGTTGGGCTGCGACTTCCAGGGAAAAAATGGTGAACTGAAGACAGCTCTGCTAAAAGCGGAGCCAACGACCATGGCGGAATGAAGAGCCAGTGAGTAGACCAGTTCTTCATAATTCCTCTCTGGACAAAGAGAGGACTTGAGATTGACCACAAGAGCTCCATACAGTTGCTCCTCACGAGGAGACCGCAAGAGAGAGGTTTCCAGAGGGTTTAGAGTTCTGGGAGATGAGAGAATAACCATCTTGCTCAAACCATGGTTGGCACCTTTAAGGACACTGGGTTCGCATACTTCCTTTTCTAATTACTTTAGGTAATTGCTTGTTAACTGCTTCTCAGCTATTAGGAACCTTTGGATTGACAAGTTTTACAGCACTAATTGAGTTTCCTTCAGTCCTTGGTGAAAGAAGTTTAATATACAAGTTCAAGGACTTAAAAAAATTTTTTGAAATAAACAGAAAAAGGGTTATTAGAACTTTGATTTTGGAAAGTTACAAATGGACTAAGCGTCCAGATGGATTTGAAATAAGATTTTGGAATTAATTATAAGAATCCTTCCCATGGGAAAATGCTTTTGTTTTGAATTCTTAAAAAAAAACATGATAGGATGGGACTTTGAAGGCTGGACACTAAAAAGAACTAGAAGAAACTAAAGATTACAATTTAAGGACAAGAACACTTAAATTTGACTTACTAATACAGAATAGAGCAAAATATTTTAACATTGGGCATATTGAAGGATATTTTTGAATAATGGACCTTCTATTTTTTATTCTTTAAGTTTGTATTAGTTTTTTATTATTATTTTTATATAATTATATAATTATAATTATATTATTATTACTAGTTGCGAAAGTGGCATCCCTCCAAAGGGTCAGACATGACTCGGTGCTTGCACAGGGGACCTTTCACCTTTCACATCACATCAGTTTTTTTACCATTATAAGTGCAATTTTAATATTAAAAATTAATATTATAAAATAATTATTAATTTATTGATAATTTTAATAAAATTACTATTAAAAAATGATGGGTTGCATGCAGCCCTTTGGCCGTATGTTATACAGGCTTGCTCTGTTCCGTGCAGGAATCACTAAACCATCTGAGATGGAACCATCCATCTCAATTTGAAAACCTCTAGTCAAGAAATAGCCCACTACTGCGTTAGGCAGACTGTTTAATTGCTTAACACTCTTACTGTCCAGAAATTCCTTGTAATATGCAACCTGACTTTCCTTTCTTTTAATTTCATTAAAATCCTTGCCTTCCTGTTGGTTTAACAGAGGATATATCTTCTCCCTCTTACTCATAACAATTTCTTAGACATCTGGAGGCTTCTGTTAGAGCTCCCCTTCAGTCTTCTCTTCTGGAAGGTAAACATCCCCAGCTCTTTTTACTGTTCCTCATAGGGCTTGGTTTCCAGTTCCCTTATCATACAGATAACATTCCTTTGACACTGCTCCAATTTCTATATTCCCCTTTTAAAATGTAATGCCCAGAACTGGACATAGTGTTCTAACCCATCTTATCCTTAACTGAAGAAAAAAAAAGAGCACATGAATTCATCTGAAATGTATTTATAGAGTGTGAAGTGTCAAGAAATAGCTCAGTGGCTATTTCTGTACTATTTCAGTTGAAGATTTTCTTTGAGCAAAACTTCTCCCTCTTCCCAAAGATGTGGCTAGCAGCTGAGATTCTAAATAAGTATTTAAAATAGATCTTAGATTTGCTTTTCTTACTGTCTGTGGTACTGTACCCAATCCTTCAGCAATTTCCATGGCTTTTTCCATTGGAATTTCAGAAACCATTGAGCCCAAGGAAAACACCACAATTCCATCTTCACCAGATTTATTCAATATGCTTTCAAATTCCTATCAAAATAAAATTCCAAAGATAAATTATTTGAAACAGTTTGAACAGAATCTATCTCTTAATAGGTGACTAAAAAAAAAACAATTGGCATGCAAATAATTCAGCAAAGACTTAAATACATTAATTCAATTCTAAGAATAATAAAAAAAACTCATTTGGGACATAAATCACAACACACTAATATGCAAAGCTATAATTCTTAAGAACTAAATTAGGTTTCAATCCAGTCAATTTCAAATGCCAAACAGTCATCTTTAATTCATTAAAATAGATTATTCATTCTCTACAGCAACTATAGAATTTAATAATGTAAAAATCCAATATTTAAAATGCTATGGATGACATTTTAGTAATCCATGTTGCAAGCTTTATAGAGCTTAACTACGTGCTACAGTTCAGTAACATATATTTCCTGATATCATTTTTGTTTGAACTTCACATTATTGGAAAGAGCCTTTTTCAGGATCCCTAAGCAGGTAATCATTACTAACTTAGTCAATTCCCCAAACATTACACAAAGATAAAAACAAAACAACTGACTCCTGCCATAAAATGAGATCACAGTCCTGAGATGAAGGTAGCCTTATCTACCTGTCTTCCATTCATTCATCTTTTTCTGCTTCTGAATAAAACTGCATAAATTACAAAATATTATTTTAAAGGTATTTTTGAGAATAATATTGTCTTTATTCATAAAACATGCTAAAGCAGGTCAGTTAACACAGTTATCATACTCTTTAATACTATGGCAAATAATAGTTGATAATGTGGTATTAACTCTCCCAAGTTTGTCAAATATCTCAATCCTAATTTGACATTTTGAAAAATATGTATGACTAAAAAAAAAAGGCCAACCTTTGTTAATGGATTTCCCCTTGCACAGTTTATACCCCCAATGAAAACCATATTTGGCATGATAGGCCTTGGATACTCAAACACGAAGTCGTAGCGCAGAAGCCAAATTGAAGCTTGACTATAAAGCTCCGGTACTGTCGTATCTTGATGCAGGTATTCCTTGATCAAAACTTCAAATGGTGAGTAAAAAAAGTAACACATCATGAATTGAAATGAGCCAACTAAAAAATTCTTTACTCGTTGATTAAATGTCATATGATCAGTATTGCCTGTAAAGAATTTGGGAATATAAGAATGTGGGTTTGGACACTTAGTTGCCTCAAAATCTAAACCACATGGAATTCCACGTAAGTAGAAAAGAGAAGGGATGGATAAATACTCAGCCACGATCTGTCCACATGGAAACACTGGATCTATAAATACAACATCGAATCTGCTTTCTTGAAGGTAAGTAATCAAATCCTTGTTGTACAAAAGCTGTTTGCAGTTATTTAAGTAAAGCATTGTAATATTCCTTATTCTTGCAAATGTCTCAGCGATTCTTGCCAGGAAAGGCTGATGTACAAAAAGCTTATGACCCAATTTCTGAAGTTCACTTTTCAAGTATTCTGTTGAATAGGGTACAGCAAATGTTTTCACTATGTAATGTTCAGATGGTTTCATCCACAAATTAACATCAGGAACAACAGCTACTACTTGATGTCCTCTGTGATGAAGGCGTTCCATAACTGGTTGAATACTGAGCCAGTGACTGCCATCCATAGGTATTACCAACACCTTCCCTCCATCTGAAAGTCTCCAGAAAAAAAAAGTAAGTAAAAACCATGCAGCTGGCTGGCAAATATATTGAAACACAGATCTCTTCTTTCTAATTATGCTGCCTTTTAATCCAAAGGTAAATGAAGGTAAAGAACCCATTGTTCTTTACATGAACATATGAAACAGAACTTACTTGTGAGCCTTCAGCTCTTTCTTTCCTGTAAATATTTAATTTCTTCTGCACAGTCAAAGAAGAGCAATTGAGTTTTAAAACTTGGTCAAAGGTTGATTTAGTAAACAAACTTAAGAGATTCACATAATAATTGGCTTGCTGCAAATTCAGCAATACATTTTGAAATAAAAAAGACAGTCATGATGCAAAGGAAAAAATAACACTGCAACTTTTATTTTCATAATTGTTTACAATAGGATAAAATGATTAACTATAAGGTTAGAGTTAGGCCACAGAGGTTTGATGAATAAGGGGGCTACTTATTAGTCAAAATCCTTGACTAAATCAAGCCAGCATATCATTTTATTAAGAAGAGCAGGTGGCAGATGTGGCCAGGAGGGCCTTTGCACAGGTTCACCTTGTGCACTGTGCTCTGTCCTCAATCAGGAGGCCCTTCAGACTATCACTCATGCCCTGCTTACCTCACAACTGGACTATTGCAATGTGCTTTACATGGGGCTGCCTTTGAAGACCATCTGGAAGCTACAGCTGGTACAAAATGCAGCGGCACGAGCAGTAATGAGCACTTCCCATGTGTCACTGCTGCTACGTGAGCTGCATGGGTTCCCAGTAGGTTTCCAGGTACAATTCATGGTGCTGCTTGTCACCTTTAAAGCCCTTCATGGCGTAGGGCCTGGTTATCTGAGGGACTGCCTATTTCCAATTGTTTCTGCCCACTCACTACAGTATGTTGCACAGGCTGGGTACGCTCAAGGTCCCCTCTATTAAACACTGCCATACAGTAGGACCAAGGAAGGGTGCCTTCTGTGTTGCTGCCCCTGCCCTCTGGAACAAATCCCCCGAGATACAAATGGCGCCCACTCTCCTGGGGTTCTGAAAGGCCCTTAAAAGTTTTCTCTGTTCCCAGACCTTGAGTTAATGAGTTTACCGAGGTATTTGTGCAGCCTCTGTTGTATCTGTATAGTTTATTGTTTTGTTTTAGTCTGAGCTGCCTTTGAATATGTGTTTACCATATACAGTATACTCACGGATAAGCCCTTCCATGGATAGGCCAACCCTCAATTTTTCAACCAAAATACCATGAAAAATGCACCACCCTTGGATAAGCTGACCCTCGAAATTTTTGTATGTTTAAATTTTCACAGTTGGCTTATCCGTGGGTGGCACATTTTTCATGGAATTTTGGTTAAAAATTCAAACTGAAGTTTAGCTCTCTCACAAACTGTTTTCCAGATCACAGCTCAAAACTTCAATTTAACAAGTAGCAATTAAAATAATGTCTTTGAGCATAACAAGAATTTATTTTATTTCACTTAAAATCACCATTACTGCCCTGTACAGATCTCATTTTAACATTTTAACATTTTGCCCAGTTGACCATGGTGATTTTCTTTTCATCCTGGGAAATTTCTTTGCTTCATAGTTGCAGCTGCTGTGCAGATTTCAGCATAGGCTGACCACATTATATTATTTTGACAGAGCAAATTATTTTTAAAAATTTCTGCTGCTATATATTAAACACAGTCCCTCCCCCTGCTTATTAGTTGCTTTCTAAGAGATCCTACTTTAGGGGCTTCTACTCCAGATTGCCAAGTTTGTAAACCATAGGCATATCTACATTTAGAGTTTAAGCTTAAGTTTATACTGACTGAAGAAAAATATATCCAGTCTGAATCACTCTGACACAGCTTGTAAGGTGTTCAGTCTGAACATAAGACTAACAAATCTTCTCACTGAACAATTCTTCTGCCACTATGCCCTCCCACTTTTCTATTCCAGGAAAACCAATTGTTTTTCTTCTTGTGGGCAGGCCTTGCTGGACATACCTGTGTATGTGTGTTTGTGCATGTACACTTTCGATGCTTCTTTTAGTTCTAATTTAAGTTTTCTATATTGTGATTCTCTCTTTTTCCACCAAGAGGCATAAACTGTTCTGACATTGTTTGCTTTCTTCTGTTTCTTCATCTTTCACAGCCTCTTTTATTTATTTATTTATTTGATTTATATCACCGCCCATCTCCCCCAATGGGGGACTCTGGGCGGTTTACAATAAATAAATAGCATTAAAACATAGCCAGATAAAAATTATATTAAAATATACATAAAATATACATTTTCACATTCATCCTTAATTACTTCTTTGAGGTCATTCCATAATTCCCCTGGTTCTCTATCAATGAAGTTCAGGACTTCAAAGTGATTCCTGATGTTCTCCTTGAAAATGGTGGATATATGTTCAAGATCATATTGTGGAAACTAGCTTTCTTCTTTAGGTTAACTTGGCATTTGCACATGAACAGTTAATGAATTGTTTCACAGTCAACAGCTGGCCATGTCTTTCATGCTGTAACTGAGTTCTGTTGGAAGTCCTGGCAAATCCAGCATGCCTCATTAGCATGTGAATTAGCATGTAAATTGAGTTGTCCCACAATGCAACTCTGAGGAAGCTGTTTGTTGCCACTCCCACTTCCTCTCTCTCTTCTCACCTTCTTCCACCCAGGGAGAAGCAAGCATGCTGCTCAGCTCTCCATTCATCAGGGCCATGTGCTCCGGCCTTGATAAAGAATTCTGCCCCTTTCTTCCACAGAGCTCTGGGCAGCTGTAGGGCTGAGAGTTTAGGGCAAACTAAGTATTTAGAAAAAAAAGAACAAAGGAACTTCATCTTTTCCACCAAGATGGATGTTACAGAAGCAACAATAAAGTCAGTAATAATTCTTTTACTTAACCTAATCTGTCTAAGCGTGTGATTCTTTATGCTTGGGAGGGCTGAATGTGTAAGATCAATAACCTGTGTTTCTCTGACATGCTCACTGAAGCTATCTAGATAATTTTCTTTTTCTGTGCCAGCTTCTCAGCTGTGTTATAAGCTCTGCTCCATTTTAGTGGTTCTAGCAGGCCACAAAATTGGCTTCAAGTTCCTCCACCTCATTTGATTTCTATATATTCCATCCAATGATGTCCATATCTTAACAAAGATACCACATTCAAATTTATTAACACAATTACTTGCAAAAAAACTTAAGTAGCTAACTATTCAATTTTAAGAAATGAAAGTAAAATAAAAATAAACAATAAATATACAAACTGAGGATACCAGGACTCCCAGTGGAGACATACTGATGATTCAGACTCTTCTCTCCCTCTGCCTCTGAAGCTACAATAGGAAAGGAAAAAGACACACACACACACATACACACACACGAATTCTACAGAATGAATAGCTCTACCAATCGTCCAAACCAATATATCATTTCTGAGTAGGCTGATATGGAAGTTCTACATTTCTTTGGGTAGCTGTTTGTTGTTTCAAGTAATTAACAGGCATTCAGGATCAGAATATTTTTTCATGCCAGTTTGCAAACGCTATCTAGCACTATGCATGCATTGCCTTTCCATTATCTGCTCAGGCTCAGGCTCTCCTGCTTTCTTTGTCCTGCCCTGTGTTCTTACCACAATCTCTCCCGTCCATTAAATGTGCTTGGCCTCTACCATCCAAAATCACATTTGGTCAGCTTTTTTCTCTATTTTTATCTTAATTTTCTGTGTTAAAGATCCACACATACACACAAATAAAAATATTGTTATTTTGACAGAAAAATAAAATGGAATGCATTTATTGCAAGGCTTTAAATCCTGCAACCTCCAAAGGGTAAGGCCAAATGAAATTTGGCAACCAATCAGCAGCTTGTTTTTCTTTAAGAAAAACAAGTTGTGTTATTTTAAGAATTTCTAAAATGTTTGTTTTTATTCCTTCAAATAAGCTAACAGTCCTAAAAAAAACAACATCCTAATAATTCCCAGAAGCCATAATAGAAAAAAAATCAGAAAATTCTGTTCTTGCTTTCTTATATGACTTGACTCCAATATAGTTCTCAGTGCCAAACTCCCATAAGTGCAGCTTCATGCCCCAAACAATCCCAGTTTCTTTAAAAGTCAGTGTTGACTCCTGCCAATTGCCTGGATGAGTCCCTGCAGTTTTCTTGGCAAGATTTTTGGAAGTGGTCTACCCTTCCTAGGGATGAGAGTCAGCCACTAGCCCAAGGTCACCCAGCTGCCTTCGTGCCTAAGGGAGGACTAGAACTCACAGTCTCCCAGTTTCTAGCCTGGTGTCTTAGCTACACCACCAAACTGGCTCTCATATATAATATATAATAAATTCACACAAAAAAAAGGTTGCCTCCAGTAAAGACTATGTTGGGCATTGCTGGCTTGGGGTATTCAAATACAGAATTTCATCAGCTAAATGAATGTCTTACTGAAAAGTTCCAAGTCAGCAATCTTCCTCTGCAGAGGCCCAAAAGCAAGATGTTTATACTTCACAAAAATACTGTAAGTGACAACCTAAAAACTGTAAGGGTATAACTATCATGTTCTTCATGGGCTCTGCAAATGTCATATGAACTGAATAAAATGTAACCATCCTTGGAATGTAAGAAAAAGCGCTTGGATACTGAGCACCTTGATAGTCTATAGCACATGGAAGTCCATATAAGAGGTATACTGTGGGTAAGGAAAGCTTTTCAGCCAGAATTGGAGCACAAGGAAATACAGGGTCTGAAAATCTATCTATATACTACTAAACCTTTTGTGTCTGTTTGATAATTTCTAACCTTTAACTGGGAGAAACAGTGCATCATAGGGCAACAATTTTTGAACCAAGGTACTTCAAATGGGCTAACTTACAGAATGCGTCCAAAATCTGGGATCCATGACTCCCGTGGAATACAAATTTGGCAAATTTTATAAAATATTTTATGACATAAAAATGATAAAACATTTTATGACATAACACAAAATGTCATAAAACATTTCCTGTGATCAACTCCTGATGTTTGACTGCTATACAGTTCAACATTGGCTACTTTCAAGGCAGACACAGCTGTCTCTGAATTTTTAAGAACTTTTCCAGTACGTTAGAAGCTCTGCCATTATTGAAGTCATTGAGGAATCTGGTAAGGAAATATCTCTGAAACGATGAACCAATGTGTCATGAGTTGTCTAGTATCACATAAAAGTTGCTTTGTCAGAGGAACCTGATTAGCTCTATGACATACAGAAACTGCTTGCAAGCAGAAGTAAAACGTAACTAATTCCTGATAAGTTTTTGTACATTTGAGTAATATTCTCCAAGAATGAAGAATTATTAAAAGCACTGTCACCTAGTGAATGATAAACATTGCCCAATTGCTGCTAAGGGTAAGGCACTGAATGTATTTTTACAATAAAATGCCCTGATGTCCACATGAGCAGATTGTTTTCTGGCAATATAACCACAATCGTGGGTCCTTTTTGAATAAGCTTCTCTATTACAAGTTCCATGCTAGGCCAGTGACTTTAATCCTGTGGCACAACTAATAGCTTTTCACTGTTAGTAAAATGCCACAAATTGAACAAAAAGATAAACCTAAAAACAGTGACAAAATCTATGATATCATAGTTTTACCTGACTTAACCTGTTATATGAGTTGTACAGGGTGCATTAAACTACAGAATTACACTACACTAAAATACTACAGAATTACACTATCACTGTAGCTTATAATATCACTGATTTATCAAGTAAATAATTAATAGATGTCCTCCACTGAACCATGCATCACCATAGCTATAATTCTAACTATGCAACAATATTAAACTGGTAATAATACTGCCAACTGAGCTTATGTTATATATTAACAAAAGTTTATTCAGGAATGAAAGATACAGATGATACAGCATAACAACATAGCATTATCTCAGCACCAGTGGAGGTGACAGAAATTCATAAGTACTCTTTGAAGAATCAAAAGATTATACCAAAGTAAAATATTATCATTTTAAAATATGTAAATATTTTAAATGACTGTCTCATTTTAACAATTAAATATGAGTTTCTTTTGCATCATCACAATTTCACTTACCTCCTTTTTGTCTTAGATGCTCTCTGTGAGTTGTCTCAATTCTTTTTTTCTTGTACTTAAAAGAGATAGTATTTTCTTCATTGATTATATGCCATTGATTATAAGTCAGTGTTGACTCCTAGCAACCATATATTTTCTCCAAGAGGATTTGTCCCCAACTTGGTCTTTCAGGTGTTCCAACAGCATACCATTGCTGCTGGTCATCCTCTTCTTCTCTTTCCTTCCCTCTTCCCCAGCATCATAGACTTCTACAGAGAGCTAGGTCTTCACATAATGAGTCCATAGTATGAAAATTTGAACCTGGTCATTTGTGCCTTGAGTGAGAACTCTGGGTTGGTGATCTATTTGTTTTCTTGGCTATCCATGGTATTCTCAAGACTCTTCTCCAATACCAAACTTCAGAAGTGTCAACACTCTTTCTATTCTGCTTCTTTGAAGTCCAACTTTCACTTCCACAGAGTGTCACTGGGAAAACCATAGCACTGTTGTGATAAATAACTACTTCCTGTTATTTTGGCTTTTTGTTGTTTGCAAATGCTCTGTAAGAAAATGTAAGAAAATGTGAGTTTTCTTACCTTTTTCAAAAATGCAGGGATTAAAGACCATTACAAATTGTTAAAGGCTTTTTCTGCATCCAGAAAAATCAGTCACATTTTTTACACATTTCTCTTGTCAATAACATTCAAACATTTCTGTTATTTTCATTACATACCTCTTCGGGATAAATCCAGTCTGATCAGAATGTATCCTTTTGGTTAGGAAATCCATTTATTCTCTTAGCAAGAACTGTTGTGAAAGTCCAGAGTTCCTTTCTGATGAGGTCATAGGAGGGAAGATCAAGCACTACAATGATCAAGATAATATCTATTTAAGTGGAAGTCAACTTTCCTTACTGTTCTGAAATGTATTTGAATTTATTTTTCCTTATTTATTTGCTGCATTTTTATCCTACTTTTCATATTATCTCCCACAGCAGTTTATTATTAATTAAAGAAAAAATGAGAGTGCTCCTGTTCTCAGTCTTATAAATTAAAAACAAGACACAAAAAGGAAGAGGAGGAAATGGAAATAGGAGAACAGGTAGAGAAGCTCCAGGTCTTCAGGGCATTGTGACCCATAAAGTTGGCATTAAAAGCTGCAACATTCATTAATTATTTTAAATACTCAGGCATATTTATAAATATGTTATGAAATTTTAAATATTAGAAAAAGTTATCCTAATTCCAATAATTATAAAAGCAGCAGGTATGCAGAAAATATCTCTTCTAAAACTGGGTCATACACTATTTTTCAATTTGTAAGCCTGTGCAGATGTAGTTGTTTTATTTGACCCAATTTACAGACACAAATTTGATTGACAGCCCCCTATTTCTTAATGATTACTTAAGGATATGTTTTCTCACAGCTGAAACCTTGTGAAGTTCCAGATGGAAAAGAACAAAAAAGGGAAAAAAGTTACAAGCATCAGCGGCCTGTAGCGGTAGGAGCAGAGTAGGGACACCTGCAGAGCGTTTGAGAAGCTCTTCTTCGTTGATATTTCCACTAATCGTAAACAGGCTTGATATTCATAATAAGATGACGGACACACCTCTACACCTGGCCCTTCTAACAGTCAACCATATTTTAATTTTGCTCCTCGCTGCTCAACCACCCGATGGCTAACGTCATTGCCTCCGCTCGTTCGGCCCAATAGGAAGAGAGGAAAGAGGAGGCGGAGGCTGTTTGCGCGTTGCTAAGGTCGCAAAGTTGGGTAGTAACGAAAGTGGAGGTGGAGTGCGCATGTGTGGCCTGCGCAGCACCGGGAGTTTGTCTGGGCCTGGTGGGGAGAAGTCCTTCCGAGTGCTGCAATGCAGGGCTCCGTGGTTCGGCGTACGCAGGAGTTGCTGGGGCGCGTGATTCGAAAACCGCCCCTCACGGAGCGCCTTCTCAGCAAGCCCCCCTTCCGCTATCTGCACGACGTAATCGGGGAGGTCAGGCGAAGCGAAAGGGACGGGAAAGAGAGGGAGGAGGGGAAGCGATCGGTCGCGTTTTACAGTTGCCTGGCAACCCGAGGAGGAAGCTGCAGAAGAGGCGCGTGTATCTTTGAAGGAAAAGTTATGCAGAGGGGTTCCCCAAGGCAGCAGGCAGTCTTAGAGAGACGGATGACATATTTCCCCCATCCCGCTTTCTCCCAGGGTTGTCTGTTCTTCAGTCAGCCCCTCTAGTGACTCTTCTAGATATGTCTTGGATTGGGTCGCAGTCAGTCCATCGCGTGAAGGTACCAAGGACAGAAAGAGAAGATGCTGCAGTCTTTGTTGATTAAAAACAATAATCACATGTACACAGAACGGCAGATTTAGCCATCCTTTCCATTAGCTCTTGCACGTAAACGTCATATTTTAAGTAAATTTGAAATTTCAAGAATAGAGCTATGGCTTCATAGATAAGGAAGCTCAGCATTAATATGAGCAGTGCTTTGTTTTTGAGGTTTTCATGCTTTGAACGAGTTTGGCTTACTTCTTTTAAAGGCATAGCCTAACTAGGAATAAGGGAGATACTGTATTAGTGGTGATGTGAGGATTTAATTCTATTCCAGGTAACTTTGTAATATTGTAAAAATGAACAGTTGTTATGTAAAATTTTATCAACTAGAGCCTGTTGAATCAAGCGCATTATTTTCTATTACCAGATTTAGGCACAGGGGAGAGAAATTAACATTCAAAGCAACTATGAAATACAAAAGATCTCTGGTTTTGCTTTATGAAAAACTGTGGGCTAGTGGCTGGCCTGGAAACCCAAGCATACATTGTAACCTTAATTGCTCTACTCAGCCTAGACTTTGTCTTATCAGTACTAAGCCAGTATAGTTTGCAAGCTGCCCAGAGTCTCTTGCATAGTGAGATGGGTGGCGTAGAAATTTGATTAAGTAAATAAATAAACCATAGGTTATTCTGGTTATGGTACATTATATTAATTCAGCCAATTGTGCCTTAACCAATACATTATGATTAAACCAAACACAGTCCAGGTTGATATATGAATGCTGCACTTCTATTTTTCTACAGCATCATGACTATCCTTTGCAATTCACCTCATTTTTTGATAATATGAGAAGTTAGAGTGAATTAATATTTATATATCCTTTATCTAATGGGCAAATGTCCTTGGAACGTTTATTACATGGATATTCTTCCTTGATTGAAATTGCTTTTTATGAATAGTTGTTTAATGCAAGATATCATTTGATTTGAAATAAACCCCAGGAACTGAGGAGGAAAATAATGGTCTCAGATTGTCCCATGTTAACCTTTTCCTTTGTTAGTCTTACAAGTTATTCTCATAAGTCTATTCCTTTATTGGCTGCAAAAGACCAGCACAGTTGCTCCTAAGGGAAGTCCTCACTGCAGCCCTGTTCCCCATTGGCTTTTTTCACAAATGAAAGGAGCCTATTTAGTTGTATTTAAACTTTTTTTTACTCATTTCAGAAGAGAAGTTTTATCTTTCTATTAAAATCAGCTAGTGTTTGGCTGGATTGTTCTATAGGGCTGCTCTGTAAGGCCACCCCTACCCAAGAATGGCCATCAAAAGTTTTTCTCAGAGATACAGCTGGTAATCATTATGTAGTTATAAAGAGATGAAGCCTTAAAATGCAGGGAATATTATTGGTCTAAATTTACTTGTTCGTTATTTGTTCTATAGCAGAAGCATTCCCTGAACAGAATTATGCCAGATGGGCAGTTTGTTCCAGTTCCCATTGAAGCTTCCACTAATTCTCCCCTCTTTCTGAAGTAGATTTGGGAAACATAGAGAACTACTATTGACATAGGAGAAAGTTGCTAGCGAGAATCCTCCATTTGACTTTATTTGTTGATGCTTGCACAGATTGAAATCTTTGTTGATTTCTTTTGCCATCTGCCTACAATCTTACCTTTTCACAGAATATGGTAGACCTATGTGTTGTGAGACAGCGAAAGCATAACAAATGATCCACAATACTACTATAACCAATTGGTGGTCTCTGTTCTACTTTTGGCTATTGTCATTCACACCTTTTATTGGATAAAACTGTTTTAATCATGGCTATATTGTATTGCTCTGAATTGGTCCATTTTTAATACAAGCTGAATGTATTGAAGAGAAGTGTCTCTAAACAATTAGTACTCAACTATTAGCCGTGGTTTTAGAAATTCTATATACTGAAAATAAAATTTCTAAATCCGTCCCATCTTCTGTGGGAACTCCCATTGCTTGCTGTCCTACAGTCAGGACCAGAAATATTGGAACAAGGATAACTGTTTTGGCATTTGGCCTCTGTACACCACCATATTGAAGATGAAAGGAAACACACCCAGATGGGAGCGAAGTCAGGACTTTCAGCTGTAATTCAAGGGGGTTGACAAAAGTGGGGCACTAACCATTCAGGAAGTACAGCCAGTGGCATACCCACACACCCATCGTTGGTGGCTCATAAGTAATGGAACGAATGGCTGACAAGCGGCTGCATGGCCAGGTGTGGCCTGTTTCCTGGGTACCCCATGACCAATCAAGCAGATAAAAGGCTGGAGGTGGTTCTGAGTGTTACATTTGCATTTGATAGCTGTTCACTGGAACTCTCAACATGAGGTCCAAGGAGGTGTCTATGCGAGTGAAGGAGGCCATCATTAGGCTGAGAAAACAAAATAAACCCATCAGAGAGATAGCAGAAATATTGGGAGTGGCCAATATAACAGTTTGGAATATCCTAGAAAAGAAGGAATTAACTGGCAAGCTCAGCAACAGCAAAAGGCCTGGAAGACCATGGAAGAAAACTAAAGTGGATGACCGCAGAATTCTGCTCATGGCGAAGAGGAACCCTTTCACAACATCTAGCCAGGTCAAGAATGCTCTTGAGGAGGTAGGCATGTCATTGTCAACATCTACAGTCAAGAGATGGCTTTATGAATGTAAATACAGAGGCTTCACAACAAGGTCCAAACTACTGGTAACGCTCAAGAATAGGAAAGCCAGATTAGAATTTGCCAGCAAACACCTAAAAAAGCCTTCCCAATTCTGGGATAAGATTCTTTGGACTGATGAAACCAAGATTAACTTGCACCAGAATGATGGGAAGAAAAAGGCATAGAGAAGGAAAGGAACAGCTCGTGATCCAAAGCATACCACATCATCTGTCAAACATGGTGGAGGCAGTGTTAGGGCATGGGCATGCCAATGGAACCAGGTCACTGGTGTTTATTGATGCCCTGACTGCTGATAAAAGCAGCAGGATGAATTCTGAACTGTATAAGGCTATACTTTCTGCTCAGATTCAGCCAAATGCTGCCAAACTGATAGGACGCCGCTTCATACTGCAGATGGATAATGACCCAAAACATAAGCTACCCAAGAGTTTCCCAAGGCTAAGAAGTGGGATGTTCTTCAATGGCCAAGTCAGTCACCTGATCTCAACCCAACAGAGCATGCTTTTCACTTACTGAAGACAAGACTGAAGGCAGAAAGACCCACAAACAAGCAGCAGCTGAAGGCAGCTGCAGTAAAGGCCTGGCAAAGCATCTCAAGGGAGGAAACTCAGCATTTGGTCATGTCCATGGGTTCCAGACTTCAGGCAGTCATTGACTGCAAAGGATTTTCATCCAGGTATTAAAGGCGATCCTTATGTTTGTAATGATGTTGGTTTGTCCCATTACTTACAAGCCACCAACTATGGGGGGCGGGTGCATGCCACTGGCTGTACTTCATGAATGGTTAGTGCCCCACTTTTGTCAAACCCCTTGAATTACAGCTGAAAGTCCTGACTTCGCTCCCATCTGGGTGTGTTTCCTTTCAACTTCAGTGTGGTGGTGTACAGAGGCCAAATGCCAAAACAGTTATCCTTGTTCCAATATTTCTGGTCCTGACTGTATGTACTCCAGAACATCTAGTTTCTATATTATAAGGAGAACTATACTAAACTGTAGATGCAAACTATATCCTAAATGTAGTATGAGAATACTAGAGAAAGCAGAATTTATTGTGGATTAATGTGCTTATCTCTACAGTTATTTGAATCTGTTCAAATTATTTTGTATGCTTTAGAAAGACCCCATTAAACAGAGTTGCAATATGTATGAAGACTTGCTGAAAAGTAATCAGAATCATTTCAGAAAAACAGAATATCATAATCCAGATTGTCTGCAAAAATCAGCACGATTATTTGTTTCAAAATTCAAATGTTTTTAAGTGTTACGTTATGCAGTTGTATTTGCATTTTATATTATTAAGTTATCCATAAAGTATATGAACTTGAGAACTGGTACCATAATAATATTAAAATTATTGTTTTAAAGATAATTAGATCAACTGGTTTCATGAAAGGATTGTATACAGAAGCAGAGATGAAATCTGATAATGTTAAGGTATGTATGTACTCTCATTATTTAATTTTTTAAATTTATAGAATATTTCATAGATGCAATTCCATTAAGTATCATTTGATATAATGTCAGAATTGTGGCAAAGTTTATAAATTAAAAATTATATGCCTTTAATATTACAATTTACATTGAAATCTGTAGAGTTTATTTGACAGTATGTTGCTTTATTCAGGATAAAGATGCAAAAATCATCTTTCTTCAGAAAGCAATTGATGTGGTCATCATGGTGACAGGAGAACACTTGGCAGTGAAGCCTGCACGTGTTGTTGCTGGACATGAACCTGAAAGAACAAATGAATTTCTCCAAGCAATTGCTAAATGCTGTCTCAATAAGGTATGATGCTAGTAGACAGCATTAATTTGTGAAATATTACCTTAATTGAATGTTCTGCTCAAACACAATTTCGAAGTCCAGCTGAAAGAGAAGTGGTGTCAGGGGGAAGATTGGACTCAGGAGAAAAGCTCAGATGAGTTTTGCAGGGGGAGAATTAAGTTCTCTGTCTTTACCCAATGCTTTTCCTTTGAAATTCACCACTTGCTAGAGGTACACTAGCATGTAAAGACCAATTATCTAAAATACAGCATGGAGATAATTCAGCTAATAGAAACTGGACTTTATTTGTAGGGTCAATAATATTACCTTTTGGAATTGTTGATTAATGTGGCAAGGTAGAATATAATTAAAATAGCTCAAATAATTATTTCAATATTCCTTTCCAGTGCATTTAACATAACCTGATAAACTGTAGGTACAGTATCGTTTGTTTGTTTGTTTATTCCCAATAGTTTTATACTGCTACATAAAGTATACCCCTCTAAGCAGGTTACAAATCTATGTCATAAACATAACTTAAAAAAGAAAGAAAAATTAAAACTTCCCACTGCTAATTGTGTAGGAAGCATAGCATAAAAGTTAATTTCCAAAGGTCTGTCAGCTCTTTTTGAAAGGTGACTAAAGGTGACCTAACTGGATCTTGAGGGAGGGGGTGTTGTCATATTCCAGACTGTTCAGGCAATAATAGAGAAGTATTGTCTCTGGGCCTCTACCTCTTCATCTCCTGAACTGAGGAAACCTGGAACATCTCTTAAACAGAATGGGCATGCTGGCCAGAGTCAGCTTAAAGAAGACAATTGCATAGGTATCTGGGCTTTTATGCTTTATTGGTTAAAACAGGTGCCTTGAATTGTTCTTGGAAATCTGTTTGAAGCCAGTACAGCACCCACAAATATTACTGATTTTTCTTATGCCCATCAATGCATGGGTTGCTGCATTTTGCACCAGTTGCAGCGTCCAGATACCCTTCAAGTATTTCCAGATACTCTTTCAAGGCAGCACATTGCAATCATCCATTCTGGAGATAATGACAGAGTGAATGGCTGTTGCTAGAACTTCCTGTTTTAAAAAAGGGCCACAACTGGTCCACTAGTCAAAGGTAGGCAGAGGCACCACTGGGCCACCACTTCCACCTGCTGATGTAGGTGGAGCCATGACTCCAAGAATACTCCCAAGTTGCAAACCTACTTTTTCAGTGATAATGTGACCTCTCCAGAGCCAATGGCAAAGCCACTGTGGTTGCTGGACAAACAGCTACTCTGTCTTGTTAGGATTCCATCTAAACTTACTTTGTTCCATCCAGGAAATTCCCAGACCTCCATAGCATCTTCTGTTTGGCTCTAAGTGGAAATATATACCCAGTATAATGAACTTATTGATGATACTTCATCCTGAACTGATGAATTACCTCTTCCAGAAGCTTCATGTAATTGTTAAGTGGGAAGAGAAGCAAATCATATAAATGGCAATTAAGTTAACTGTTCATCACCATCACTGAGGAATCTAACAGGACAGGGAGAACTCTTTTTGCATTATCCAGATACCGACACAGGTCATCCAAATGTAATTTACATCTAACCCACAGATCCAAATCTTGTCTAAAAGGAATCTAGATAATCAGCTTCATCCAGAATCTTTTGCAATTAAATCCCCATCACCTTTTCCAAAATTTCCCACAAAAAAGTAAAGACTTGAGACTGGATAGATGTCATAATATTTTGGGATCAGGAGATGGCCTCTTCAAGACAGGGTGCACCACCATTTTCTTCAAAGGGATAGGCACCACTCCTCTCAGGGATGCAGTTTACCATCTCCCAAATCCATTCCTACCCACCCCACTCAGCTGCCCAGAGGAGCTCAGACGCGGCAGGAGGTTAAGAACACTATCCATATTCTCAGTGTTGCAGCATTTAGATAATGGCTATAAAATCACATTCTTCAGCAAAGAATCGTTACCTTGTCGTGGTGCTGGAGCTTGAGCACTTCAATGATGCCATGAGCTAAACCGTGAAGGGCCACCCAAGACGGGAAGGTCATGACAGAGAGGTCAGACTAAATGCGATCCCTGGGGAAGGTAATGGCTACCCACCCCAGTATATGCAGATGATACCACTTTGATGGCTGAAAGCGAAGAGGAACTGAGGAGCCTTATGATGAAGGTGAAAGAAGAAAGTGCAAAAGCTGGCTTGCAGCTAAACCTCAAAAAAACCAAGATTATGGCAACCAGCTTGATTGATAACTGGCAAATAGAGGGAGAAAACATAGAGGCAGTGAAAGACTTTGTATTTCTAGGTGCGAAGATTACTGCAGATGCTGACTGCAGCCAGGAAATCAGAAGACGTTTAATCCTTGGGAGAAGAGCAATGACAAATCTCGATAAAATAGTTAAGAGCAGAGACATCACACTGACAACAAAGGTCCGCATAGTTAAAGCAATGGTATTCCCTGAAGTAACATATGGCTGCGAGAGCTGGACCATAAGGAAAGCTGAGAGAAGGAAGATAGATGCTTTGGAACTGTGGTGTTGGAGGAAAATTGTGAGAGTGCCTTGGATTGCAAGAAGATCAAACCAGTCCATCCTCCAGGAAATAAAGCCAGACTGCTCACTTGAGGGAATGATATTAAAGGCAAAACTGAAGTACTTTGGCCACATAATGAGAAGACAGGACACCCTGGAGAAGATGATGATGCTAGGGAAAGTGGAAGGCAAAAGGAAGAGGGACCGACCAAGGGCAAGGTGGATAGATGATATTCTAGAGGTGACAGACTCATCCCTGGGGGAGCTGGGGGTGTTGACAACCGACAGGAAGCTCTGGCGTGGGCTGATCCATGAAATCACGAAGAGTTGGAAGTGACTGAACGAATAAACAACAACAAATAAAATCACATTAAATAACTTGAAGAATTTTTAAAACAAAAGATAGACTAAAGGTTAGTGGTGTGCAGTATTCAAGTCTGGTGTGGGTACCCTTGCTGTATCTGTCCGCGGCTGCACAAAGCAGCTTGTATGGTAGCTGTGCAGGTTCAGGAAAATCCTCATCTGAGTTATTGGAAATGGAGGCAGCTACAGGATATGACCCAAGAAGAAGGTGCAGCTCCTTTAAGGAAGCAGCAATAGATTCAGTAGATACTTCATCCATAACACCTTTCCCTGTATCCAAATATTGCATATATTGGTCAAAAAGATTATTAATAATAGATCTCTTGAACCATTCTTTACTTTTTTAGAAATAAAATGATAAAATAGAATTCCACACTGAAAATAGATGTCTCTGCAAAGGCCCAAGTGCCAGTAAGTTTTGAGATTAGAAATGGATTATCAAAAGAATTGATCATGCTTAAATGCAGGCAATTAGATGCAGTTAGAATGAATACATTCTATGAATGAATGCAAAATGAATGAATAGAATGCATTCTATGAATGAATGCAAAATGCAATTAGAATGAAAAGTAGTCTTGTGCATAGCTAGTCATTTTCAGTGCTCAAAAATGATTTGGATTTGATTTAGTATGATTAATCTATATTTAGTAAATACAACTGAAAAAGGAAAGAATATTAGTTTTTTATGTGGCATGAATGTTTCAAGTTGTGAAAAATTTTTCCAACAAAGAAAACTACTTCAGCTGAAACATTTGCTTATGGAATAAACATAGAAAGAAATAAAATTAATGCCCAAAGAGAGAAGTCTGATGTTTTCTAGAATAGTGGCTAAGGGACTATAAAATGTTGTGGACCTCCATCTCCTGTTACAGTGCACTTATGGAGGTCATAATTATGTAGGATTCTACACAGCTTATTCCCATGACGTGATCGCAAAATGAGGTCCCCCCAGAGGGGGAATCACATTTCCTCCCAACAGGTCAAGGAGATGGGGCAGAAGGGGTTAAAAGAAAATAAAAACAAAGCTGTTCCCCTGTTTTCACATTCATTCTCTCATTCATTCAACTCTCTGGTGGGGTTTACAAATAATCTAATATGTGGGTTATTACAGCAGGAATGAGGCATGGGGTATCATTACCCATGCCAATTTATCCAACCTTTCTGAGATCTCCATTCTCACAGCCACTGTATCTGAGTTCTAGATGTCTGAGTGGGCTTTTCTTCCAGATGAAGGGGTTCCACTTGGCCAGGTAGTTATGCTGTCACACCTATTCTTAAATAGTGAAATGCCCTATAACCTGGAAACTGGAGGGGGAAAAAGGGAAATTCACCTTCACCAGGAGTAAGCTCCATATTTTCACCAGCTGTGTAGTGAATGGCATTAGCTTACAAACCCAACACTGAAGTAATCAAGAAAAAAATATTTTTATTTTAAACAAGGAAGCAAAGTATTTGTGAGAATAGTTCAGCTGCAACCAATAACATGAGGCTAAGATCTGCATACCAAAATATGATGTAGTAGTTAAGGCATCAGGCTAGAAACTGGGAGACCATGAGTTCTAGTCCCACCTTAGGAACAAAGCCAGCTGGGTGACCTTGGGCCAGTCACTCTCTTAGCTCTAGGAAGCAGGCAATGGGTAACCACTTCTGAAAAATCTTGCCAAACTGTTGGGACTTGTCCAGGCAGTTGTCAAGAGCCAAGACTGACTCAGAGGCACCAAAATACATCCATCCATCCATCCATCCATCTATCTATCTGTAACTAGTTTTATATATTCTGAAACTCTGATAGAAAAGATACAAGGAATAATCTGAAAAAGAGAGAGAAATAGAAAATTTGGTCAGATATAAAACTACCCCAGACTGAACCAGCTGCTCTTAATATAAAAGATCCCTCATAAAAATAATGTTCCCTGTCATCTTTACTTTACTGGTTCCAGTTTTCCCAGGGTATTCTAGACTATGGGCTGAAATCATGGATCCAGTTGTATAGAATATACAGTACTTTATCCACATCCTTGCTTCCTGCAGGGCCTCCAACCAAGGCTCACTGAGAAAAAAAGAAACGTCTAACCTCCTTTTCTTCTGTGTTCCACTGTAGAGGGCAGTATCTGTGTTTAGGAAAATTTAAATTACCCCAGCTAGCCATCAGGCCATTCGAAATTAAGAGTCCATTCTGCTTACTACAGTTAATTTTTGATTTAATATATTATCTGGACTCAACCAGGTGTGGTTCATTCCATCAAGTATGGTTACTTACTGGGGATGTGGTGCTGCTGCCAGTTAAACCACTGAGCTGCTGAGCTTGCCAATCGGAAGGTCGGCAGTTCAAATCCGCATGATGGGGTGAGCTCCCGTTGCTAGTCCCAGCTCCTGCCCACCTAGCAGTTCGAAAACATGCAAATGTGAGTAGATTAATAGGTACCGCTTCGGCGGGCAGGTAATGGCGTTCTGTTTAGTCATGCTGGCCACATGACCACGGAGGAAGTGTCTACGGACAGACGCCGGCTCTTCAGCTTTGAAACAGAGATGAGCACCGCCCCCTAGAGTTGGACAGGACTGGACTTAATGTCAAGGGAAACCTTTACCTATGGTTACACAGGTCATGTGTTAAGCTTCACTATCACATCACCTTTCTTTGCTATGTAAGATTGTTCTCAGTCACTGTAGAGGGAATCAGCAGGAAAGAGTTAGCTTCCAGCCAGAAGGCAGGGTTAAGATGTGTGCCTCCCCCAAATTCAGCTCTGCCCCATGGTAAAGAACATAGCCAACAGACACCAAACTAGTTAAAATTAGTTCAGATACTAATTTTAGCATGTACAAAGAGCAATTAAACTGATTTTTTTAATAATATAACTTTTCTCTTTCCAATAGTGCTTCTGAAGGATCGCCATCAGAAAAAAATTGGAATTATAGTAGTGAAAATACAGTAAATACTTTGGTTAATGGATTAACATTGAAAAGGGGTATCAGTTAAAGCCAAATGTCCATTAAATTAAGGTTTTATTCTACCCCTAACAACAAAAACAACAAGAAGTAGGACCTGGCTGGTAAGCCAGGCAAGAATAGTTTACAGGTAGTCCCTGCTTAATGACCAGTCTCTTAATGACCATTCAAAGTTACGACAGCTTTGGAAAGGGTGCTTTATGGCCCGTAAAGCACTTCCGGCCGTCGTGAAATGTTGCACACACCCTTGTGTTCATGTGACTGCATTTTGGGAGCTTGGCCACCAGCTCGCATTTACAGCCGGTTGCCAAGCACCCCGCAATCATGCAATTGCCATTTGCAATCTTCTCTGCTGGCTTCCCTAGAAAGTCAGTGCGGAAGCCAGCAGGGAAGGTTGCAAGTGGAGAGAACAGCAGGGAGGGGAAACCCTTTGGCAGGCTGAAGGAACAGAGCTCAAATCCTGAAGATTTCTGCTTTGTTCCAGCAGCCGTATGAAAGATTTCCCCTCTGTGCACGGAGGGGAGGGGAAACCCTTTGGCATGCAGCTCTTTCACTCCACTTAAACCAGGAGATCACTTAAAGATCGCAACTGGGAGTGCTGAGATTGAGCGAAGCAGTCACATGGGCATCTTGCTTAATGACCAATTCACTCAGTGACCAAGATTCTGGTCCTAGTTGTGGTAGTTAATCAAGGATGACCTGTACATTGTCTCCTCTCTCCTTTGAGCTGCTCCCAGTATGGTATATCCACAGACTTGCCTGCCTCTTCCCCCGATCTTCCCAGCAGCTTCTCTTTTGTCTCTCCCCTCAACCACTATTGCTGCCAATATCCCGTATTGATCCATCCTTGTTCAGCAAATTTTGTCCTTTAAATTCTAAATCTGTTAAATTGAGGGTTTACTGTAATTCTATATTGTTACTGCTGCAGTTTGGATAATTACTATAGCTAAGATTCAACACTCTAAATCTAAATTGGAAACTTCACTTTATGTCCTTGCTAAAAGGTATAGTGTCAGAGCTTATATACCAGCCAGTATCTAGTTTCTCCAGCTCAAATAGAGTGCCAGGTTTCACTAATGACAACAGCAGTTTTTCAATCATGCTTCTTAGTATTTAGAAGTCAGTTGGAACTGCTTTTTTAGTTTTAAACATTTATTTTTGATGCAGCAAATTTCAGGTCCAATTTTTGTATAAACATCTGGCCAGAAATTTGCTGGATTTGAC
Source organism: Candoia aspera (assembly GCF_035149785.1). Taxonomy (NCBI): domain Eukaryota; kingdom Metazoa; phylum Chordata; class Lepidosauria; order Squamata; family Candoiidae; genus Candoia; species Candoia aspera. Next base: position 168,896,937 of record NC_086153.1, on the reverse strand, counting down.
CTAGGCAAGAGAGGGAAGTTAACTTTCATTAGAAGATGTCCATGGTAACTGAGAGGCTGTTTCTTCCCTTTCATTAATTATTGAAAATTATTAAAATAATGCCTAGAGTATGCTCTGTAAAGACTAAGCAGAAGAAAACTACTATTTAAAGAGCCTAGGACTGCTCAAAGGACACAGTGATTTTTCACTATTAAAAGCAGGGTTTCTCAACCAGGGTTCTGTGGAATCCTAGGGTTCCACAAGAAGTCACTAGAGGTTCCCTGGGAGATCATGATTTATTTAAAAAATTATTTCAAATTTGGGCAACTTCACATTAAAGAGGTATGTTTCATTGTTTATTTTTAGTTTAAGAACACTGTTAATGCATATATACAGGCCTACACATGAAACAAATATAACAATTTTGTAACTTCTGGCCTGTATTTGAGCCTGAATGTGCAGGGGTTCCCTGAGGCCTGAAAGATATTTCAAGGGTTCCTCCAGGGTCAAAAGGTTGAGAAAGGCTGATTAAAATGTGTGCCTTTGAGTCAATATTGATTCATGGCAACTGCCTGGACAAATCTCTGCAGCATTTTCAAAAGTGGTTTGCCATTGTCGTCTTCCTAGGAAGTACTGGCCCAAAGTCACCCATCTGGCTTTGTGTCTAAAGGAAGACTAGAATTCATGGTCTCCTGGTTTACTCTGGTGCCTTTAACCACTACACAAAACTGGTTCTCTTACTGTTCGTGTTGCCCCAAATTTTGTGAGAGCAAAAAACCCAATTTTGCTTCTCCCAGGATTCTGGGTGAGTTTTAATTCCTACCAGCGAATTATGTTATTAACAGAAACAGTCTCTTTTTTTAATTAAATGGGACTGGGGAAACAGTTGGCATACTAATGTTTATTGTTGGAGGGTGGCTTATGATAGGAGCTGATACAGAAACACACACAGTCTGTAGTTAAACAAGTGAGGGAGTTATTCTGGAAAGTATGATGCCTTTTTTTTTTTAATCCATTCAATCATGTCCAATTCCTGGACAAGAATGTGCCTGGACAAGTCCCTGCAGTTTTCTTGGTAAGGTTTTTCAGAAGTGGTTTGCCTTTGCTTCCTTCCTAGGCTGAGAGAGCGCAACTGGCCCAATGCCACCCAGCTGGCTTTGTGTCCAAGGTGGGAATAGAACTCATGGTCTCCCGGTTTCTAGCCTGGTGCCTTAACCACTACACGAAACTGGCTCTGATGATACCTATACTAATGAAGTAATGTGATCTAATATACATACATGTGAAGTATCATTTATAAAACCAGTATGTGTTTCTATGTATGTACAGAATAGGTTAAGAAATCAAGTCTTAACCTACTTATTTTTCCTTCACTCTCAAATCTCTTTCCCTTACTTTCTGCTTGTAATTTATAATGGCTTCTTCCTCCCTCCCCTTATTTTAATTACTGATACTGGAATGTCTTTGAGTTTTCTCCTGGCTGTCTTGCTGCCAGACAAAGCCTTGAATTTAACGAAGTTCCACTGTTCAACATCTGAATCTCCATACACACAACACAGTCAGTCTGGAATCTTTGGACTTGGAAGGCTGGGCTGTCTTTTCCAGCAGAATGTCCTGCAGCATCTTGCAGCCCTTTTCTGCTTTTTCTTACTCTGTTTATGTTCTATATCTAAAGTGTGTACATACCACTTTACATTCTAGCATCTTCCGTTTTCTGCCTATGTGCTCTTGGTCTTGTGCTGTCATCTGCTTACCCCCAAAAATCCATGACCTTGGCACAGGCCCAACCACTTCCCTCCAACCAGGCATTTCACCCTGCCACAGTGATGAGCTTCCAGGCTAATAGGGCGTCTGATACCCTAACATTTCATCACAGTTGTGGCTGGCATCTGCAGAAGGAAAGTAATGTGTACAGTAGTGCACTTCTCAGCAGCTCACAGGCTGTCATGACCAGCTCTGATTTCTCTAACACAGAGAAGCCTGCTCTGGAAAAATTGGGTGGATTTCAGGCTGAGGAAGCTTTGAGCACTCAAACACCTAATGCTGATCCTCCTGGCATTCACCAGGAGCAGCTGTGCATGTGGTCAGAGGATGACAAACACAAACTGGAAAAACGTTCAGGCCCCAGAGCATGCTGCTTGCATGGAGAGCAGAGCCGTGGTGTTCAGCACATCTTCTTGCATGCCAAGGGCTTTCCCTGTCTGCCACTGCTATATATTAAAGCAATTTTACCACCTTTTATTAGAAGCTGCATTTTATAAGAATTAATCTCCTGTAAACTAAGAACCTTCAGAATCTTAAACATTTGTACATACTGTATAAGAGTATTTCCATTGGCAGTTCTAGGTGGGAGCCTTAAAATGCTATTCTATTTTAGTAGCATCAGCGTATAATTCTGAAGAAGTGGAACAATAAGGCATACACTATTGCCCTTTTGCTCCTTCTACCAGGATTTATATACTGAATACATTTTATTAATTATTTTTATTTATAAAATTTGTCACTGCCCATCTCCTCCCACAGGAGGGACTCTGGGTGGTTTACAATAAAATAATCAATAAAACACCAAACATACACTATAATTACAACATATAAATACAATATATACTGTAAATAAACAATAAATATAGATAAAAATGAAATCCGGATGGCAAATGATCAAATTCAGTCCTTGTGTGCAATGAGTAGCTTAAGTCTCTAGCCATCCCCAAGCGCGACTATCCCCCTCCCTGCTCCAGGCCAGATGGCAAAGCCAGGTCTTCAAATTCCTCCGGAAGGCCAGGAGCGAAGGGGCCAATCTCACCTCCAGGGGTAGGATGTTCCAGAGGGCAGGAGCTACTGAAGAGAAGGCCTGCCTCCTGGACCCCACCAGATGGAATTCTCTTACCGATGGGGTCTGCAACATGCCCTCTCTGCATGATCAGGTGGGACGGGTTGATGTAACGGGGAAGAGGCGGTCCCTCAGGTAACCTGGCCCCATGCCATGTAGGGCTTTAAAGGTGATAACCAACACCTTTAATTGGACCCGGAAGCAGACTGGTACCCAATGCAGCTTGCGTAGTAGCAGTGTTACATGCGCCCTTCTAGGGGCACCAAAAATAGGCTGCGCGGCTGCATTCTGAACCAGCTGTAGCTTCCGGATACTCTTCAAGGGTAGCCCCATGTACAGTGCATTGCAATAGTCTATATGGGAGATAACAAGGGCATGAGTGACCATTCGAAGGGCCTCCTGATCCAGGAAAGGGTGCACAACACGAAGCTGTGCAAAGGCCCTCCTGGCCACAGCTGCAACCTGCTTTTTGAGCAGGAGCCGTGAGTCCAGGAGGACCCTCAAGTTATGCACTGGGTCTGTCTGGGGCAGTGCAAGCCCATCCAGAACCAAAGATGACAATGTCCCAGATACGGAAGAACATTAACCCACAGCCATTCCATCTTACCAGGGTTCAGCTGAAGCCTGTTGTTCCCCATCCAGATCCCTATAGCCCCCAGGCACCGAGAGAGGGCAGTCACAGCATCACTTACCCGGGATGGAGATGTATAGTTGAGTATCATCAGCATATTGATGATACCTCATCCCATGGTGACGGATGATCTTACCCAGCGGTTTCACGTAGATGTTGAAAAGGAGTGGAGAGAGAACCAAACCCTGCAGCACCCCACAAAGAAGGGGCCGTGGGTCGGATCTCTTGCTTCCTATCACCACTGATTGGGACCAGCCCTGGAGGAAGGAGGTGAACCAGTGCAAAACCACGCCACCCACCCCCAACTCCCTGAGCCGTCCCAAAAGGACACCATGGTTAATGGTATTGAAAGCCACTGAGAGGTCAAGAAGAGCAAGGATGGATGTACTGCCACCATCCTGCTCCCGCCATAGATCATCATAAGCATGACCAATGCCATTTCCATCTCATATCTGGGCCTGAAACCTGACTGAAAGGGGTCTAGATAATCTGTTTCATCCAGAACCCTCTGGAGCTGTAATGCCACCACTTTCTCAACCACCTTCCCTAAGAAGGGGAGGTGGGAGACGGGACAAAATTTCTCCAGTACAGTAGGGTCCAGCGATGGCTTCTTGAGGAATGGGTGTACCAGTGCCTCTTTAAAAGCAGTTGGAAACACTCCCTCCCCCAAGGATGTATTGACCATCGCTTGGACCCAACCGCATGTCACCTCCTGAGCTGCTTTCACCAGCCAGGAGGGACATGGGTCTAGATGACAGGTGGTGGCATTTACTGTCCAGAGGATCCTGTCCACTTCCTCGGGTCCAACAGGATCAAACTGTTCCCAGATAACTGAGTAAGTACACTCCCCTGGTATCTCCACAGACCATGCCTCATCCTTGGAGTCTAACTTGGAATGGATCTGAGTGATTTTATCCTGCAGATGCTTAGAAAACTCCTCTGCATGGCCCTGTAGGTGGGTTGCTAGACCCACCTTCCCCAAAAGGGATTGGGTAATTTTAAACAGGGCTGTGGGGTGGCATTCTGCGGACGCAATAAGAGCAGAGAAGTATTGACGCTTCACTGGTCTTAACTGCCACAAGGTAGACCTTAATAGCGGCTCTAACCTGTGTTCGGTTGGATTCTGTCGTTGTCTTCCTCCAGCAGCACTCTAGATGTCTCTTAACCCTCTTCAGAACCCTCAACTCCTCCATAAACCACGGGGAGTGTTGGGTTCGATGGGGCAAGAGAGATCGCACAGGCGTGATCCTGTCCAAGGCCTGGCCGCCTCTCTATTCCAAGCAGCAGCCAGGGCCTCCGCTGGACCGTGCAGCAGATCCTCAGGTATAACCCCCAGCTCCCTCTGAAACTCTGCTGGGTCCATCAGTCGCCAGGGGTGGACCAATCAAATGGGTCCAGCCTCCCTGCCAAGGGGGGCCGCATAGGAGAATCTCAAGGTCACCAGCGCGTGATCTGACCATGACAATGGGGATAGCTGTAATTCTCCCCTCAGATCACATTGCCACTGCTCTGACAAGAAAACCAAGTCCGGGGTGAGACCGCTGTTCCGCGTCGGGTCCCAAATAATCTTGGGCAGGCCCATGGCCGCTATGGTAGCCATGAACTCCCGAGCCGCCTTCGAGGCATGCCCCAGGGACTGCAGGTTGAAGTCCCCCAAAACCATAAGTCTGGGGAACTCCACCACCAACCCCGAGACGGCCTCCAGGAGCTCAGGCAGAGAGGTTGCTACGCAGCAGGGAGGCTGGTACAGTAGCAATACTCCCAACTGTTCTCGGGAACCCAACTTGAAAAACGGTCTCACAACCGGCCACTTGTGGAGCAGCGCCCCTGAAGGCCACTAGAGACTCTGGGATGACAACAGCCACCCTCGTCCCCTGCCCTGGGGTCTCAGTTGGTGCCATACTGTGAACCTGGCTGGGCACATTTCCAAAAGGGGCACCCCCCCTTCAGGGCCCAGCCAGGTCTCAGTAATACATGCTAGGTCTGTCCCCTCCTCAGTGATCCTCACATATGAGGGGGGCCTTGTCGTTAACTGACCTGGCATTGAGGGGCAGCAGTCGGAGACCAGGGCCCTCAAAGATCTGCTGTCTAGGGCCTGGGTCTGAGCACAGAGGGCCAGACCATGCCACCGGTAGCAAACACTGGGTGTCTTCCCCGAAGATGGCCTGCCCTCCGACTCCCATCGTAGCATCCCTTGCCCATCACCACCTCAATGTGACCCACCCTGCAACCCATGGAGACTCCTAATCCATTAGCTTCCAGTCATGAACCTCCGGAGTCCCTGGTTTGAAATAGGGCTCCCTCCATCCATTCATATATCCTCACACGCTCTCAATCACCCACAGGGTGATGGTAAGCCCTCCAGTGCACCAGCTCCCGTTCTTGACGCCGTCAGAGCCCGACCATCACCCACCCGTTCACTATGCACACATTACTACAACACTGTCAAGGAGAGTACCGGATTTTTATGTATCATATCTCATAATGGATAAAATTGTTACAGAAATGGGGACTAGAGTTTTCTTGTTGCTAAATTCAGATTAGGACTGAATTAGTTGTGTTCATGGAGTTTTGACATATATTTTGTGTGTAGATGTATTTGTTTTGTCATATGAAGGGATATGTTGTTTGAATAATATTATTATTCTTTCTGGGTTCAGTAGAATTAACTAAGATTTATAGCTCTAAATGATTTGTGTTCTGAAAGGAACAATAGCTGATTTTGTATGCTTTTTTTTCTTTAATGGATATTGGGATAATTTGGATAATATCAATAGAAATTATTATGACCAGGAAATATATATCTTAGTTTGACGTGCATTTCTTTTGTGTAGCTTTCCAGTGATGAAGCTGTTCAGAAAGTCCTTGCTGGGGAGAAAGCTATTAAAGAAAAGACTCCATCTTCCTCAAAATCTCAAAACAGAGAATCCAAAACAGAAGAATGTAGATACCATAAAGAGGTATTTTGAACAACCTATTGGACTAAAAAAACCTGTAGATTAGCTGTTGAATAAAAAACAAGGGAATTTTGTTTGTTTGTTTGTTTGCTGGGTGTCTACACTGATCCAGTCATAAATGACTGAGTGATGACTCTGATTAAACTAAATTTAATCAGGTTAAAACAAAATACATAAGAAATATAGATCAAAATGTCCCAGACACCATTAACAATCAAGCTCATACAGCACTCCCATCTGCAGAAGAGATCAAGTTTCTGAAAGCATGTTGGGAAAGCCAGATCTTAATACTTTTCAAAAATTTAGGTGGGTAGGGACCAGTTTTGTCTCCAGGCAAATACTTTTGCAGAGAAGTGTAACACTGTCTGAGAAAGTCCTCTTTGGTGATCAATGCAGAGAACATTCCTTCAACGAAGGGATCTGGAATCACTGGGAGAGTAGTTGCTGATCCCAAAAATACCCAAGTCCTAATCCATGAAGATTGAAGGTGACAGCTAACATTTTGAATGTTAAACCTTGATGCAGTTTAATGTTTTGTATTTCATTATTTAGGGAAGAGGTGACTCTGAAATAAAAGACAGAAGCACAAGTCAAGACCAAAAACTCAAAGAAGAATTAAAAGAGGAAGAAAGCAAGCAAAAAGAAAATGAAAAATATAAGGATTATGAAAATCATCACAAGAATCTTGATAAAAATGTTAATGAAAGTGAAAAACATGAAAAAGAGAGAATCAAGAATAGATTGTCCAAACCAGGAAGAGAGGCAGAGAAAATTCGAGACAAAGAAAAAGAAGGGGAAGGAGAAAAAGAAGAATGTGATAAAGAAAGGGACAGGGAAAGGAAACAATGTGAGGGAGGAAGAGAAAAAGACAGATTAAGAGAAAAAGACAAAACTAGGGACAGGGATAAGGAACATGAGAAAGTCCGAGACAGAGGCAAAGAAAAAGAAAAAGACAAAAGGAAGGAAAGAGGCAAAGATATAGAAACAACACGAGAAGAAAGAAAAGACAAAACAGATAAAAAGGTAATGTGCAAACTGATTGTTGATGATAATTGGAATTTTACAGATCTTTTGAGCAAATCCATATAAAAATGCATGCATCTATACTCCAAAGTTTAACTTACTATCAGCAAGTTATGGTATTTAAAGAGAGCCAGTTTGGTATAGTGGTTAAGGCATCAGACTAGAAAGTGGGAGACCATGAGTTTTAGTCCTGCCTTGGGCAGTCACAGCTACAGATGCACTGCTAAAAATTAATTCTAGCATAGCAAATTCTGTGGCAAGTCTTTTGTAAGGCAAAAGCCTTGTAGAATAGCTATAGTATCTTTTTAAACATAGTAACATTGTTTTGTCTTACAAAAAACTTGATTGGATCGTTCTCTTAGGTTTAAGTACATTCAGAACTTTCATTGTTTATCTGATGTAAGTACTAGACATCATAAAAGCCTTGTAAAATAGCTATAGTATCTTTTTAAACATAGCAACACTGTTTTATGACATCTAGTATTTACAGTACATCAGATAAACAATGAAAGTTCTGAATGTGCTTAAATCTAAGAGAATGAGCCAATCAATTTAGCCAGCAATTCCTATTGATTTCACTGGGATGATAAAATATTTTTAAATCACTCCAGGTGAAAATAATGGTTCACTTGATTAGATCTTACTCTAGTAATTTGATTTAATTATGGTCTTACATTATTAATTTGTAATTTGTTAATATGTGTGACAACTTTGAAGAAACGAATTCAGACTATTGCATAACCATATTAGCTGTGATGTGAATTATAGTCGCTGAATATCAACGAAACTACTACAGTCAACCAGAATTTTATACATGAATCTGAAGTCCATTCTGTTGATTCATAGTGGTGTTTGTTGATGCAGACTTTGAGAGCAGAATTGCATATATGTATGCAATTGTGAATTATTTTTCATAGAAAATTATAAAAAGATAATACAGGCAGTCCTCAACTTATGACTGTTTGTTCAGCAACCATTCAAAGTTACAATGGTACTAAACAAATTGTGGTTTTGACTGGTCCTTGGAGTTCTGGCCGTCCAAGCACCCCCATGGTCACATGTTCATGATCTGGGCACTTGGCAACTGGTTTGCACTTACAACCAGTTGTGGCACCCCTGCAATCACATGATCACCATTTGCAACCTTCCCTGCTGGCTTTCCCAGAAAACTGGGGTGAGTCTCCTCCACCCGTGCACTCGCCCCCAGCCCCTCTGTGCTTGCATGGCACCAGCCACTTATGCACCCTCCCCGAGCCTCGCTGCACCTCCCTTACACCTTCTCACACCCCTGTGCACCCTCCCTGACCCTTGCCATGCCTCCCTTGCACACCTTCCCCAAGCCTCGCCACGCCTCCCTCACATACCCCCTAGTACCTTCATGTACCCTCCCCAAGCCTTGCCACGATTTCCTCGCACCCTCCCTGATCCTCGCACACCCCTGCACACTCTCACCCACCCTCCCTGTGCCTCCTTCACACCTCACGCACCCCCTCATGCATCCCTTCATGCTCTCCCCCACCCAGCAACAGCCTCTTAACTGCCCACTGGCCTGCTTGCAAGCCCTCTGGGACTTGCAACTTCCTGCGGGCTTCCCCACTGACTTGGCTGTGGGAAGCTGGCAGGAAGTATCCTTGCCTAATGAGTGTGGGATTTGGTTAACGACGGCAACGGGGACTGCAGGGATTGCTGTTGCTAAGTGATGTGGTCATGCTTTACAACCACATCGCTTAGCAATGGAAATTCCAGTCCCAATTTCCATCATAAGTAAAGACTACTGTACATTCTGTTAATGTTTCTGGAGATTTTATTAAACAATATTCTCTCCTCAGCCCACAGGATCTGAAGAGAATGTTACTAAAAAACTGGCAGAAAGGTCTATAAAAGATCAAGCTGAGCTTGATAAAGAAGTAAGTAACAGAAAATACTCATTTTACAAATTACTGGTATAATTAGCTGTTACCCTCCACAGACAAGTGAAAATAAGCATGTATAGCTTACAGCTTGAAATATAGAATTGTTAAAATAATAAAAATGGTTAAACTACAGGCAGTCCTCATTTAGCGACCACAATAGGAGTGGCACCTTGTTAGTTAAGTGAAATGGTCGCTAAATGAAACTGCAACCGCTTACGATCTTACTTCAGCTTTCCTTTGCTTTACAGACCTGCAAAGGTTGTGAATGCAAGGATTGGTCATAAAGTTACTTTTTCATCACCCTCATAACTGAATGGTTGCTAAACAATGCAGTCACTAAACAAGGACTCCCTGTAACATAAAATTAGAGGTATATTTTTTTGTATGAAGAAACCTGCCCTCCCTTTTCTACACATAGTTTTTATCTATTAAATATAAACCTGTAAAAGGTGGATTCTGCAAAAGCAAGCAATTAAAGCAACATGCATGAAGGAGAGTGAGAGACCCAAGAATACGGTGATGCTTAAAAGTTTATGAACCCTATTGAATTTTCAGTATTTTTGCATAAATATGACCTACAATGTGATTGTTCTCCACCCAAGTCCTAAACCTAGTTGAAGAGAACCCAATTAAACAAATGAGACCAAAACATTATACTTAATTAAGAAAAATGATCCTCGATTGAGCAAAACACACTTATCTCATTTTCCTTTTGCTGAAATTATCACATTGTTTTTCTGCTCTCTGAACATAACATTGCTTGAATTATAGAAAGTAGAAAGAGCTTTAAGAGATCAACAATCCCAAGTTTTGATTTCCTCCAGTTTTATCCAAATTGTAACTCTCAGTACTTACTAAAGGCTCAGTTCCCCTTATAATTTGCTTGTTTGAAAACTGAGTATTTATGATACATGCAGAATATTGGAAAAAAATCTAATATTCTGAAAAATGTATGAATGGCTTTATTTATCTATATCTATCTATCTATCTATCTATCTATCTATCTATCTATCTATCTATCTATCTACCTTGCTTTTATGTATATTTTCAAGAATGAAAATTCTGCAAGATTGTCAAGGCAGCATGCAATAAAAGGACCAAAACAGCGAAATAAAACTTCAGGTGAAGGTAATTAAAAGAAACCTCTTTGTTTTATTACTTCTTGAGAATTTGGAGCTTTTTATAGAGTATGGTTCAAAACATAACAGTTCTTCTAAATGTCGTAGAGGCATTCATCACCTCAGGTTGGCTCTTCTTTTTGGAACAATAATTAGGGCCCACTTCATGTTTTTGATTCTTCAGAGTGGAGGGGCAACCCTGAGTAGTTCTATTTAGAGACTGAATAATTGGAGCTTCTAAGAGACTGACCCGTTTGTATTTCATAAGCATTGGTTTGTTTTTTTTCCCCTCTCTTTTTGTTCCTCCCTCTTTTCTTCGTCTTCCTTTTAATCCAGGAAATTTAGAGCAGATAAAGCACATTTGAGAGGAATCACCACATGGCTCAAATCAAGCAACAGACTACAGAATTTAAGTAGAAGATTGAGAGATACTGGTGATAAGTAGTGTCAGTATAGCAGGTGACCATATTAGATGTGGAAGCCCCAACCTTTCATTTTCCCCCCATTTCTGCTACTGCATTTTGGCCAAATCCAGCTCCAGTAATCTAAATACCACAGAATTGGCAAGGCCTCCAAATGAAGGTTCAGATTGACGCCAATCCCAGCAGCAGTGGGGGTCAAGTTAATACTTTTCATTTTAACTGCACTCCTGAAATTTGCTGTGCCCAAGTTCTTGAATTTGGGCACAGCATGGTTAAATGCTTGTGCCACAGCATTTAATCATGCTGTGGCACAAGCAATTCAAGGAGCCTCAGCTGTGCAGTGTATATGGAGGGAAATCTGTCTAAAGTTTTCCTTTATTCCTAAAAGAGGTAAGTGGAGAGACGAAGGAGGCATAGATGTAGAAAACTCAGATTATGACTCCAGAAATGTCTAAAATTTACAGTTCTTAGCATCATCGGGAAGGGGTATCAAAAAAACCAAAATGGATGACCTGGTGTTGTGAAACAAGCCACACCCCTTTTGTATGTGCATGCAGCAGTCTTCCAGCTGGTTGAACTAATTCCTGTAAAATTAAATTAAACATAAAGAAAACAATGCTTTTTTCTTTTGCAGCCTCCTAAACTCTTTTATCTTCATACTTCCAGAATGCCTCAATAAGGTCTAGAATGCAGAAAGGGTTGACCTTCCAGTAATGGGATTCAGAATTTGAAGGGAGCCATGGTGGATGCACCATGGTGGATGCTGCCTTTCCTCATATTACAGTAATCCCTACAAGTAGTAACTACAGTCAGAATAATTTTGCAACAAAGATAGAGTCCTTACTTCATAGAAGCTATGAAGTATTTGCAACAAGTGATTTACCACCATTTCAATATTGGTTCAAGTCTCTTACCTGTTTCTGTGCTTAAACAGATTTAAATGGATTAAGAGAAACATTGCCATCTAATTGCTGAGCTATGTCTACATCTAGTTAGAGATGTTAACTTTGTTTCAGATTTCTTGGTACTGTTATTTTCCAGAGTTGGAGAAAATTTCAAGAAACTGATTCCTCCTTATGAAAACAAAAACAAACCTGAAGTATACCAATGTGATTCAATATTACATCAGCTTAATTTATAAAAATATACTTTCAAGACAATGCTTGGTATCCCCCGAAGTTTTCACTATTTCAGTTTGCCAACTAAAACTTCTCTATTGATTCTAATGAAGTCAAGAATAGATGATCTGCTACTGGCTTTCTGCAGCTTTTGAAGGTAAAGGTTGTTAGGAAACACAGGACAGGAATTTCTTAGGGGGATCATGCTTGACATTGTTTGTCTCTTAGTAGATGTCAGAGTAACTAAAGTCCCTCAGAGTTTTCTCTGGCTGCTACTTTATAGAATTTTCACAAAGGATTGCCTATCTTTAGGCATGTCATGATTACAATAAGTGGTCCTACTTCTGAATGGCCTCTTGCTTACTCACACACTGGTAGTACCAAGTTTTTGGGTTTCATCTCTATGTGAGATGCATTAGAAACTAGAGTTTCCCAGGGCAGAAATGTTGAATATGTCAGTAACTAGCTACCACTCAAGGGTGAGAAGTGCAAAGCAGGGGTCCCTCTGTTAAGCTGAGGGAAGGGTGGGAGAAAAAGGTATCAAGTTTAAACCTAAGAGGGGATAAAAATGGCTCCAGAGGAAAAGCTGCTGTCTAACTTAGTGCATAGTAAAAACATTTTTTTACTAACCATGATGTTTTGAAAGTCTGGGAAGATTCAGGCTAGTTCGAACCAGCTAAGGGAGGGAGCTTGCCAGTCACATAATTGATCTTAAGAATTAATCCAGTTGTGGAAATCAATACATATCCAGGAATCTCATGTTTGCCTCTGTTGGCCGCACATAGTTTCTCTATTATTTTAGTTGTTGCTATTGCTTGCTTCCTTCGACCTACAAGGCCTTGAACCTCTTGAACATACACTTTTCTAAAAGTAGTTACAGATTTTTTTCCTCAGCAATATTTAAGTGAAATAACCAAACACTTACCCTATCCTTTAAACTACTGTTAGAAGCAAATATGAATACATAATTAGTAGCTTATTGTAAGATATTGGAGAATGTGATTAAAATAGCATAGGAAATCTGATTGCATCCAGTAGGAACAAGAGAAAAAACCATAACACTAAATATAGAAAAATCAGTAAAAAGTATAATTGATTGATTATGTGCGATCAAGTCAGTGTTGACTCTTAGTGACCACATAGATAGATTATTTCCATGAAGTCTAATGTGGTCCTTCAGGTCTTCCAACAATACACCCATCACCACTGTAACTGAGCCTATCCACTTTGCTGCTGATCATCCTCTTCTCTTTCCCTTTCCCAGAATCTTCTCCAAAGAGTTAGGTCCTCATCTCATGTCTCCAAAGATTGACAATTTGAGCTTGGTTGTTTGTGCCTGGCATGAGAACTCTGGGTGGTTTTGTTCAATGATTTGTTTGTTTTCTTGGCTGTCCATGGTATTCTCTGGAGTTTTCTCCAACACCAAAGTTCAAAAAAGTTCAAAAGCTTCAATACTCTTTTTCAAAGTCCAACTTTCACTTCCACATATTGTCATGGGGAATATCATTGCTTGCACCATTCTGATCTTTGCAGATATACAGGTAGTCCTCAACTTAAGACCGTTTGTTTACCGACTGTTCAAAGTTACAATGGTGTTGGAAAAAGTGACTTGTGACCTATCCTTGCACTTATGACCATCACAGCATCCCTGTGGTCACGTGATCAAAATTCAGGTGCTTGGCAACCAGCTAACACTTAAGATGGTTGCAGCATTCTGGGGTCACGTGATTGCCGATTGCAACCTTCCTAGCTGGCTTCTAACAAGCAAAGTCAATGGGGGAAGCCAGATTCGCTTAATGATCATAGTGATTCGCTTATTGACTGCAGTGATTCACTTAACAACCATGGCAAAAGAGGTTGTAAAATTGAGCATGACTCACTTAACCACCACCTCACTTAGCAATGGAAGTTCCAGTCCCAATTGTGGTTGTATGTCGAGGACTACCTGTAGACACAGTATGGCATCTCAAGGCCTTCATGACTATTCTGCCAGTGTTCTATTCTACCATAGTCCGTGGTATATTTCTTGATTGCTGCTTCCTTTACTTTTGATCCTTAATCCTAAAAAGCAGAAGTTATCTACCATTTCATTATCAATTCTAAGGCTGGTTGTTGTACCTGTTGTCATTACCAGGTAGTCCTCACTTAACGTCCATTACTTCAGTGACTGTTTAAAGTTATGAGGGTGCCGAAAAAATGTACTTGCAGGTGGTCCTTGCACTTAAAACTGTCACAGCACCCCAGCAGTGACATGATAAAAATTGAGACCTGCCCACATTTATGACCACCACTCCCTGCCTGCCCCTCAGCTGACCTTCCTTGTCTTTACCTGCCTGCTCTTGCTGGGCTCACCATCCTAGCCACATGTGGGGAGGTGCTGCAGAAATGTCCTGCAGGCTGGCAGGTGAGAGCTATGGGTGGGCAAGTGTGTGCCCTGCTGTGAAGGAAAGAGCCATGGCTGTGCCAGCCAGGGCGTTCCTTCACACTGCGTATTGCTGCACACCACTGCCAGCCAGGATGATCCTTTCCCATTGCACTAGGGCTTCTCACTTGGGTAAGCTGCTGATGGGACGTGGGAGGAGGTAGGTTCCTAAGCAGGCACTTCTTGCCCTGCTGCAGCTCTGGAGCTTCTTGCTGTACCACTGCAGCTCTGGGACTGCTAGCTGCACAGTAGCAGTGGGGCTACTTGCTTCACTACAGCTCTGTGGCTTCTTGCCATGTCCCAATTAGGGTCATTAAGTGAGAACTATGTGTAGTTTGAGTCGGGTAGCCGGCTCAGGTCGACTCAGCCTTCCATCCTTCCTAGGTTGGTCAGATGAGTACCCAGCTTGCTGGGGAAGGTGACGACTGGGGAAGGCAATGGCAAACCACCCCGCTATAGTCTGCCAAGAAAATGTGATGAAAGCGGCATCCCCCCAAAAGGGTCAGACATGACTCAGTGCTTGCACAGGGGACCTTTCACCCATGTGCACTTTAGTCTTCTTTGTACTGTGCTCCTTAACTTTTATTACTCGAGCTTGCAAATCCTTTGCATTTTCATCTGTCAGAGTAGTGTTACTTGCATAGGGCTGGTTATTGATGTTTCTTATTTGAATTTTAAAACCATGCTCATCTTCCAATTCATCTTCCCTTCCAGCATTGAGGTTGAACAAATAAAGGGAGAATATTGTTGCAGATGCTGGGAAAGCCTTTAGCCCAGGAGAGGTCAAAAAAGTCACACACCAAGCATTTCTATAAAAATAATTTATTTACAGAAAGCAAAAACAAAAGCAAAACATTTAAAGGACTTAGCCCCCTTTGGAGCAAGCCTTACTCGCTACATATGGGCAGTGAGAAAAAAGGAAGTGAGAAGACAAGTCCGGGCAGCTCCTCCCCTCCCCCCAGGCTATTTGCATGAAGCACGTGAGAGGAGACAATCTAATACAACCCCTTCACCTGGCTAAAATGACTAGGCACATATAGCAGCCTTAATCTGTTAGTAGGAAAACCTCAACACTCCCCTTTTTACACTATAGATTAAGATGCAAACCAATCTTCTCTGACTTTATATGTCTTTCCATTCACATTACTTTACCATTATCTCCCCTTTGGTTTAACAGAAAGCTACCATCCTTCTTCCTGTGTTTTTCCAAACCTAGGTAATTGGTCACAACTCCAAGGCTTTTTAATATGAAATGGCTTTTCATGCAGGCTTCAAAATCAAGCCTTTGTTTTTCTGTTGATGTGAATAGCAGCAAATCATCAACATAAATGCACAGATACATACAGCCTTGTTTGTCCTTCTTCATATATACACAGGGATCTGCTTTTCCTTTTTCAAAACCAAAATTCTGCAGTTTTTCATCTACTTTTTGGTTCCAGGATCTAGCAGCTTGTTTTTAACCCATAGATTGACTTCTGCAGTTCACAGACTAGATTCTCCCCTTTTTCATAGCCAGGGGGTTGCTGCATGTATAATCTGTGGTCTAAATCACCATAGAGAAATGCAGTTTGAATGTCATAGTGGTTAACTGACATTCCCTTGAGTGCAGCAACTTTTAACAGTAATCTAATTGATTCACTTTTAGTAACTGGTGCAAAAGTCTTGTCAAAGTCTAAATCTTTCCTTTGAGTGAACCCTTTTGCAACCAACCTTGCTTTATATTTTTGGATTTTGCCATCAGCATCCCTTTTCAGTTTTAAAAACCCACCTACAACCCAGACAGCGTTCATTGGGAGGTAGATTTACCAGTTTCCATGTTTTATTTTCTTTCAAGGATGCTAATTCCTGTTGCATGGCAGAATGCCAATTTTGTGCAATCTCAGATGGTAAAGCATTCACTTGTTCTAGAGACTCAGGTTCTGTGAATATGTGAAAAGCCTTTACTGTTTCAGCCTGAAAACGTGATGGAGGAATGCCTTTATTACTCCTCTGAGATCTGCGAGGTAATACAGGGCTGAAATTTTGACTCCTATCACTTTCCTGAGAAGCATCTATCTCATCAGACAGATCTTCAGTTTGCTTTTCTGGTTTAATGTCCTCATCAGGCAAAAGATCACCATCAGCAAGTCCTTGCTGTTCTCTTGTGGTGGTCAGTTCAACTGGAGAGCTAGAATTTAATCTCCCCCAGTTTTGTTCAGCAAAAGAAGCGCTTTTGCTAATTATTAATTTCTCTCCCATTATGAACCTGTAGCTCCTCTGGCTTTGTTCATAGCCAACAAAGACGGCTTGCTTTGTTGTGGGGCCTCCTTTCCTTCTCTGTTGTTTTGGAATGTGAACCCATGCAGTGCTACCAAACACTCTAAGATGGCTTACCTTTGGTTTCACACCATAAAACAAATGGAATGGAGTGTCCTGAATCATAGAGTTATACAACCTGTTCTGAACATAACAAGCAGTCGATAAAGCTTCTCCCCAGAACTTAAAACATAAGCGTGAATCTTTTAACATGCATTCCATCGCATTTTGCAAGGTTCTGCCCTTTCTTTCAGCAACACCATTTTGCTGAGGGGTGTACGGGTTAGAAAGAATTTGTTCTATCCCTTTTTCCACTAGGAACCTTCTGAATTTGTGAGAAAGGTATTCTCCTCCTCTATCACATTGGAGTGCAGATACAGGCCTAGGGAATTTTCCATTTGCCCATGTCACAAAACTTTTAAATTTCTCAAATGCCTCATCTTTATGTTTTAAGATGTAGATAAATGTGTATCTTGAGAAATCATCAATGATGGTCATTGCATACCTTGCTTGTCCAAGACTTGGAGCAAAAGGACCAATAATGTCAGAGTGTACAATTTCCAAAGGTCTAGTTGTAACTCTGTCACTGTGCTTACTCACAGGAGCTTTTAGTGTTTTGCATTCTTTGCAAACTACACAGTCTAAGTATTTATCACAGGGTTTTATCTTTAGGTCAGCACACAGCTGTGGCATTTGTGCTATATACTTGAAATTAGCATGACCAAATCTCCTGTGCATCAGGTGTACACATTGGTCATGATATGGTGTGTTGCCAACTGCAGCCTTGCAGCTTGGCTTCCTTGCATTTTGCACAATGTACAAGGAGTCTTTTAACATACCAGTAGCACACAATTTCCCATTTTTACGTATCTCACAACCATTTTTCTTAAATGTTATGATATACCCTGTTGCAGCCAATTGTGCCACAGATAAAAGGTTTGATTGTAAATTTGGCACATACAACACACCTTTTACAGTTTCTCCTAAGCAGGATAAATACAAGTCACCTTGTCCCATAATTTTGGTCACAGACCCATCAGCCAAAGATACACTTTGTCTTTCAGTTTTAGACAGTGACACAAAAGAGCTTTTACAATTACATAAATGACAACTGGCCCCAGAATCTAACACCCATACATCAGAATTACCCTTCTCAGCAACCTGTGCAATTTGGGTTGTCTGAAGAGCCTTCTTCTGTGTTGCCATTGTGTTCTTCTGCTCTGTCTTTCTACTCTTGGGTCTCATGGCACAGTCTCTTTGCAAATGTCCAGCTGAACCACAAGTGAAGCATCGCTGGCTGGCTAGTGCTGTGGCCTCAGGTTCCTTTCCCTTCTTTTCCCTCATTTTCTGGTCTTGCAGCTTTCCAGAAGAGATGGGGGGGGATCTTTCCTCTCTCTTCTCCCATTCAGCGAGTAAGCGCTGTGTAACATACGATGGGGTGAGGTCTGCTTCAGGCATAGCCTCCAGGGTACAAATCAGCGTGTCCCATGTTGCATTTAGTGAGGACAGGAGGATATAGGATTTTGTGAGAGGTGTAAATTCCATTCCTCCTGCAACTCAACAAACAGCTGCTGAATAAAATGCAGGTGCTCAGGAAGGCTATCTCCTTCTGCAAGGTAGGCTCTGTACAGCTTTTTCGTCAGAGTAACTTTACTCCCTGCTGTTGCCTTTACATATAAGTCTCTCAAAGCGTCCCAAAGTTGCTTTGCAGACTGCATGCCTCGCACGTGGACTAGCTGATTGTCCTCAACTCCCAGGATAATGGTGGCTCTAGCCCGCTCATCCTGTCTCAGCCATTCAGCACTGGGATTTTGGGGGGTTTGCTCACCAATTTGCAGCCAAAGATTCTCTCTGCGAAGATACATCTCCATCTTCAGGGCCCAATTCAAATAGTTGGTCTCTGATAGGCGCTCCAGAGGCATCGCTGAGGGCTGGGAGGTAGCCATGGCTTCTTCCTTCTTTTGCAAGTCACCTCAGCTAGCTTCTTTGTCCTGCAGACCGGCAGTTGCTGGAAAATCTCCAGGTGGCTCCAAAGAAAATCTTCACAGGTCTTTGCTACCTGCCTTTAAATTGTGCACGAGGTGTGGAGCTGACCTCTCTTTTCTCTCTGGGTTTTACTGCGTTGTTTACTGGGCACATAACCTGTTGCAGATGCTGGGAAAGCCTTTAGCCCAGGAGAGGTCAAAAAAGTCACACACCAAGCATTTCTATAAAAATAATTTATTTACAGAAAGCAAAAACAAAAGCAAAACATTTAAAGGACTTAGCCCCCTTTGGAGCAAGCCTTACTCGCTACATATGGGCAGTGAGAAAAAAGGAAGTGAGAAGACAAGTCCGGGCAGCTCCTCCCCTCCCCCAGGCTATTTGCATGAAGCACGTGAGAGGAGACAATCTAATACAACCCCTTCACCTGGCTAAAATGACTAGGCACATATAGCAGTCTTAATCTGTTAGTAGGAAAACCTCAACAAATATACAGCCTTGTTGCACTGCTTTGCCATCCTGGAGCCAGTCTGTTTCACCATGTTTTGTTTGTACTTTGGCTTCCCGACCTGTATATATATTTCGCATGAGGACAGTGAGATGTTCTGGGAGTCACATTTTTTAAGCCCGTTAAATCTCACAGTTTGATATGATCAATATAATCAAAATCCTTTTCTATTATCCATGAAGCACAAACTCTTTTTTGGTATTCTCTGTCAATGAGGTTCAGGACTTCAAATCATTTCCTGATACCCTTCTTGAAAGTTGTGGGTTTCTGTTCAAGATCATATCATGGAAACTGATTTCTTCTTCTTTAGTTTAACTTGGAAGTTGCACATGAGCAATTCATGATCACTTCCACAGTCAGCACCTGGCCATGTCTTTGATGTACAATTAAGCCTCCTTTTAGCAATAATATAGTCAATTTGATTTCTATATACTCCATCTGGTGATGTCCATGTTGCTTGAAGACAGCATTAGCTATGAAGAAATCATTGAGTGGCAGAGATTGATAAGTCAGTCACCTGTTTCATTTCAGTTTCCAAAGCCACACAGTCCAACTACATTTTCCTCTCTAATGTTTCCAACTTTGGCGTTCCAAGTCTACAGTCAAAAGCACCACATCTTGCTTGCATCTTCTGTTAATTTCAAATTGAACTTGATCATAAAAATCATCAACCTCCTCTTCTGCATCGATGGTTGGAACATTGTATGTCTGTTTAAGCTTCAGTTCATATATGGGTACTCTGGCATTCTGTAGAGTTTACTATCCATAATCTTGTTCCGTAAATGATTGCCGACATTTGGGTTCTGAGGCTGCAAAGCTCCACTGCTGTGCTTTACAAATTCCCATTCTAGTTTTCTTTCTACGGAACATTGTTCCAATAGCCAGCTGGATTATCCTGGTGACCTTTGGCAAACTTAAGACAGGGAGCAGTGTGCTTTGTGGAGAACAGTGTTTTTTTTCTGATATCCGCTTACAGGTAGTCCTCACTTAATGACCACAATTCGGACCAGACTTTTGGTTGCTAAGCAAACCAGTCATTAAGCAAATCCAACCCGATTTTACAACCTTTTTTGCAGCAGGCATTAAGCAAATTGCCATGGGTGTTAAGCGAGCCATGTGGTTGTTAAACGAATCATGTGGTTCCCCATTGATTTTGCTTGCCAGAAGCTGGCCAGGAATGTCCAAAATGGTGATCACGTGACCACGGGACATTGCAATGGTTATAAATGTGAACCGGTTGCCAAGCGCCCAAACCTGAACACATGACTGCAGGGATGCTGCAATGGTCATAAGCGTGAGGACCGGCCGTAAGTCGGTTTTTTCAACACTGTCATAAGTTCAAACCATCACTAAACAAATGGTTGTTAAGCAAGGACTACCTGTACATACACCTATCTTGTTCAATATTTGCAAGCATCAAACAATGCAAGAGTGGCCTTCTTTATTTTCCTGGGGTTCTTTGCAACCCTCCAGCTGCTCTTGTAATTTTTCTGTGATGGCCCCACCAGCAGTGGTGTTACATTTTCTCCATTTATAATTATGTGCCTGATTGATGGAGGCCAAATTCTTTGGCAGAGGTTTTATAGCCTTTTATAGCAGCAACCATGTAAAGGGAAGGGACCCTCAGACTCACATCTGGTTATGGTTTCACTGATTGGAGTATGTGACTCAATTAACCCCTTTAGGAGATTTGATCATCTTAGGCTTTCACATACTTTTTCCAACAAAGACAGTGAATGTTCAATTGCACAGTACAGCTATTCTGGGTGTTCTTTTAATTAGAATCTTTTCTATTATTAGGATTTAAATAAAGTTCTGATCACATTGTAGATCACAGCACTATAGAATTATGGAGAGTTCCAAAGGGTATGCAGATTTTTTCTCACCACCGTATGTGTTTTGTCCTTAATAAAGGTCATTTTCAGGAGTCAAAGTAAATGTGCAAAAATGCTTTCAAACTTCTCTAAATCAGTAACCTGATTATATCTTACTGCAGTGTGGATAGTGTATCTATTATTTATTTATTTATTTTATTTATATTTCAAATTTCATCACCGCCCATCTCATTCAAAGAGCAAGTCTGGGCAGTTGTATGTAGTGTACATTTTTAATTTTAAATGTATGTAGTGTATATCTCACTTTGAATTCTTTCATGTCAGGACGAAAAGAAACTATTAAAAATGTATCTAGTGGTGAAATTGAAGGAACAGCTAACCTATTAAAAGAAAATATTGAGGGAATTAGAACAGCACAGGAGTCAGGTAAGAAAAGGCAAGACTATCCTGACTGTTTTTGAATGCTAAATAGACATTGACAGTTACAATAAGTAACACAGCTGTGCAACTTTTTTTTTATCATTTCAGTTGTGTCTGATTCTTGGACACTGCCTGGACATGTCCTTGTAGTTTTCTTGGCAAGGTTTTTCAGAAGTGATTTGCCATTGCCTGCTTCCTAGGGCTGAGAGAAAGTGACTGGCCCAAGGACACCGAGCTGGCTTTGTGCCTAAGGCAGGACTAGAACTCACGGTCTCCCAGTTTCTAGCCTTATGCATTAACCGCTACACCAAACTGGCTCTCGTGCAACTTTAGTTGTATAGTATAATTGGTCTTATATCATATAGCTTTATTGATAAATAACTGACCATATCAAGAAACAATGGGTGTCAGCCAGAATAAAATAAATACAGGTAGTCCTCACTTAATGACCACAATTGAGACTGGCAATTCCATCGCTAAGTGACATGGCTGTTAAATGAAGCATCACATGACTGCATCGAACAGTCAGTTCTGCTGTGGTCATTAAGCAAATCACATGTGGTTATTAAGTGAGACATCACATGACTGCAACTTGCAATTTTACTGCCATCTTCTCCATTGACTTTGCTTGTCAGAAGCTGGCTGTGAAGCTCGCAAATGGTGGTCACATGACCATGAGACACTGTAACGGTCTTAAATGCGCACTGGTTGCAAAGCACCCAAATTGTGATCACATGACCACGGGGATGCTGCAGCAGTTGCAAATTCGAAGACTGGTCATAAAGTTACTTTTTCAGCACCATTGTAACTTTGAATGGTCACTAAACAGGGCAGTCATTAACCAAGGATTACCTGTAACATAAGATAAGGTAAAATGAAGCAAGATGAGATAAAATAGAGTAAGGTAAGATAAAATATAAGATGAAAGAGTGAGATAAAATAGTGTAAAAATAGAATACAAAAGTACAAAATATGATGAATGCTAAAATACAAAACTGTGTTTTTAGATGAACGCATCACCTTTACATGCTACCCCAATGTGTTCTATAAAATGCCTTCTCAGTTGAACAACCCTGACTATAAACTTAGCAGTTGTAATAACTACGTTTGTGTTTTTTCCCTGAAGGAAATAAGGTAGTCTTTTATTGCAGCCCCACTGTGTAGTTCTGTCTATAAATACTGGGCCCTTGCTAGGGCATATAGTTGGCAATTGAATAAGACATGTGCAATGTCTTCTGTGTCTGGTGCTCCACATATACATGTTTCCACAGGGTATGGCACTTGGTGAAATCATCCATATTTAACCATAGAATCCAATTGCTCAAATCTTGTTCTGGTAAAGGCTATGGTACTGAGTCAAACCCATTATCTGTTCGAAAAGAGATTTAATTCTTGGCAGGCTATTTCACTGACCTGATATTTACAAGTGACTCAATATAGGTTAGGAAGTTAACATCCAAGACTCTTTTTTTAAATATTGTCTTGGCCTAATGTCCAGCTGAAAGTAGGTACTTGTGTTGATAGGCCAAGCTGTGAGATGATTTTGAAAAGTTGATCATCCATGTGATGAGTTGAAATGTGGTCATCTTGGTAGCCTGTCAGGTTCTATTGGGAGAATCCTCCACCAGTATTTAAAGAGTTTAATTACTGTTGGGCTGTAAATGGAGTGTCTGTTTCAGCTCTGATTGCCAGTATATTCCTGACAATCCACAGAATAGATCTTAAAAAGCATGCTTGATTTTGTTTGAGTAGGGGCCTTTGATAGACCCCACAATTCTGCACCATACATTAACACTGATGCAATTTTTTTAAACATTTAAATATTTTATTGGTAAAGTATAACAACTAGAAGATACGATGAGGTACAACCAACATCTAACATTGCTAATATAATTTTAAAAATTGCTGGTACAATTTTGCCTCGTGGACCTTTAACATGGGGATCAAAGTACTTGGGTGGTTATAACTGAGTAATTTAATTAGCATTTTAGATTAGATGGTATGGACACGTCATACGCGGCAAAGAAGACTCGGTGGCGAGAACAGCCATGTGCCTGGACCCTGGCAGCTGGCAGCCCCGTGGTAGACCCAAGAAACGGTGGATGGACCGCATTAAGGAGGACATGAAATGCATGAACATCACCCCTGAAGATGCCTTGGACCGAGCCAAATGGAGACCGATATGCCGACAAGCAGACCCTGCCATAGCGCGGGAAAAACGCGAAGAAGAAGAAGAGGAGGAGGAGGAATTATTATTATTATTTAATTAGCATTTTAGACCTTGCTGTGGCCTTTACTGAACTTCATTTGAAGTGGTTAGCCCACGGTCTTGTATCTGTAAAAACCTCCACGAAATATGAGAAAGAGTCTATTTGTTCTATGGGCTCCCCATCCAAATGCCAGTTGTATTTGGCCCATCTTTTTCTAAAAAAAAAAAACCCACTTTGGATTTAGTCTTGTTGATATTCAAAGAATTGGAGGCACAATAGGCACCAAATTTTCCCATCAATCTTCTCAGGCCTATTTGGGAGTAAGCCATCAAAACCATATCATCTGCATGCAAAAGGATGTTGTCAGGGTCAGTCTCGCTTCGCAATAAGGCACGGACTCACTTAATAGGTATTAAGGATTTCCGGTTTATTGGAATGGTGGCTGACAGAATGAAAAACGGGAACGGGGGGTGCTTGGTGAGGTGCCCTGTTTATACCCTCTTGCGGGGTCTCGTGCTCCCCCACCCTTCATTGTCCCCAGTCCCCTTGATGGGTCCCTTGATGGCTGTGTGGGTGTTTTCCCGGTTGCTGTTCCTGTCCTCTGGGTTCAGCTGTGCCCTCCGGGGCACCAGGTGCGGTTTATCTCTGCTTATCCGAAGTCCTTCTATTCAGCTGCATATGCTCCCACGGGTGTGGTTACTTTGGGTGCTTGCTTTCAGCTCTGATTTAATTATCTCCTTCCTCTTTTCCTTAATGATCATGATCCACGTTGTGAGGCTCTTTGTGCCTTGCAACGGGGTCATGACAGATGTCGATATGTCTGTTAAGGATCTCTGGCATGTGAACATCATTTGAATGGAGGAATCAGAGAGAGATCTATCTAGCTATTTAAATTGATTGGCTGCCCAACTCTAGGATACTTTATATTGCGGACATAAAGGTTAAACAACATTGGGGCCAAGGTGCATCCTTGTCTAACACCTTTGTAACTGGAAGGAGAGCGATTGACTTTGGTGCAGACTTTTGGGCCTTTACGAGGTATAGGAGTCTGGGTTCCATATTTAGCTTGGCTAGTTTATTCCATAAGGTGACTCTGTTTATGGAGTCAAATGGTGTGCTGAGGTCTATGAAAGATGTAACCAGGTGTTTATCATCTGTATATTTAATAAGATGGAATACGACGAAATGGTTATCTATTGTAGAGCCATCTGAACCAGCCTGTTCTTCCACTAAGTATGTTCTTCTCAATCAGCCAATCCTCTATTTTGCTCAATAGATGCTTTGCATATAACTTAGTTGTTATATGTAATGGTTGCCCAGCCCAAATACTCAGACTCACAAGAGGTTGCTAAATGAAATCTGATTTATTAGGGAACTTAGGACAAATACAGAGAAAGCTGAGAATGACAGAAAGCGCGCCAAATACAAACTTAAAACCCTCGTTGCAAATGTAACCCCACCTCCCTACCAGCAGAGCCGCCGTCCCAGGTGCTGGCAACCGTCAGATCTCCTAGCCTGGGAAAGTAACCTTGAACACAGGAGATAACCCAAATACATTCCAAGTTCACAGCCAAGAGATAAACCACTCCCAACAGGAACCATCCTCCCGGCAAAGATGAAACACGCATCCAGCTAATGACATGCGAAACGTTACGATGTATCAAACACATTGAAACGGCGAACATGACATTATATCAATAAGGCTTATGGGTCTGAATTTTTAGGACCTTCTTATTTCCTTTTTTAAGTATGGGAACTGTAATGGGATGTCATCCTGCTGGGATATAGCCAGTGTTGTCTATATAAGTAAACAGCCCATGTGTGTCCTGAAAAGTTCTGGCAATAGGAAGTCTTTTTTTTTTAATAAGAATGTTATTAAGTTTAGAACAAAGTTAAAAACTACAAAAAAGAAAAAGAAAAAAACTACAAGAAAAGGGGGAAGAAGTGAAAAAACAAAATGAAAAAAGATTTTTAAAGAGATTATATAACGAAGTGACTTCCGACTTTCAACAAGAATATACAACAATTTCCATAATTAATCCCTTACTCTATATCAAACCAAGACCACATTATTTCTATAAGTCATTCCATTAACACATTATAAAAATCACTAAACACAATTGCTCTATCCCCTTATATATATATAAAAATATACAAGTATATAAACCTCCATATCAACTTCCCCCCCAAAGAAGCAACATTTATTTAAGTATTTCTTTCCTACCACTATTCTATATATTTCTGACCACTGTAGTAAAAATCAAATTATAAAAATAGTTAAGTTGTCTACTTGTATACTTGATAATGCTATAACAATCTTAGCCCTATTAAACCTAAAACCAAACAGTTTCTATTTATCTATCTATCAAACTTTATCACCGCCCATCTCCCTCCCAAGGAGGGACTCTGGGCAGTTTACATTAAAAAACAAAATTAAAATTATACTATCTATAATATCAGATATATCTTATAAATCTCAAAAAAACGAACTTTAAAAGCAATGGAATAAATCTTAATCCAAATCATTAACAAAAAATGGAATCATATAAGCCTTAATATCAATCCAAATAGATATTCTTAATTCTTTAATCCACATTGAAATATACCAGAACATTTACTTGTCTCCATATTATACACAGGGCATTTTTCATAGAGAAATCAAACAGCCCAACTGCCCCCCTAAGCAGATGATATAGCAGTGGCTGCACAAGAATCAAGTTTCGATGAGATAGCTGGAAGACTCACTGTAGCACTTGAAAAATTAAGACAATATTACACTACTAATCATTTGAGGCCTAATCCAAGTAAGACCCAAATGTGTGCTTTCCATCTTCAATCGAGATGCTGGGGCTAAAATGAATGTTATATGGCAAGGGAACCAATTACAGAATTGTCCTATACCTAAGTATCTCGGTGTGACACTTGATCGAATGCTTTCCTTTAAACAGCACTGCCTGAATATTAAGGCCAAGGTTAGTGTGAGGAATAACATTATTAGAAAATTGACAAATTATACATGGGGAGCCTGGCCATCCACGTTACGAACATCAGCTTTGGCCTCGAGTGTCGCTGCAGTAGAGTATGCCGCTCCAGTATGGAGTGCGTCTACACACACAAAACAAGTTGACATTGCCGTAAATGAAGCAGTACGAATAGCGACAGGATGTCTTAAACCTACCCCTACTGAGAAAATGTACCCCCTTGTTGGTGTTGCACCACCCAAGATCAGGAGAGAAGTAGCAGCAGATGCTGAGAGAACAAAACAAGAGAATGATCCCTGGCACCCTCTGTATGGGTACGAGCCTCAAACTCGTCGACTAAAATCTAGGAAGAGTTTCATGGCAAGAACAAACACTCTTGAGGGCACGCAAGAGCGGAATTGGAAGATAGAGGAGAGAAATCACTGACCAAGGAATAGTCCCAGAGGAGAATATGGCTGAGGGATTTGACCTCCCTTATGTTATTTGGAGGACTCCGAATAGGTTGAGGGTTGGAGTGCCTAAGTGTAAGACTAATATGCTCAAATGGGGATTGCTGACGGATAACAACACGCTGTGTGAATGTGGAAAGATACAGAATCCGGCCCACCTGCTGACCTGCCAATTATTACCAATAGTATGTACTGAAAATGACTTGTTTTTGGCCAGTGACAAAGCCAAGAAGGTGGCATCATATTGGCAGCTTAAGGTTTGATCTGGATATGAAAGAAGAAGAAGAATCCTAAATGTGGACATTGTTTGCAAAGTTACTTTTTCATCACCATCCTAATTGGGAACAGTCACTATCCAAGGCAGTTGCTAAACAATGACTACCTGTAAAGTTTGTGCTGTCAACAGACTTTGTCTGTTTAAAAAGTGAGTTGTATTTTCAATTTTTAGGTTTATCAAGTTTGTATTCACATCTCCATCCCCTAAAAACTGTGCCACTGCTGAGCAGATAGCAGCAGTGTGTTCATGGGGGACATCCTCTTCCTTAGAGGATCTATTAGTTGTTGGCTTTCGATCTTTGCTTGTAAATCCCACTCTAATGCATCATACCTGTCAAGGAGACTAGAGGAGATCAGATTATTTACAGGATACAAGTACTTGCTTGTTAGATAACTGTCAACTCTCGGCTGTTTTATGGGTTTGAATGTAGCTTGTGTTGCAGAATGTGTATAGTCTCTCTTCTTTCTTTTCCCCATGGTGATCAGTGACGTCTTGGAGATCAAGTCATGGCAGGTAGCACCACTTGGCCAACCATGACTGACCTTGAAAAGGCTTAGCAGGTCCAGATCTGCTTGTATGGAAGACCGTCAGGAATTCCCAGGACTGTAGACTGGATGGGGGAATCGAATGAATGAATGAGTGAGTGAGTGGAGTGAGTGAATGAGTGGATGAATGAATGACAGCTCTATATGTTGTCAAGAAGATAGCGTGGATGTGTCCTTGTAATCACCAGGAGTCAAGCTTGATTTGAAGGAGTCCAGGCCTGTGGGGGTCTTCGCATGTCAGTACTAACCTCAATGCTTCAGCTACTTAGCTTGAATCCTGTGAGAACTTGGTTTGGCATCCAGAATTAATCTACCCAATCAGGATCTCTTGTCAATGTTTACCAACGCTTGTAGGCTGCTCTCTTTAATTAATATTATTTATTTTTATGATTTTTTTAAATTTTTATCCTGCCTTTATTATTTTTATAAATAACTCAAGGTGGTGAACATACCTAATACTCCTTCCTCCTCCTATTTCCCCCACAACAACCCTGTGAGGTGAGTTCTGTTGGAACAAATTGGAAATTTACATTTCTGAACTCACTTGGGAATGTATTTGGGGGATGTATTTTGGCTCCTCTATTGTTTAATACATTGAAGATTTGATGACTGTGCTGAATGAGTGGTATTTATGACCAGTCCTCAAATTTGTGGCTGTTGCAGTGCCCCCACTGTCGTGTGATTGCCATTTGTGACCTTCCCTGCCAGCTTCTCACAAGCAAAGTCAGTGGGGAAGCCAGTAGGTAAGGTCAGAATTTGCTCCTGCTCCCATCGCTTTTTCTCCCAAGGAGCCTCACTATGGAATACTATGTAGTGCATGCCTGCCTGCAGCACCCCCTGCCTGCACTCTGTAGTACACGTGCCTGCTTGCCCAGCTGCACTTGCGCCAGGCTGCAGCACCTGCCTGGCCATGATTATGCCAGGCTACAGCACCACAGTCCATAGAAACCCCTGCCCAGCACACTTGGGCTGGGCCACAGCACCCACCTGCATGCCTGCCCCACTCCATAGCACTCAACGCCTGCCTGTACTCCACACCGCAGCGCCTCCCCACCTGGCTATGCTCACGCCAGGCTGCAGCACCCACCTGTACACCTGCCTGGACTACATAGCACTCACCTGCATGTCCACCTGCTTGCAAGCTACCTAACTTTGCTTTCTGGAAGCCAGCAGAAAGTTGCAAGTCGTGGTCATGTGAGGTCCTTGCTTAAGGACAGCAATGGGGACTGCTGGATTGCTGTTGCGAAGCGATGCAGTCACATGATGTTGCACTTTATGACCGCATTGCTTAGCAACAGAAATTCTGGTTCCAATTACTGTCATGAAGTGGGGACTACCTGTGGTTGCCATATACATCAATGGCAAATAGGAACTAGCAAAATAGAACAAGTTCCAGCTTTTAAATATCTTAAAGTTTCAGGCCTCTGGAAGTTGGCAGAAACAATTCAGAGTAATCTCTGCCAAAGCCAACAATAGTGCCAAGGCAGTCTTGGGCTTTTTTTTTTTACTCGAAGGTAGAAGCATACCTGTTGGCATTAAGCTGTTTAAAGCTAAATCTGTCCCAAATGCTGCACAGCACCCAGATACGCACCTACAAAGATCTAAAACCCTTGGATACTGTTCAGTCTAAATTTCTGCAAGCACTCTTCCAGTTCCCATGCAAAATGTGTCCAAAACATTTGTATAGAAACAGGAATGATTCCATTTGTGCTTGCCATCTCTCTTGTTGGTTGACATGCCTATTTTCTGATGGCCCGCTGGCCACACTGATTCTTCTTGATAACTTTGCATCAGGATGGAAAGTAAAAATCTAGCTGACCTGTTATTGCAGCCTTTCCATCCACTCGCTGCTACCTCTGGGCCTAGAGAAAATGAAAGCTGAGATTCACCAAAGGGTCTTCAATAGTGCACTTCAGACAGACTTGAGCACTACAGGCAATCTAGGGAGGTGGGTTCCTCCCTGGAAACCTTTTAGACTTGCAAACTATGTGTTTGTTCAACCCACTGTAAGGCCTTCTTCCTAGTCTGCTTTAATGTTCTACCCTTGGCAATATTGGATGGGAGGTTTCACAGAATCCCATGAGAAATTGGCCCTGTGGCCAGAATGAACATGAGACCTTAGCATATATATTCCTGCACAGTTCCTTTTACAAGTACTTATGTGCTGATATACTTATACCTCCTCCTTGGAGGAGGTTTCTAATGAGGGAGAGGTGATTGAGTTCCTACTTTTGGACTGGAACCCTATTCATGTGAACAGAGTTGCCAAGTTAACAATCAGTAGCTATTGCCATAAGAAAGCTTACAGTGTGGAACAATATATTGAGAAAGCTCTTTTATTCTTTTATTTTAAATGTATTGTTATTCTAGCTACTTTATCTTGCTCTGTTTACTCTGTTTTATTTTGCTTACTCTCTGTACATGTAAATTTTGATGGGCAGCTCCGTAGTGTTTTATTGCTCTTTCTTATTGCAACTGACCCTGCTTTTAGGTGTTGTTTTAGTGTTGTAATTTCTTTGCTGGTCACTGACCATGAACAGACTTTCAGTTCAGACTTGAAGGATATGTTTACTCTTACAGAGACAGAACCATTTTCAAATGTTGAAGAATCCAAAAGAACTGGTGTATAATAGTGTCTAAAATACTCAGAGATCCAAAATCTGTTGTACAAGCTTGCCTCTCCTGTGAACAGTGTAGGAGGCTGTTAGGAGTGATAGATGTAAAAAGCTGGAACGTGGTGATATATTTTTTTAAAGTTGTTTTTTTTCAACATGTACATAAAAATTAAAAAGAATGAAACAAAAGAAACTACAAAGAAAAAGAAAAAAACTAAAAAGGTGTGAAACTACAAAACAAACTACTACAAAGTGACTTCCAGCTTTCTACAACAAAGACATATGTAAATCAATATCAGTCTCCTACTCCAATTTAAACTATAATAAGCATTATTTCTGTAAAGCATTTCAATTCTCACTAAAACATTTCCTTCTAAAACAAATTTTTCCCTCCCAATTAAAAAACAAAAAACCCTTCAAACATAATTTTTCACCTAATATACTAATAAACAACGGGGTGAGCTCCCGTTGTTAATCCCAGCTCCTGCTCACCTAGCAGTTCGAAAACATGCAAATGTGAGTAGATCAATAGGTACCGCTTTGGCGGGAAGGTAACGGCGTTCCGTGTCGTCATGCTGGCCACATGACCCGGAAGTGTCCTATGGACAACGCCGGCTCCAAGGCTTAGAAACGGAGATGAGCACCGCCCCCTAGAGTCGGACTCGACTGGACTTTACGTCAAGGGAAACCTTTACCTTTACCTATACTAATAAACAATATACTTCTTCACTATAATTTGCTCCTATCTGCCAGCTAAACTAACAAAAAATAACCTAACTATATCTTACTACTATTATTTATTTATAAAAATATTATCCAAAAAGTAAAAGTATCCATCTAAACTCTTTAAAACAAATCATCCTGATAACCATATTTAAACAATTATCAAGGTAAACCAAAGCATTTAAACTAAAACAAAATAACCTGCCAACATCTTATTACTTTTTTATTTTAAAAAGTAACTTTATTAATACCCTTTTTTTTACCAAAAATAAAAGTGTTATCCAAATGGCAAGAACATTAAGAACCTTTAAAAAAAACCATCCTAATAAACACATTTAAACAATTATCACACTTCAAAGTAAACCAAGGCATTTACATATCTCAGTATTATACACAGAACTTTCTCCTTGTCACACTCAAATTTTACAGCCTGCCTTGAAAAGTCCAAATACTCTTCAGAAACCTTCCAGCCTTTGAAGCCTAATTCTCTTTCTTGGTCCTGATACAATGGCAGCACAGAACATGATAATATTTGTAACGATCAGTCTATAATGACAATTATTTCCTGTTTATTTTTAGTAGGAATTTGCTGATTTTGTCAGTAACAAATGCAGTGGTGCTTGTAAGTTTGTGAACCCTTTTGAATTTTCAATATTTCTGTATAAATACGACCTAAAACGTGATCTGTTCTCCACACAAGTCCTAAAACTAGATAAAGAGAAGCCGATTAAACAAACGACTCAAAAACATTATACTTGTTCATTTATTAACTGAGGAAAATTACCTAAACAAACTTCTAAGCACCACTGTAATTAGGGATTTTTAAAAATGCAAAATACTTCCTTTTGCAGAGACATGGCTGCAGGATGGAATTTTGCCAGCTATTTTCCTGTATAGCTAGATATATTTAATGTTTCATTCTCTGAAGTTGGGGGAATAGAAAACAGGTGAATCTATGAAGTATTCCATCCTATCAGGCTATAATTTATAATTTTTGAACATCTAGGATATTTGAAAAATACTGGGAAGAGTCTTTCAAGGGTTGATAGTATCTTGAATATATGAAAGTCTTGTATTTGCTTGAAAAATTAAAGTAATATCTAGAAGAGCACTTTGCCCCTTTTAAAATAGTTTGATGGCTTCCTTCTGCAAACTTTTGTGCTAGGAATAAATGGAGCTAATATTACAGCTAGACTTGCAGATGAAAAATCAGCAACTATATTATATGGAAAAGCTGAAGCAGAGACCACTGTAAAACAGAGAGGTGAGACACGTTCAGTAATCTCTTTAGAAGGTAAATTATGTTACTAAATTCATTTTTAATTTTAAAGTGTAAAATTTAAAACACTGTCTTTGCAGTGTTTCAGGTCAAATGCTACATACTTCATGGTTAAGAAAAGTAGCTTTCTAAACAGAATTAGCACAATACATACAATACAATTAGAATAATGCAGCCTCTGAAAATAGCTGAAAGAGTTCATTATTTGTACTTAAGATAACAATAAGTACAAATAAACTCAACTATTTTCAGAGGCTGATTTAGTCTGTAGAAGGAAGAAAGATCTGCCTCCTAATGTTTACTGTATAACAGAGCTCTTTCTAAAAGTAATACTTGTAAGGCTGGGAATAAAATAATTCTCTTTGAAATGGGTCTCTCTGTTAATTAGGTTTGGTTTCAGATCCAAATCATATATTTATTATTATTACTATCGTTGTTATTATTACCATCATTTCTGGAATCTATTTGGCAACTGTGCCTGCTGAAAAAGACACTGATTTACCCCTGAAGGCAGAAGGTGGAGGGTTGGGGGCTGAGAGTTAATTTTTCCTGATCCGTGCCAATTAGATCAAACATTTTGAAGTTAGATCTTTAAGTTGCACTTAAAAATAAACATGTTTTTTCTTCTGGGAGTGCTTAAGCCTCTTCATTTGAGATTCCAGTTGATTTAAAGCTTCATTTTACTAATCAAAAGAAACTTTAGGTGTGCAGCCCTATCCAATAAGATGAAGTTCAGTGGAGAAAAACATAAGGTCGTGCATAGGCAGGAAAAATGAGATGAACAGGTACAAGATAGGTAGTACCTGGCTCAACAGTAGTGCCTATGAGAGGGATCTAGGTGTCCTGGTGGACCACCGCTTAAGTATGAGTCAGCAGTGTGCTGCAGCTGCAAAAAAGCCAGTGCAGTCCTGGGCTCCATCAACAGAGGAATAGTATCAAGATCATGGAAAGTGATAGTACTGCTCTGTACTGCACTGGTGAGGCCACATTTGGAATACTGCATCCAGTTCTGGTCATCACAATACAGAAAAGATGCTGAGGCCCTAGAAAGAGTGCAGAGAAGAGCAACAAAACTAATAAGGGGTCTGTGGGCTAAATCCTATGAAGAACAGCTAAAGGAACTAGGTATGTTTAGCTTAACGAAAAGAAGACTGAGGGGAGACATGATAGCAGTCTTCCAATACTTGAAGGGCTGCCATAGGGAAGAGGGCGAGAGCCAGTTTGGTCTAGTGGTTAAGGTTCTGGGCTAGAAACCAGGAGACTGTGAGTTCTAGTCCCGCCTTAGGCATGAAAGCCAGCTGGGTGACCTTGGGCAAGTCACCTTCTCTCAGTCCAACTCGGTGCAGTGTAGACTAGCCTCCTCGTGGTACACCCTGTGTAACGTGACTTGTCATGGCTAAATAGTCTACACATCTGGCTGCTGGACCTCACAAGGATTTCCCAGCAAGAAAAAAAGCAGCATGAACACTGAACTGCTATCCTATATGATTAAAATAAAAAAAGGGAAGAGGGTGTCAATTTATTCTCCATAGCACCTAAAAGTAGGACAAGAAGCAGTGGATGGAAGCTCATCAGAGGGAGATGCAACCTGGAAATGAGGAATTTCCTGACAGTGAAAACTATTAAGCAGTGGAACAGCTTGTCCCCCGGAGTTGTGGGTGCTCCATTGCTGGAGGTTTTCAAGAAGAGATTAGACAACCATTTGTCCGAGATGCTATGAGGATTCCTGCCTTGAGCAGGGGGGTGGACTAGAAGACCTCCAAGGTCCCTTCCAACCCTATGATTGTATGATTCTATGCATTTAGTTTTGCTTAAGTGGTTTTCAGTTTGTCATTGGAGTTTCTGAGACCTTTAAGTTTTGATTCATGCAATCTTTTAGAAATTTCCTTATATGAATT
The DNA here is from genome assembly GCF_035149785.1 of Candoia aspera. NCBI lineage: Eukaryota > Metazoa > Chordata > Lepidosauria > Squamata > Candoiidae > Candoia > Candoia aspera. The sequence goes on along the minus strand of NC_086153.1, from coordinate 168,862,506 downwards.
AAATGTTGATGTTATTGGAGTGGTTGCCAAATTGTTCTACATACAGTATCTTCAAGATGGGCACACTCACAAAAAACTCTTTACATGTGTTGAACTCAGCAATTGTGGATAAAAGCTGGATGGAGCAGTGGAAGGAGATGGCTTATGTTCTGACACCAGTTTCTATTTTGTTGAAATTGAATTTTTATTTCAGTCAAATGAAGTTTTGTTGTTGGTGGTTTTTGTTTGTTTGTTTTTAGTTTCTCAGTTTGTATCCAGGAGGCTGTAAACTTGCAACTCTTTTTTTTTTACATATATTTCGCCTCACTCATGTATAAACATTCTCACCTTTCCTTTTTAATTTTTTAATTTTTTTCCTTATCTAAATCAAAGGTATAGATAAGATATAGATATCTGGAAACTCCTTTGTCTATGCATTCCAGTTGTACATGTATTTTATATTCTTGCTTCCATAATTAATATGCATATACTGTATCAAGGACCCCATACTTTGGATGGGATTTAGGAATATTGGTGACCTGATTAAAAACCTATCTCAGAGTCCCTGCAATGGATTAATTCAGAATGGGGAGAAAGTCTGGTTCTGTCAGAGGCAAGGCTGGGCATCCATACTTTCACCTTTTTGCCAGCTCAACTGTGCTTTCTCTTTACCATTTTTGGATTGAAGAGGGGATCAGGGAGAAATGAGGATAAGGGGTAAGGGCAAAGTCATCTATATGTATCTCAAATATTCACTGATCAACTGCTTCCATTCCCACAGCCAACACTAAATTGTTGGAAAAATTGATTCCTATAAAGTGCCCAGTTAAACTATACTAACAAGTACAGGTAGTTCTCTCCTACCGACTCTCTCATTCAGCGACTGTTCAAAGTTACAGTGGTGTTGAAAAAATAACTTCATGACCAATGCCCTCATTTATGACCTTCCCTCTATCACATGATCACCATTATAGTCAGTACACATTGTCCTGTGCCTGACCTGTTGTTTTTCTTTTTTCTTTTCCCTGTTGCAGAGCAGAGCGATTGGGGAGGAAGGGATTACAAGAGAGTAAGCAGGCAGATAATGGGGAATATACATCAAAAGGAATTTGCTGGCGCCGGCAGCTCCAAGTGCATTGCATAAACAGACCGGTGTATTCCCCATTGTGTGCCTGCTCATTTATTTGTAACCCCTTCCTCTCTCCACTCTTTGGGAGGGGGGAGAAAAAACCAAGCAGTCTCTTTAGGCAAACTCTCCTGTACCTGACCAGTTTTTTTCTCCCCTCCTCACAGAGTGGGGAGATTGGAGAGGAAAGGATTACAAGAGAGTAAGCTGGCACACAATGGGGAATACACCGGTCTGTTTACGCAATGCACTTGGAGCTGCCAGCGCATTGTTTTCAGTGTGTATTCCCCATTGTGTGCCTGCTTTATCTTCTTGTAATCCCTTCCTCTCTAATAAATGTAAATACAAACATTAATTCCCCTCTTGCTAATTATCCCAGGATCAGATTGAGCATTCCAAAGGGCGGGGGAGTGATTAGGGGGCAAATAAAAGCCAAAAGTGTGAAACTGATTAGTCTTGTCAGTTTCAAGCTGGCTATCCCAGTGCCAAGGTGAACACTCCAAAGGACAGGGAAGTGGGGAAAAGGAAAGCAGAGTCACGGTCACGTGATTTCCCACTTAGCAACTGCTTTGCCTAATGACACAGGTCCCAATTATAGTCATGATCATGTGACTGCATTTTGGGCATTTGGCAACCGGCTCACATTTATGACTGGTTGCCAAGTGCCCCGCAATCAACTGATTGCCATTTGCAATCTTGTCTGCTGGTTTCCCCAGGAAGTCAATGGGGAAACCAGCAGGGAAGGTTGCAAGCGGAGGGGATAGGAGGGGAAGCCCTTCGTGGAGCCACAAGAGTGAAGCTCAGATCCTGAAGATTTCTGCTTCGTTCCTTCAGCCCCAACAAGGATTTCCCCTCTGTGCATGGAGGGGGAGGGGAAACCCTTTGGCAGGCTGAAGGAACGAAGCAGAAATCTTCAAATCTTCAGGATCTAAGCTTCGTTCCTTCAGCCTCTAGGCAGCTTTTTCATTCTGTCCGCTTAACGACCCCAGGAGATCACTTAATGACTGTAACCGGGAATGCTGGGATTGCAGTCATTGAGCAAAATAGTCATGTGGGCATCTTGCTTAATGACAAATTCGCTCAGCAACTGAGATTCCATCCCCATCGTCATTAGTCAAAGACTACCTGTACCTGTAAAGAGAAGGTTTTCTTTATTAGATGCTGCTTTAACAGCAATTGTTGTATTTGTCCACTAGGATCAGATGCCAGTGCCTCTTTTATTTAACTTTTTCCCATGAACAATACAAACACAAACTCATGATGCATAGTGACTTGTTATGGTATTCACATTAAGTGGAATACGGGCATCTAAAAAGTTACAAATGAAAAGTTACAGATGCACTGATTGATTATTTCTTCTTTTTTCTTTGTTTTGTACATGACCCATTTCTTTGTCCATTGTGTCTAGTGATAATTATAAAGGCACTGCAACTATTTTCTGATAGTGCTAGCATACTTTTTTGTAACACTTCTGTTCCTTGAGTGGAAATCACTTTTGTTCAGAGAAACAGACCGCTGAATTCTTCCCTAAATCTGAATCTGCTACACAGTTCTTCACTGGATTTTTTTTTTCCTCCTTTCAACAAGTTTTCTCTGGAAAGAGAAACCACTTTTCAGCCTAAACAATTTGCTTAAGAGCTGTGCTATTTTCCCCATGATCAAGATATGGTATCTTGGAATTAGAATTGGTGGGAAAGGACTGTTCATGTACACTTGCATCCTTCTTTCCCCAGTTCTGTATACAACAAACAAGTCGTTTGATCTTTTTAGTCTGAAAAATAACATGTTTAATTTGCAGGTGAATCATTCAGTGATGCAGGTAATAATTTTGTAGACTAATTATATACTAATAAGCCTTTATGATATTTTCATTTCAATAATGAGAAATTAGGAATGTTTTATTGTAATTCAAATTCAAATCTTTTTCTCCACTGGTATTCTATAACAGACAGACATTACATATTGGTCTTGTTTTCCTATATAATATTGAATTTAATTTGGTGACATTAAATCTAATACATTTCAGGAAGACAAGAAATATTGCAGGCATTTGTTCAAAATGACATAAAATTATGTTTTTCCACAGAGGGAGACGTTCTGAACTCTGGTGCAATGGAAAAAGTTTCTGAAAATAATGAATTTACAAATGAACTTCCATCTCAAGTCACTCAAAGGTCTTACTATGTATCCTTTCTTTCATTAAATGTATAAAATTATATTACAAAGCCTAAACTAATATTAATTAGTTTAATTAATTAAATACAAATTATTAATTAATTAAATACAAATATTAAACAAGTATTAAGCACTTTAATACTTCATAAATTTGCTTAATGATCGTAATCAAATAATTTGCTTTTCAAGCATCTGAACATTTGGAAATGTCCAGCCACTTTAAGGAGTTTGTAAGAGCTGGTGGTAACCAATCATAGTGCCAGGATCAATTACATTGGTGCTGGTCCCATCCAGCCTAATACCATCCTGCTAGATCAGGTACAGTTTGCAGATAACTCAACTGATGCTGACAAATTGCATATGATTAGGTGCCTTTTTCATGTTTCTGTGATGATGCTTGAAATTTGGCTGCTCTGGTAGCCAGCTCTCAACCATGCACATCAAGGTCACATTTATCTCTATTGTCTGTGAAATGGCATCCACAAATATCTGGGTCCTCCAGCATAGTAGGTGCTGGTAGCTACAGTGGCAGACGTTTCTAGGGTCCTGTCCTTATCTCTTAGTGCATGAGAAGAGAGAGGTAAAACATGCATTCCACATGCTTAGATGAACTGCATGCTTATATTGAGACTGCTACTTGCTTTTGAAGATGATACACAGGAATAGTACTCAAAACCAGCATTGTGCACCATGCTAATTATCCAAAGCCATCACCTATGTAATTATATTTGATGCCATTGGACCACCTTACTTGCTTTATGTGCTGTAATGGAAGTTGTCTTATTCCTAATTGGTAGCACACTTTGCTTACTGCTGCTGGCATTGCTGCTTTATATCCAACAGGAGCAGGATTATAACTGATCTCTCCTGTTCTTGCTAGGTTGAGATTATCAAAAATCACAATTCAGTTCTCAGAACATTTAAAGTTTTGATCCAGGCTCAAACATAAGTATTTTGTTCAAAACTCAGAACACTTTAAATGGCTGTTTCAAGCTCAAAACATGATGAAATAGGAATACTTCTCATACTTCCAATGATTATCTGATCACCAATTTATAAGCTATGATTTTAGGAAACCAATATTATATCTGAGCTGTATCACAATATTCCTAAATTTTGGTTTACTCCAAATTTTCTCATGTTTCTAATTGTTATATAATTATACCTGAATAGAACTAATTATACCAAATGATTGGAGTAAGTAGGAATATTAGTTGTATGCATGTACAACTGTATACTACCCATACAGGGTAGAAAATTATTGTTCTTTACACTCTGGATGCTCTGTTATTTGAAAAGGTATTATTTCCCAAAATAGTTGTGCCTCTTGGAGAGAGTACGTATATTCATGCAGACAGGAATGTAAATTTTCTGTTTATAACAATAGAGAATGATTTTCTTTATGTTCAACTGTATCAGCATTTGACAATATCTACTAACCTGCCAACATTTTTTTTCTATTATTTTGAGATTCGTACGGGTTTTAAAGGTCTGAAAGTTTTTTTTTGGGGGGGGGGGTTAAGGATTTGCAACCTGCTTCATTTAAAAAAAAAATCACCCTGTGATTGAGTTCAGGCATTTTGTTGCTAAATTCAGTAGAACATTACAGCCTGAGTTTAGGGGGAAGGGATATAGGAATGGGATTATAAGATTGGTTCACTTTGTGATGATTTCCAATTGCCTCCTTCCCTTATTTTTAAGAACAACCTTTTCAGTTATTCTCCTGAAATTCAGCCATTTTGGCAGTGCAGTCTCAGGAGTCTAGGGAACTGCAGATTGGATGCTACTAGGCCATGGGTACTCCACCTCTGCAATAACTGCAGGAGACTAAACCCATGTCTATAAATAGTGCGTAACCTGTTTAGATCAAGAGCAACAAGTGTATTGCTAGAATTTATTTTTGGAGTTTAAGATAGTAATTAAAGTATGTGAATCAGAATCTAAACTTGTCTGGATAGATTACAACTGAAAGCTGTATAATGCAGATGTATTATTACATGCATGCTTAATTTAAAAAGATGCATTAGTATCTGAAATTAAAGATATGTACTGATGATGTTTGAAAGTATTAAAATTAGTTTATTATTAAAACAATTTCTTCCCTACTTAACAGAAGGCTACCACGACCCAGCAGTGCACGACCAGCTCCACCCCGTATAAAACGACAAGAAAGTACAGAGATTTTAATCCCAGAAAGGTAGGGACAGAGTATGAATAATGAAAAATTCTTAATATTACTGATAAACTATTCCATAATAGATCCAATTAGAAAACAAGTTTGCATTATCAAAAACAATCAGTATCCAGTTATCTAGTAAAAAGACTGTTCTTTCTACCATTTTTCTGATTGTTTGGAATTTTCTAATACGTGCTATTTGCAGACAAGATCAATAAAATATGTATTACAGTCTGTCTGCCTTTTGGTTATTCAGCACTATTATATTATCCAAAGAAAGTTTAATAATAGTAATTATTATAGCAAATAATGAAGATAATTATTAAACCCTAAAATTGTCTATACCATAAATATATTTATAAACATAAACATAATAAATGCAAGCATTTTATAACATAAACATTTATAACATAAACATTTGCTGCAAAATTGTGTATCTAAAGATTAATCTCCCCCAAGTTGAGGTCCTTCAAACTCCTGGCACCCCCTCCAACCATATTTGCTATTGGCAGTGTACTTTTCTTCCACTTTAAGTCATAAAGAACATAAAAAATATAAACTGTGATGTAAACTTTAAAATAAGCTTGACATAGTTTAAAAAAGAAATACTTTAACCCCCTAGGGGAAAAAAATCCAGGGAAAAATCCAGAAAATCATATCCCTATGCATGAAACATAGTTTTACCCATTTTGCATCATTGTTCCTCCTGACTGTGACCCTCAAGTGTAGTGCCTGTCTTATCAGCAAGGTTGCCCACCTCTGCTTTAAGCTGTAATCTAAATAAGTGAATATGGAGATCAAACAGGAATTGGTCTCCCAAGCTTTACAGGCAGGAAAGGCTGTGTGCTGAGAAGTTATGAATGAATAAATTACAAGTGCTGTGAGCTAACAGCTGCATGCTAATTAGCTGATTGCTCATTTTGTGTGATTGAGTTATTCATGCTTAGCAAGCAGATGCTGCCTCAGCAGGAGGACCAAATTTCCAGAAGCAAGTTCATGGTTTCTCCATACAGCCTGCTTACTGCAGTATAAAGGCGCCCTACTTAGCATCTGCCAAAAACATGTCCTTGCAACAGAGCTTCCATTTTGTAGGCAGCCTGCTGCTGGGGCAGGCTGAAACCACTCCAAGATATCTGGCATCAAAGGTGTGTATTCCTGGAAAAATGGAAGACTTCCCATCTGAACAATCCGTGGTACACAGAGGAAGAGATGATAAGAAATGTGAGAGATTGTGGGAAAGCTGGGAGAGTAACGTGAGGAATATTAGAAATAAAACAACCAAGAGACAAGCTGAGTTTGTTAGTAGGTTACCTCATAAATGGCAGCTCAGTCCAGGTGCAGATTATTAGTATATCTAAATATCAATATACCATCCTTACCTTATCTTTGACAATAAAGAAGTGGAAATTAACTTCCCATCAGGAAGCTAAAGACTTCTTTGCAAGCTTCCTTTCATTAGCATTAGTGAATTCTTTGGAAATAACCTGGTAGGTTCACATATTGTATATGCTTTCCAATTTTCATATTTGAGATTACTTTTTTTTTTAGATTGATCATTTAATTTAATAGGGATGGCATCCCATTGCTATCCTTTCATCTCAACGTTCTTTGGTACCCTTTCTAGCATGGAAGGTTCTTTGCAAAAGTGATTGCATCTTTTTGTGTTTTCCACTTATTATAATGGCCCATTTTATATATTCAGAATATTAATTCACTTAACAGTTAGTATTTCATTAGGAAACATCTTAGTTGGGTTTCCTCAGTAGCCCTCCCATTTATAAAACTTTGTCATAAGCTGACTAGTTTTAAGAAGTAATGTAAATCTGCCATTTCTGCTTCATAACTTCCTCTGTTGGGTACTTTCGAATACAATACTTCATGTCTCCATCTTTAAGTATATTTATAATTAGTTATATCGATCTGTGACTTGTTAATTTTGAAACTGTCAGAAACATAGTAACTTGTGTAGTTTTTGTTTACAAAGTTACAAGAATACTACCAGCCCCATGTTGATGGATGAAGATTTAACTTTATGATTCTAGGGCTGCTAGCATTTTGCTGGCATCCATTTGTACAAAGTGAGGGTCATTCTAGGCAGGTGGAAAACTATCACATTCAACGGTAGTAGGAGACTCAGAAACAGTGAAAAAATAAGGTCTTGGTTTGGATCTACAATTCGCTTTTCTGGAGAGGGGTCCAATTTGGGCCGTACACATATGACAACTATGATCAGTATAAGGGAAAGAGTTTTTAAAAATGCTGTTCTACTGCAAAAAAAAGGAGTTCGACTCAGCTACTTTAGCAGATCTTCCTTTGCCCGGCTTTGCCAGATGATCTTATAATAGGAAAATAAATTACTTGAGAATAAAATAATGTTTTGAATTTCCCTCAAATTTCCATTTTAGGGCATTGAATCCTTGAACTTTTACAGCTTTTTAGAAATAGCCTGATTTTGGAAGAAAGGTTTATTTTCTGCCTTGAAAATGACTATCCATGACAACTTAATACCTGAATTATTGCTCTGTCCTTATTTTCTTATAGAAATGGCAGTGCCAAAATAGTTTCAAATGTTATTATAGACAAAGAAGAAGAAGAGGATGACCAGTTTGTAGTGGAAGCAGAACAGCAGCTACCCGAAATAACAGAATTGACAATGGTTGGTTAATGTGCTTTCTCATTTAAATATGAAAACGTTAATGTGTTGTCCACTGTTTTGTTCTCTCATTTTCTTTATGGGATTACAGTAGGTTGCTTCCCACTTGCTTATTTAAGACTGGCCCTTGAATTATGAGAACTAGACTAGTTTGTTGTTTATTCGTTTAGTCACTTCCGACTCTTCGTGACTTCATGGACCAGCCCACGCCAGAGCTTCCTGTCGGTCGTCAACACCCCCAGGGACGAGTCCATCACCTCTAGAATATCAGAAGATATTCAGAACTAGACTAGAGATGGAGACATTTTCCAGTATTGGTTGACCTAAGATAGAACATTAGCAGCTATCTTTAGAATGGTATATATATCTAACCTTAAGCACTCAGAGCAAAGAGATATGGATGTTACATTATGTCATGTCCCTAAGTACAAGGGGATCTGTTCACACCCTAATAGGTTTGAACATGATAAAAAGATTTGTCTATGTACATCCTGGTGATCAATTTAAGTAAAAATGTGTAACTTCTTTTTCATGTCAAATGTAAGAAACATATTAGGGTGATCTGCCCTCAGAATTTGATGGATATCTGAAGTTCATGGGAGATTTTCTTGCTGACACTAATTTAATAAACACTTCACCTACTTGTGAAAAACAAAGATGACCTGGTAATTGATCCCAAGTACCTTAACCTTTTGATCAGTCTCCTTTTCACCATAGTACATAGTTAGATTGAGGACAAGTAAATGGAGGATGGTTTAAAGTCAAATGGAGCAAAAACATTGCTAACAGTGGTACTTAAAAGTTTGTGCACCGTACTGAATTTTTGATATTTCTGCATAAATGTGATCTAAAATGTGATCTGTTCTCCACACAAGTTCGAAAACTAGATCAAGCGAAGCCAATTAAACAAATGAGTCAAAAACATACTTTTTCATTTATTTATTGAGGAAAATGATCCAAAGCTATATGTTTGTATGTGGCAAAAGTATGTGAACCTCTAGGATTATCACTTCATTTGAAGGGGAAATTAGAGCCAGGTGTTTCAATCAATGGGATGATAATCAGGGGTGAGTGTTGCAAATGACAACCAAATTGTTTAAAAACCATCTACTTGGAGAAATACCGTTTTTCATATGTTAAGATGCCAATTGTTAAGGTCATCTTCAGAGATTTTTTTCCAGGTGCCGCTCTCCCCAGTGATGTGAGGGGCAGCTACATAGAAAGCTTCTTCTGTAGTGGAGTTTGCTGTACAGAATGCCCACCCTAGGGTGATATGCCTGATATCCTCGCTACCTGATATCCTCGCTAAGTCCTACCACTTCCAATAGATTTGTTTTATTAATCATTATTTGTTTATTCTGTTTTTATTACTGACTTTTAATTTATTATCAATTTATATGAGCTTTATTATTGCCCTAGTTACTGTTTTGTTTTTATTGGTGTATTTGTTGGTGTATAAATATTATCATAGAAAATAAAGTATGAAAAAACGATAGAATAGAATCTAGTAGTGTATTTGCATATATTAAAACAATGGCTACTCATGGAACAGAAGGTGGAATGATTTCTGTAGCATCATGCACATTAAAATCTGCTCTAAAAGGTTCACAGTGAGAAGACTTAGGGGAAGTTATTTTCTATAGACTGGCAATTGTGTAATTTTGGATTTTACCTTTTGAATGCGTAGTAACAATTGGAGGCCTCTTAGCAGCCTAAAACATTAATAATTCCATCAAATCTTGCTAGATTATGATGATGTCTGTTGTGAAGCTGTCAACTCTATATCATAGAGATCTAGTGAAAAATGATAATAATGTTTGACTTCCATCTGATTATTTCACAAGAAAGAATAACGGCTTTGTAAAATACAACATTGAAGTGATAATTTAGTTTTATTTTGTGTTAAGGGTAAGAGAGAAGCAGTTCCAAGTATTACTGTTTTTGAACAGGTTTTTGAATCAGGTATTAAAACACTTGCAATCTATTAATCGTGATAATAGAAACCTTCTTTCTGTCTGCTCTAATTCAGGAGGCAACAGTAGAGCTTGAAGGAGATGAGAAACATGGTAAGTATTTTGTTCAAAAATATTTTTCTGTGCTTTTGTGTGTTCATTTTCATTCATCCACCATAAAGCTAAATTTTCTGAAAACAGAACTGACTTAGTCAAAAGTCATCTTTTCTCTAGCTCTGCCTTTTCCTATTTTCGATGAATTTCTTTAGACTATCACTATTTAATTTTTTTGTTCTCATCTTTCCCCTATTTTATGTGATACTACTTGATCCAGTTTTTGCTTCTTGGTTTGTCAGTTATTCCCTTCCATTGCAGCCTAGTAAAAATAGTTATTTTCATGGTTTATGTGGATTACACTTACAGATTTGCATCTGTATAGAACATATTCTAGCTAAACCAAAAGGTAGTAACCCTTCCGCTTTCATTTTCCTATGTAACTGTAGTCCAGTTCCTCTTTCCCTCCTACTCTGGTAACCTTAGAAGACACATTTCCCAGAATGTGCTTCTTCTATTCCCTTTCTTCTTTCCCTAAAAAAAAGTGTCTGCTACCAGCCTTATTGCTTTTTAACATACCCATTGTGAGAATAAAGTTTTTTTAGGAGAAGGCCACTATATCAAATCCTATATTTATTGCCAGAACCTCATACCACAGGAGTTCAGAAACCACTCCTCTCACTTGCTTTTTGGGAGAAAGCCTGAGAGCAGCTCCTACCATTCTGGGTGCATCAACAATTAAAGTTCATAAGCCTCCACTCCCTGCCCATTTGGACTTCTTCCAAGCTTCAGCTGCTCAATCTTCACCAAAGAAAAGCATAAAAAACATAAAGTTGATTCCTTGTTCAAGCCTTTCCATCCCAATCCAGTAACCAGTCAGTAAGGTCTGAAGGCTCAGTTCACTGCTGATGGTAGGAAAGAATACAAAGAGACAGAAAACAGAGGTTCCCTTCCACTCTCTAGAACGTAAGTGGATTCTACCCTCCTCCCACCCTTCTCTGATATGGTAAGAATAGGTGTATTAAGCTGAATATATAGTCTGTAGAGGAACCAGTTGGCCCAAGGCTCAGGAGAAGCAGTTTCCCAGTGAAACCTATCTATTCCCCATGGTGGGCCCATCTACAACCCCAAACCACCAGGTGAAGCAACAATGTGCTTAGAGTTATTTTCAATATTGCTGTATTGGTCCAAAGCAAATCAGAGTACATTTATGCCTGGAGGAACCATCTACCTCTTCCCCATCCAAGGAATTGACTTGCTCATGTGAAAGAGGGCAGAAAAGTTCCTCCTAAGAAAGTAGGGGCAATAAAGAGGATAACAGGGGTTTCATGAACTGTCCCATGAAGGAACAATACATAATGAGAGAGTCAAGCAAATGGTCAGAAGGTTCAGGATAGCAACACCTTTCAGACATAGAAATTCTCAGGGTGATTTTTCTTGGACAACCAGTCTTGAGAAGAGTAATAATAGTGCTACATTTTCTCCATTTGCATATTATCTGCTGAACATAGATCAGTAGAAGGCAAAATCATTGCAATGGTTTTTTAGCACTTTCCAGCTTCATGAGCACTGACAGGTTCAGAGAGCTCTCTTTTCTTATTGGGACAATCCTGTGTTGTGAATAGCACACACTAGTGGTTTCAACCAACATGGATAAGGGAGGGCCCACATGGATAAGGGAGGGCCCTTCAGACTTATATCTTTTTGTCATCTCATTAATTAGAATGTCCAACTCAATTTACTCCTTTAAGAGGCTGATTATCCTAGGGATTTTATGTACTTTTTCCAATGAAGACAGTAAATGTTGGCTTGCTGTGTTAAATCAAATGATGGAGGGATTGATTAAGGTCCCATCATGAGAGGTGAAAGAGATGGGTCAGAAGGTAGGTCTTGACTGTGATTCACCGAACACTGTAGAAGAGCCTTTCTCAACTTTTTGACCCTGAGGGAAACCTTGAAATATTTTTCAGGCTTTGGGGAACCCCCGCACATTCAGGCTCAAATGTAGGCCAGAAGTTACAAAATTATTATATTAGTTTCATGTGTAGGCCTGTATATATGCATTAACCATGTTCTTAAACTAAAAATAATGAAACTGACTTCTTTAATGTGAAGTTGCCCAAATTTGAAATAATTTATAAAATAAATTGTGATCTCCCAGGGAACCCCTAGTGACCTTTCGCGGAACCCGAGGATACCATGGAACCCTGGTTGAGAAACCCTGCTGTAGAATGTACTGCCCCCAGAGATAAGACTGACCCCTTTGCTCTTGGCATTCTGAAAAGCCCCGAAAACTTGCCTTTTTAAGTGGATATTTGAGTGGTGTTGTTGATGACTGAGTGGCCATTTTTAATTATCTTACGCTGTTTTGAAGGTGTTTAATTTCTTTTATGGATTGTCAATTTTATGTTTTATTGTTAACCATCCAGAGTTGTTTGACTGAGACAGTATAAAAATTATATAAATAAATGAAAAAGGAACTCCAAATGAATATTCCACTGTAAGTGTGATTGAGATAAATATAGATGTTGACAGATGTGCTGTTTTTAATTGAAGAAAGAAAGTATCAGAATAAAAACTAAAAAAAAAAAAAATTACTTAGATAAAACCTAAATAAAATGTAAAAAATAATAAAGCCCTAGAGTCTGTCTACTGTTTGTAAATCCTTTTGGGGTCTGTAGGAGAAACAAACATTTTAAACATCCATATTCAGTGTTTGCATTCAGAATGACATGTGTCCAGATGAAAAGTTGTTAAGATAGCCAGTAAATAATGAGCAGTTTTGAATATTTATCCTTTTTATAAGGTTTTACAAAGAACTCTTTTATGTTGATTTTTTTTAACCACAGCATTTCCCGATATTTTTAAATGCCACTGGAAACTGCATTTTAATTTTTCAGTATTTTCAGATTACAAACTTGACCACTAACAATGGGAATTGAATCAATTTCTTATATTGCATCAATTTCTATACAACATATATGTAATTTATATATATTTAAATATCAATAACAGAAAAAATTGTTAAAGACTGGTGAAAATCAACCAATAGTATCCTCAAAAACTTGACAAAAGGATTGACTGTGAATTGCCATCAAAGATTATAATTGGGCCAGTCTTATCAACACAGTCTAGAAAAGATACAATTTATTTTTTATCTTTTATTATTATTTGATTTTTTTTATCCCGCCTTAATTATTTTTTATAAATAACCCAAGGCAGGGAACATACCAAATACTCCTTCCTCCTCCTATTTTCCCCATAACAACAACCCTGTGAGGTGGGTTGGGCTGAAAGAGAGCGACTGGCCCAAGGTCACCCAGCCAGCTTTCAGGCCTAAAGTGGGACTAGAATTTACAGTCTCCTGATTTCAGGCCTTAACCACTAGACCAAACTATATACTGTAGTTGTATACAAATATAGTGTAGTTGTAGTGTGCCGTCACTGAATTATTTTCATGGTCACTTCTACAGGATCTGCCAAAATAAATTTAGGACAAAATATTTTATTTTAGTGAAATAAAATTAAGTTGATGTAGAAGTTTGCTTCTTTTTTCTTTTTACAGAATTCTTTTGCAGTTCATAACTATAGTAACAATATTCATTTTCAATAGGTAGTCTTGTCCAAAGAATATTGGAAGCAAAGAAAGATTATGAATTATCACAGTTGCCAAAATCTGCTGAGAAGGTAACTTGCTAATAAATTACAAAGAATTGATTATGGCAAATTCTTACTTTGTCGGTATCTCCAATCTGATCCCCTTTTAACTATATACCTAATTTTAATATTAAAGCAGTGGTTATCATAGAGATGTGGTTTATAAACAAAGAAAGCATTGTTTCAATAGCATTAGATAGTGCTGGTTTAAATATCATCTGTAATTCTTCTCCAAAGAGAAGATCCATTGACTTGACCCTGGCTAGAGCCTTTTTGAAACTTGTGGAATTGAATTAAGTAATCAGAAATGGAGAGTAGCAGGGAGTTATAGACACCTGGGCTGACAGTATGTTTTTTCAGCATTTAGTCGGTCAGTTGTGATATCTGATTGTAAGTGCCTTACAATTATTGCAGGTGATTCTAATATCCACAGCACCCTTGTGGCAAGATTTTCAAAAATGTAGGAGATGTGGTAATTTTTCTCTCCTTGCCATATCTTCCACTCGTGCTTGGTGCTGATTAAAGAGACTCAATCAACATTACTCTCTATAACTTCTTCATATTATTTTGATTATTATTTTGTACCATTTTCGTATTCTGTCATTCTCTCTCAGAAGAGAGTTACAATAAGTTCTCATAATCTGTTCATGTAATAGCTGAGAATTTGAGAAAAAAATCCCCTTTACTTGCTTCTACAAGAGCGATTGGAAGCAAATTTGGATGGATGATATCATAGAGCTGTTTGACTCCCCTATGCAGAGAATTCTGTGTTATTGCTTCTCTAATAGCAAGAATTATTCATATTTGTCTTCCCTGCCCCTAGTTCTCTCAGGAGCTTCAGGAAACAAGGATGAATATATGTAGAAATTAAAATAAATGAAGTATCCATGTGAAATATTGACTTCCTTATTATCACCTATGCTTTCTATTATTAATTCAAGGGGCTGCCCTTGAAAACCACCCAGAAGCTTCAACTGGTCCACAGTGCAGGGGTGTGAGCAGTGATGGTCATGCCTTGGTATGCCCCTGTTACACCTCTGCTTCACAAGCTGCACTGGTTGCCAGTTTGCTTCCATGTGCAATTCAAGGTGCTGGTTGTCACCTATTAGGCCCCATATGGCAAAGGGCCTGGTTACTTGAGGGACCATCTATTTCCCATAGTATCTGCCTGGCTAATTCAATCTGGCAGGATAGGCATGCTCCAGGTTCCTTCAATTATGCAGATCCCATAGGGCCACTTGATTTACAGCAGGGATCTGGGAAATGAAGCAACACAAGAGATACCTAGAGTCCTGCTGGAGGAAAATGATGGAGGAAGCCGATCAAACACAGGTACGAGCCTTTACTAGGATTTATCTTGAGGTGGTAAGAGTGATGAAACATTCTTACTTCTCCATTCTTATTGCATCCCCAGATGGCTGGCCAGCAGCCCTGTTTCGGATGACCAGGGCCCTACTGGGTAAAGGGGAACTGGGTGAGCCCTTGCAGGGTCACTGCAAGGACTGTTCTAGGCATCTGTTGCTTGACTTCGTTCAGAGTTGGACTCTGGATGGGGAGAACCAGTGGAAGTGACTGAGACACATCCTAGTTGAATTATCTGGGAAGAGTTCGGGCTGGTCAGTCCTGAGGGTCTTTACAGGGTCCTTACTGCTGTGAATTCTGTCATCTGTAATCTCGACCTATGCCTCTCTTGGTTGGTTAAGGCTTCCCAGGAGGTGGCATGTGGTTGGGTCCTAGTGGTGGTAAGTGCCTCCTTGTGGGAGGGGGTGATTCCACTGGCCTTGAAAGAGGTGGTGGTTCACCCCCTCCTCAAGAGGCCATCCTTGGACCCTATGGTTTTGGATAACTTTCATCCAGTCTCCAACCTTCCCTAAACACTTTTTAGGGAGGGTTGTTGAGAGAGTGGTGAGCTCCCAGCTACACAGGGACTTGGATGAAGTGGATTATCTGAACCCTTTTCAGTCAGGATTCAGGCTGGGATATAGTACCAAGACAGCATTGGTCACACATGGATAACCTTTGGAGGGCTTGCTATTGGGGTGGTGTGTCCATCCTGGCCCTTCTGGATCTCTCAGCAGCTTTTGATACCATTGACCATGGTATCTTACTGGACTGGTTCCAGGGATTGGGAGTGGGAAGCACTATTTTGCAGTGGTTTTCCTCCTTTCTCCATGGCCAGTACCAGTCAGTGCTGGTGGGGGGGTAGAGGTCCAGGCCTAGGTCCCTATTATGTGGGGTGCCTCAGGGTTTGGATCTCTCTCCCCTCCTATTTAACATCTATATGAAGCCACTGGGAGAGGTCATCCACTGACATGGGATTCAGTATCATCAGTATGCTGATAATACCCAATTAAACATCTCTACCCCATGCTGGGCAAGTGATGCTGTTCAGGTGCTGGCTCAGTGCCTGGAGGCTGTAAGGGGAGAAATTGGTTGCTACTTAGCCCCAGCAAGACGGAGTGGTTGTGGGTTTTTTTGGCCCCCAAGGGTCAGGAGAGTTGACATCTCTGACTCTGGATGGGGTAACACTCCCCTGCACAGATCTGGTGCACAATTTGGGGGTCCTTTTGGACTCACGGTTCCTGCTGGAAGAGCAAGTGGCAGCTGTGGTCTGGGGGCCTTTGCAGAAATCCATTTTGTATACCAGTTGCACCCATTCTTGGACCATGAAGCCTTACTTTAATCACCCATGCCTTAGTCACCTCCTTTTTAGATTACTGCAGCATGCTCTACATGCTGCCCTTGAAGACCATCCAGAAGCTGCAACTGGTCCAAAATGCAGTAGCACAGGCAGTTTTGGGTGCCAGATGGTTCACCTAAGTAACACCACTGCTGTGAGCTGCACTGGCTTCCAGTTGCCTTCCAGGTGCAATTCAAGGTGCTGGTTATCACCTTTAAAGCCCTACATGGCACAGGGTTACTTGCGGTACTATCTCTCCCTGACGGAGTCTGCCTGTCCTACTAGGTTAGATAGGGTAGGTGCACTCCAGGTCACTTCCCTTAAATGTTGCCACCTGATGGGACCTTGGAGGCATGCCTTCTCAGTGGCCGCCCTGGAAGACTGTGAAGACCTGGCTCTTTCCCCAACCATTGGGCTAGGATGAGGGTTGAGCTGCAAGGATATTTGGTCTGGTGCCTGGGGAGAAGGGTACTTTTGTTTTTAACAATGTTTTTATGGATTGTTGTGAGCCACCTAGAGTCATCATATGAGATAGGCAGCCATATACAGTAAGTCCTGTAAATAAATAAATAAATAAACCAATGCCATCTGTCAGAACCCCAGAAGTGCACCTTCTCTGTTGCAGTGCCTGCCTTATGGAATGAGATTTTCCCCAAGATTCGAATGGCCCCCACCCTGCTGGTATTTCAAAGGGGTCACTCCCTCCCCTCTTTTTCCCCACAACCACCATCCCCTGTGGTAGGCTGGACTGAGAAAGAGTAACTGTCCCGAAGTTACCCAGTGAGCTTCCGTTGTCAGTAATCATGTTCAAAAAGACCATTCATCAACCATTTTACTGTGGCATCAGTCAGTCCTGCATGCTACCTTTCCAGGAGAGAGTTTGACATTGAGCATTATTGACAACTCCTATGTAGTTTGTTGATAACAATCTGTTAACGGGTAAAGCCCATTAGAATGTCACCTAGGCACTAGAGTGTCACCTAGGCATAAAACATGGATAACAAACTCAGGCAGAAGCCCTTGGGGCTTTAACCTGGCTCAAACCAAGAGTTCAGAAAGAAAAAAACATTTTGGCAGATCCCCTATTGTATATTGTGGCAAATGCTCTGAAGATGTTTTTCTCAGTTAACTATGCAGGTTAACTGTATGCCTCCTGTATGCCACAAGTCCGCATATGAAACAGAACACCAAACAGAATGACCAGAGAAAGGATGTAATGTCCTCCTCAACCACTCTGCATCCCCACGACCACCCCTGGCAATTGCACTCTAAAGTGGTTAAAATTATGCATATTGGTGTGGGGTTAAACTGAAAATTAAAGCTTGGAATTGATAAGTTGGTATGTGGCATCAAAGCTTACTAATTGGTATACGGTGCATTAATTCCTTATTTTACTTTCTTGGATTGCTTCCAACTTTTTCTCTGTGTGGGATTAATTGTCCCATACATTGAAGCAAGTAGAAACCAAAGCCCACCAGGTCCCAGAATAAGCTTCTTCCCTGAAGTGTATTGTCTGCTGTGTGAATTATCCATGGAATATCCTAGTCCTCAGTCGTCACTTCAAATGGGGACTGAGAAGTGTATAGTTGGATGTTAACCTGACACCCATGGCTGAGGGTAAACTTGAACTTGGATCTCCCGAGGGCCAGTCCAGCACCTTACATGCATACATTCTGTCCACAACATTTCAAAATCTATGAAGGAAGTTATCATAGCAAAATAAGGTTAATAAGATAAAGTTAATCTGGCAAGACTTCTTTTTGACAAATCCATGCTGACTTCAAGTAATTAATGTGTACTTTTCAAAGTGCTTGCAAATCAGTCACTGTGCACCTCATATCCCTTTGTTGTAGAATACTGAGCCACAAGCAGTTCTTTTATGATTGAGTTACTAGCTTGGTTGATTGGGGAAATGCCACATATCGTGACTTCAGCAAGGCTTTTGACAAAGTCTCTCATAGCATCCTTATGTGTTCAAATATGGGTTTGACAACTCATCCTTTAGGTGGATCCACAGTTGGCTGAAGGGTTGTACTCAAAGGGTAGTTATAGACAATGCCAAATCTACTTGGAGTACCCTACTTGAGTAGGGTGTCACAGGGTTCTGTCTTGGGCCAAGTGCTGTTCAGTGTTTTTATAAATGATATGGATGAGTGAGTTGAGGGAATGCTTACTAAATTGGCAGACAATATGAAGCTAGGAGGGGTGACTAATACTTGGGAGGAGTGGGAAAAAGTTAAAAAAGACTTAGGCTAGAACGGTGGAGAGAAACAAATAGAATGAAATTTAACAGGGAGAAACAGAGTTATGCATCTAGGTAAGAAAAATAAACATGAACAAGTTGGGGAAATTTGGTTCAAGAGCAACACATGTGAAAAGGACTTTGGTGTACTAGTGGTTCACATGCTCAACATGTCCCAACAGTGTAATGCAGCTGCAAAGAAAGCAGCATCAAGAGAAGCATAGAGTCCAGATTGGAGGAAGTCATTATCCCACTCTACTCTGCCTTGGTCAGGCCTCACATGGAATATTATATCCAGTTCTGCACACCTCCGTTTAAAAAAGATATTGATAAACTGGAGCAAGTCCAGAGAAGCACTGCCAAGATGGTGAAAGATGGGAACCAAGTCCTACAAGGAATGCTTAAAACACATTAGAAATGTGTTTTGCTTGCAGAAGAGAAGGTTGAGAGAGGACATGATAGCTATCTTCAAATATCTGAAGGACTGTCGCATTGTAAAGGGTTTGGACTTATTCTCAGTTGCTCCAGAGGGTAACAATAGAATGAATGGGATGAAAGTTCAAGAATGTAGATACAGATTAGACATTAGGAAGAACTTCTTGACAGTAAGAGCTGTCAATCAATGGAACATATTGTCACATTCCTAATATATTATCCTGAAAAGAACATACTTCATAAGGTAAACCAACCTGGTTGCCACAGTATTTATAACTGCCTTATATTTATCAACTCAGCCAGAGTTCAATAAAAATTCACTCACCAGATAGAAATTTGATTTATGAAGTAATTCTTCAACCCTGTTTGACACATGCTTTTGAGAAGAAACTGTACCAACGTACAGCACAATATAAACGGAAATCACTATACACAATTTCATTTTTCTGTGTGCAATAAGGTACTTTGCAAAGCATGTTAACTCAAGTGAAATAACCCCATTAAAACTGCAATGCAGTTGTATCCTTTAGAAGACACCAGCGGCTGGTTCAAAGCATGTCCCCAGCTGTCTGCTTGTGTTTGTGCATGCACAGATGCTTCACTTGAAGTCCTAGCAGAAGTGCTCTTTATGCTTGCACGTGCATGTGGTGACAATCCAAGACAGTCTTTGGAATAGGTCCATGAGCCTTCCAAGGGATATGACAGCTTTAATACTTTGCTGTGCAAATAACCTCTTTAAAATGTTTTGCAGAGTCCTGTTACAGAGTACTAGGAAAGTGCAAAAGTCATCATTCAGGAACAGAATGTTCCATTTTTGAATTACACGTCCTGACAAAACACCAAATACAGTATTTCAAATGCAAACTTTAGGTAATTTTTAATGCAGTTCCACCTGTTGTCTGCCCTTGGTACAAGATTGGCCAGACCTAGTACATTACATATATGTAAGCAATTACTGATATACCCAGCATTTGTTTCCACCCTAAGCTGTGTCCATTATCATATGAGGGCCATATTTGATTTATTATGGGACATAATAATTATTTTACTTGTTTGTTTTTCTTATTTGGATGTAATATTAGAAAGGATTAGAATGACATGACTTTTGAATGAAGACCCCAGAATCAATCCTGGGAATCCCCATTTTAAAAAGATTACATGTAACAAAGGAGGGCTGTTCTCAAATGGAAGAGCATGGATTTTACATGCCAAAAGGCCTAGATAAAATGAATATTTCAAGTCTGCTTCAGATGCTGCCTGAAGCTTTAGAAAGCAGCTACCAGTTACAGATAATTTTGGATTAACAAACCAAATCTTCAACTTTGTGTATGCAACTTTGTATATGAAATTCTTCAGAATTTCATATTTTTAATTAAAAATTCTTGTTAATAAGAATGTTAGTGGAGAGAAGATCTCTGACAGAAGTAATAACAATGGGTAAGAGATTTAAAGATTAAGGCAAAAATGTGTTTTCAAACTGTATGAAAATAAGTCTTAAGTTAGAGAGCAAACACTATGCTTCCATAAATACATCCTGTAAATACTGTGCAACAAATGGCTGCAAGACATGTGTGTGATTGGATAGAACAAACTGGATTGTTCAAGGTATCTGTTCCTGTAGTTTTATGCCAAAAAATTAGTATTAAAAACCCCTGTCAGCTTTTTTTTTTTTTTTTGTATTTTAATGTAAACCTCAACTTTTCTGGCATGTTATCCTACGTGTTCCCCTGTTTTATTTTAGGAAAGATGTAATATCTAGAAACAGGAATATGGGTTACTTCAGTAAACCAGAGGGAATGAACAGGACAAACAAAAAGAAAACTGGTGACAGAACTAACAAAAGAAGGTTAAGGGAGGAGGACTCTAATTCAACAAACATCTATGCTGAAGAGAAAATAAATGCCAGTAAGGCCAACATAAATAAAAAATGAATGAACATGACTCTAAATTTATGATACGTACTTGTAAGTATGTTTTCTTGTCTGAAAATAACCATTGTATTATTAGCAAGGGCAAACTTAGTATTTAGAAAAGAAGATTGTGACCACAGGCAGCTGCTGTTTTATGACAGAGGATGAAGATTTCTTGAACCAGTCAAAGGAAGTATACATCAGATGAAACAATTCAGCAACTCCCCACAAGACAGAGAACCAAACAGAAAGCGGGTTCAGTGGATAACAGTATCCCTGAAATTAGGAAACACCTGGTATTCCAAAGTAGTCTCATGGAAGAAATGGGTTCTGTATCATCAGGTGAGAAGCAAAAGGCATAGCAAATAGAAGATGGGAAAATAAAGGGGATGCAGGTTCTCCTTACAAGAAGACAGTGAAAAGAGTTTTTGATGCTGGATAATTAATACTACAAGGAACAGATCCAAACGTGTGCTAAGCAGACTACTTGATTTTATGAAGTGTACTTTTGCCAGGATCACAGTCCTCAGATTTAATAGAACAATTTACATCCAGTTCATTAACAATTATTCCATCCTCTTTATGTGAAGATAAATTATATTGCCATGAGGACATATCACCATGGATGCTGAAGATTTAGGAAATTGAACCTGGGGATTCATATGCTATTCTTTTTCCATCTGTCATGGAAAAAAGTCTGGAAAGTGAAGGAAGATGAACTGCTGACTAAGGAAGTTAGGTTGACATGAAATACTTGATTTTGATCCATGCTTTCTGAATAATGGATGTCTGGTGTGAGATGGGCTGTACCTCATAAGGACTGGGAGAATATGTTAGGCATGCTTGATTATTGTATTATTATCCAGTGATATAATTTTGCTTGGGTAAGCAAATCATTTTCTTCTTTCCATTTGGTATTATTTACTTGATTTACACCCCGTGTCTCTGTTGGAATTATCAGGGGTCAACTCAGCATTGTCTCATAAGCATAAGGGGGTCTCTCTAGCAAATGCATCTCTATTGTGCTTGTGGGATGTCACATGGGTCACCTGATTTCCACTTCCTACTCCTTGTTGGGCTTGGGGATTAACAATCTCCATTGCCCTTCTGGCAGACCTGCAAGCAGCTGCTGCTGCAGGAATGCAGCCCTCCCCCTACCATCTCGCTTACATGCAAACTTTCTATTCCATGTAGAAAGTGTCTACAAAGAACCAGTGATGATTAAGTGCTTTCTACTATGAATAGTAGATCTACTGAATAAAAGTACACTATCTCTGTTTTTCTTCATCTAACTACAGTGTGAAGATTGAATTTATTTCTGAACGCAATTAAGCTAAATGTGCAAGTTCTCTTTTTGTTCATGCTTCTACTCTGCAAGATTGCTGTTAGCTGCTTGGAGTTCTTTAATTGACCTTTAAAAACTTCATCAGTCTCCTGAAAAGAGCACTGTTTCACTGATGCTTCTCAAACACATTCTTTCAGCCCTTTTACTTCATTTTGCCTATTGATTATCTCTTTTTTCACTTTTTTTAACTATTAGGAGAAGCCACTTTTGTCAGAAGCAGCAAAGAGAAAGGAAAAAGACTTAGTAACCAAAGAAATAGAGAGATTTCGTGGCTCCATTCAGGCCCTTTGTCGGAGTGCTCTCCCTCTTGGAAAAATCATGGACTATATTCAGGAAGATGTAGATGCCATGAGAAATGAGCTTCAGACATGGCAGAATGAAAATAAAGAACTTGAAGAGACCCTACAGAAGGAACAAGGGTAAGAGTCTTGAAAAATCTAAACAATTACAATAAAAGACTAGGTGAATCCAAAGCTATCTGCATAGGGTTTTAGATACAAGGCAAATCTGAATCATATCTATTTCTTTGACTGGCTGTGCAAAACTAAGGAAGAAGGCAGAGTAGAAGAGGTCTAACACTTTTGTAGAAAAATACTGAGGGCTATGTCATAGTAGTCTTCCAGACTGCATGGGTGTGTGGGAGAGAGTATATGTTCTCTCAGGCTACCAGATCTATCTATAGCACAAGAGCAAGTATATAGTTTCTACAGCGCTAGGTAAAGAGCCCAGGAGTAAACTAATATTACCTTTGATTAGTAAATGCCCTAGATGGAAAGATATAGATTGTATGCAAATGTTACTTCTAGATGAATATCCAACTGTCACGGCGCAAGTAGCCAGATTCTGCACAGCTGCTATGAAGATACGTCAAATTATGATTGGAAAAATGTAGTAATGTATCCCTTGTAATAACTTTGTGGTCTATATAACACATTTTATATATGATATTTTACTCTTTTTATCACTCCTTTTAATATTTTACATATATTTTTATAGGTACTTATACCTGATAGAATATTAGTCATGATAATGCAAATTAATAAGATTGTTTTTAAACTTGATTAAGGGGCTCACTTACATTGTGATCCAAATGTATTTTAACACTTAACTGGAACTTGTAAACTCAAATTTAAAATTATTTTAATTTAGATGGCTCATATTTTATGGCTAATGGCTAATGTGCATATTTTTATAGAATTGTATCTTGTACTGGTCAGTGACTGTAATAAAATCAATTGAATTGAAATTGGATTGGATTGGATTGGATTGGATTGAATTGAATTGTTTCTAGGAAGAAAGCACAGCGCTAGGTTGAAGATAAGTAAACTGCTTGCTTCCCACAATTCAGCTAAGGAAGCAAGGTTGCACGTCTAGCAGGCAAAGGTTAATAAATGCAGTAGTGTGCTACCTTCTGTCCATCCCAGGCCTACCTGCCATTTGAGCCAGATAGCTTTCTAGTCTTATCTGCAATCTCCACTTGAAGATGAAGAGAGATACTCTCTACAACATTCCTGTTGTTTTATCATTAACGAAAGATGTGGTTGTTTTCTTGTGGTAAAATGTTCATAAATTAAGTCCTGTAACTACTGTTGGAGAAGATGGTAAGGTAAGTACACTACATCTAGGTATAGGGTAACAGTCAACCTACTGTTGAATTAGCTTTAATCTAGCACTAACTACTAAGCACCTTATTTATTTGATTGATTGATTGATTTTATCACCGCCCATCTCCCCCCAAAAGTTTTCTGTGGTGATTAAAGGCACCAGGCCCGAAAAGAGGAGGCTGTGAGTACTAGTCCTGCCTTAGGCATGAAGCCAGCTGAATGACTTTGGACCAGTCACTCACTCTCAACCCTATGAAGAAGGCAGCCCACATGCTAAAGTGCTGCCAAGAAAACTGCATGGATTTGTCCGGGCAGTCTCCAGGAATCAAGACTGACTTGAAAACACACACGCACACACACCACTACCTAATCATCCACATAAAATAGTGCATCTATCATTTGACACATTCTGTCCACTGAAATTAATGAACATGGGAAGCATAAAGAATACAGGTTTTTAAAAAAATTATATAGCTACCTGTTACTGACAGTTACTCTCAAACAAGTGGCATAAGGCAAACATAATTGATGCATTAGTCCATCAGCTTTTTAAGATAAATCTCCACTCATTTTACAATCTAATGGAAAACCTAGTAACTGACCAGAATACTTGCTTAAACTCTTGTTTTTAGTTTAATCTGTTAGGATGATTTTTTTCTCCTTTACTTTCTGGCACAGTAAAATCTCAGGATAACTTTCTATTATATACTGCTGTGAGCTCTTTCTGACTGTTTCTTTGAATCAAATGTAATTATATATCCAGGACAGATGTACACTGGTTTTACAATGTCTAGTTTGCTGTCTTTATCTTTTTCAGTATCACAGATGGTGTTGTAGAACCCTTAAAAATAGAACTTACTGAGTTGGATCAATTGATCAAAGATGAACAAGACAAGATTTGTACTAAGAGGGCTAATATTTTGAGGAACAATGAAAAAATTCAGAAGATGGTTCATATTATCAACTCAAGAAGATGAATAGTGGAAGGCTGAAACAATTACATTTTTGCAAATAAAACTTATGTATACAATAGCTTATACAATTTCAAGTTAATTTATTTGAACAATTGTGAATGCTTTTCTTGGAAAATACTTTTAGGTGTGAAATTTTCCAATTAATTCAGTGTTTGTAGTTTAAAAAGTGCAAAACATTCACTGTATTTAATCTGTTGTGGTTGGGTTTGCTGCTGCTTTAATATCAATACCTCTAATTAAACTTTGTACCCTTCTTTTCTGTAAAGCATTATTCTTCTTTATACAGAGTATGGAATTTGGGAGGCTTGCAGTTGTGAGTATCTTGGAATACTTGGGTGAATCCCATAAGAGAATTTGTAGTGGAATTCTTGCAGATCAGGAAAAAAATGCTGTATACCTTTGTTTAGTTTTGTGATATTATAAGGAACAAGAAGTTGATCCCGTAAGAAAATTTGTAATGAAATTCTTACAGATCAAGACATAAATGCAGTTTACCTTTGTTTACTTAAGTCATACTGTAAGGTCGAGAAAATAACGACATTGATCTGAACATACCGGTTACATTTGTAATGTAATGCACATTTACACCTGATACATATACATATACAGTATATTTTCAGATTAAATCATTCTGAGAGAATAGGGATATGGGAGTTGTTGCTTGGGATTGTGGGTTATGCTTGGGATTGTGGGTTTTGCTATTTCTGTACAGTTTGGGAAAGTCTTTGCTGTATTTATTTCGTGGGATTCACAAATATTGGAAGACTTGCTGGCCAACCAAATTACATGGTTTCCAAGATCCTGACCTTCATCTAATGCCATTTTAGCTTTGGGGAGAAATGTGTGTGCAATGCTACACTTTGCTCTGTCCCATGTTTCTTAGAAAAAAACCCACAGTATGGATTTCTCAATCTAGCAAGGTAAGGACCTTTTTTTCTAAGATTCTCAGCATGCTTCTGAAGCCCTGTAATGTTTGTAATAATCATTATAAAATTATAAAAACAGCTCAGCTCAAAAGCAAGGATTTCCCTTTCCACAACTCAGATTTGAAAGATATCTGAGGCCATACTTTCTTGGAGGGAGGAGGCAAAGGCAAGTGTGTGTGTGTGTGTGTGTGTGTGTGTGTGTGTATACACATACTGATGAGTATAAACATATAATATGAACTTTTTTCTATTTGTTGAAGCTACACTATTTGTCAATGAATTGATTTAAGAAAATTCACTTTTCCATTGGAAATCTATCATCTTTGTTAATGAAGTTACATTTCTCATGGGTTAAGTATAGTTTACTAGATGTGGAGGAGAATGATAATTTAATATGTGCATATTGAAGCCTGGGGGTTTGATTACTAAATATAGAAGACTATCTTAAAATTTTAGGAAAATATGCTTGTTGCCATATTTAAGTTGCTACAGTACATTGTGCTGCATTTTATCCATATGATTCTGTGATTAAAGTTTTGCTTGGAAATGAGTTTTAAATAACTGAAATATTACTGCCCAAGCAGTAGGCAGTTTCATGATTTAAACATTTATTTGATTGGATGTAAGGTTGTCTATTATTTTTATGTTTTATTAATTAAACTGTCCTTAATTTATTAAAATGCATTCCAAATTTCCTACTACCTTTGGGCATATATTTCAAGCTAAATTTTATCGAAGTAGGATACACATTCATTTTGCTTAAACCTGTTGTTCTAGGAAAGGGATAGTAAAGAAATTTGGACTAAATATATCAACATAGATGTTTGTATGCTAAAGTTGCCATTCTTTATAAAATGCATATAATTATACATTTGAAGCTTAACATAATATTTCGAAAATATTTACATTCTGCATAGATCTCTTTGTGGGAGGATCTGTATCGTATTAAGTTAAAAGAATCCAAATTTATCTGTATGTGAGTAAAAACAATGTACGGCATAAAATGTAATTTGTATTTTAATTTTTTATATAAAATTATTAAATTGCTTATTTTTGTATGAACAGTGTATACATAGTTATTTTGGGAATAAATTGGTTTTATATAAACCATGTTGCATCTTTGAACATTCTGTGAATCTGAATAAGTAAGAAATCAAAGTCCTGTGGCTTATATTTCAGTATAGCAATGAATTTCCGCATTGCTAAAACTGCAAATGTATAAATAATTACAAAAATAGGGAGTGAAGATAATTTCCAATTTCTGCCTTTGTGTCTCTGTATATATCCATGTAATAAAATTTAAAGATGGCAAAGCTAAACAATAAAAATAAATGCTCAAGTGAAGAAAATACATTTCAGAAAAAATGGTATATGAAACTTTTTTCTTAATAACGTTAACTCTTAAATCGATACTTTTCCTATGCCCCCCATTTTGTGCAATGGCGCAAAATCATGATTTTTCTCATTAGTTGCTTGGATTCTCTTAAGACAGAGTTTCATCAAAATATATGGTTTTCCTGATTCTCCTTTCCAGAGAGAACTTGAATCGACAGCTTGTTTTCAAATATGGTCTTTGAGCAGAAATATTGAGTTCTAAAAGGTGAATTCTGCATTCAGGCTAATAAGCATAGGAATGGTAACAGTAGTCACCTCCGTGACATTGCACGAAACAAGGTAAGTGTCGTAGACTGCATTTAGATCTCAGTGCTGAATTCACATGATATTGCTAAGACAACACTGTAGTTAGCTTTTGCCTTCTTTGTACTTCTGCTATGCCCTCCAATTAGTGCAATGTGAAAAAATAGCGATTTTTCTCATTTGTTCGTTGGATTTCTCTTAAGTTACATCAAAAGATATGGGTTTCCTGATTCTCCTTTCGGGAGAGAACTTGAATCGACAGCTGGTTTTCAAATATGGTCTTTGACCAAGAAGGAATCTGGAGTTCTAAAAGTTGCATTCTCCATTCAGTGTAATAGGCCTCACATGAAGGGTAACATGAGTACTACAATGTTGCAAGAAACTGGATAAGTGTGTGTCCCGGACCACATTTAGAATTCAGTGCTGAACACTCATGGGGTTGCTAAAAGAACGCTGTAGTTAACTTTCCGCTTCTTTGTACTTTTTCTATGCCCTTTGTGCAACGGGCCAAAATCGTGATTTTTCTCATTTCTTCTTTGGACTTCTCTTAAGACAGAGAGAGTTTCATCAAAATGTGTGATTTCCTGATTCTCCATTCCAGAGAGAACTTGAATCCACAGGCGGTTCTCAAATATGGTCTTTGACCAAGAAGGAATCTGGAGTTCAAAAATGGCATTCTCCATTCATTGTAATAGGCGTCGTATGAAGGGTAACATGAGCACTACGATGTTGCAGCAAACTGGATGAGTGTCCTGGACTGCATTTAGATTTCAGTGCTGATCTCT
This sequence comes from Candoia aspera, assembly GCF_035149785.1. Taxonomy (NCBI): domain Eukaryota; kingdom Metazoa; phylum Chordata; class Lepidosauria; order Squamata; family Candoiidae; genus Candoia; species Candoia aspera. Next base: position 168,834,195 of record NC_086153.1, on the reverse strand, counting down.
CATGGGATTGCTAAGACAACGCTGTAGTTAGCTTTCCCCTTCCTTGTACTTTTTCAATGCTTTTTGTGCAAGGGGAAAAGGGCGATTTTTCTCATTTCTTCTTTGGACTTCTCTTAAGACGAGAGAGTTTCATCAAAACGTACGGTTTTCCTGATTCTCCTTTCCAGAGACAACTCGAATCGACAGGTGGTTTTTCAGTATGGTCTTTGACCATGCAAGAATCTCGAGTTCTGAAAGTCGAATTCTCCGTTCAGTGTAACAGGCCTCAGATAAAGGGTAACACGAGTACTACGGTGTTGAAAGAAACTGGATGAGTGTCCTGGAATGCTTTTAAAGATTTCAGTGCTGACCTCTCATGGGATTGCTAAGACAACACTGTAGTTAGCTTTCCCCTTCTTTCTACTTTTCTGATGCCCTCCATTTTGTGCAATGGGGCAGAATCACAATGTTTCTCATTTGTTTGTTGGATTTCTCTAAAGATGAGAGAGTTTCATCAAAACATATGTTTTCCTGTTGCTCCTCCAGTGACAGAACTTGAATCGATAGCTGGTGTTCAAATATGGTCTTTTTCCAAGCAGGAATCTGCAGTTCGAGAAGTTGAATTCTCCATTCAGTGTCATAGACCTCATATGAAGGGTAATATGAGTACTATGATGTTGCAGCAAACTGGATGAGTGTCCTGGACTGCATTTACAATTCAGTGCTGAACTCTCATGGGTTTGCTAAAAGAACGCTGTAGTTAACTTTCCCCTTCTTTGTACTTTTTCAGTGCTTTTTGTGCAAGGGGAAAATCACGATTTTTCTCATTTCTACTTTGGACTTCTCTTAAGACGAGAGAGTTTCATCAAAACGTATGGTTTTCCTGATTCTCCGTTCCAGAGAGAACTTGAATCCACAGGTGGTTCTCAAATATGGTCTTTGACCAAGAAGGAATCTGGAGTTCAAAAATTGCATTCTCCATTCATTGTAATAGGCGTCGTATGAAGGGTAACATGAGCACTACGATGTTGCAGCAAACTGGATGAGTGTCCTGGACTGCATTTAGAATTCAGTGCTGAGCTCTCATGGGTTGCTAAAACAACGCTGTAGTTAGCTTTTCCCTTCCTTGTACTTTTGCGATGCCCTCCATTTTGTGCAATGGGGCAGAATCACAATGTTTCGCATTTGTTTGTTGGATTTCTCTAAAGATGAGAGAGTTTCATCAAAACAGATGTTTTCCTGTTGCTCCTCCAGTGACAGAACTTGAATCGATAGCTGGTGTTCAAATATGGTCTTTTTCCAAGCAGGAATCTGCAGTTCGAAAAGTTGAATTCTCCATTCAGTGTCATAGACCTCATATGAAGGGTAATATGAGTACTATGATGTTGCAGCAAACTGGATGAGTGTCCTGGACTGCATTTACAATTCAGTGCTGAACTCTCATGGGTTTGCTAAAAGAACGCTGTAGTTAATTTTCCCCTTCTTTGTACTTTTTCAGTGCTTTTTGTGCAAGGGGAAAATCACGATGTTTCTCATTTCTACTTTGGACTTCTCTTAAGACGAGAGAGTTTCATCAAAACGTATGGTTTTCCTGATTCTCCGTTCCAGAGAGAACTTGAATCCACAGGTGGTTTTCAAATATGGTCTTTGACCAAGAAGGAATCTGGAGTTCAAAAATTGCATTCTCCATTCATTGTAATAGGCGTCGTATGAAGGGTAACATGAGCACTACGATGTTGCACCAAACTGGATGAGTGTCCTGGACTGCATTTAGAATTCAGTGCTGAACTCTCATGGGTTTGCTAAAAGAACGCTGTAGTTAACTTTCCCCTTCTTTGTACTTTTTCAGTGCTTTTTGTGCAAGGGGAAAATCACGATTTTTCTCATTTCTACTTTGGACTTCTCTTAAGACGAGAGAGTTTCATCAAAACGTATGGTTTTCCTGATTCTCCGTTCCAGAGAGAACTTGAATCCACAGGTGGTTCTCAAATATGGTCTTTGACCAAGAAGGAATCTGGAGTTCAAAAATTGCATTCTCCATTCATTGTAATAGGCGTCGTATGAAGGGTAACATGAGCACTACGATGTTGCAGCAAACTGGATGAGTGTCCTGGACTGCATTTAGAATTCAGTGCTGAGCTCTCATGGGTTGCTAAAACAACACTGTAGTTAGTTTTCCCCTTCCTTGTACTTTTTCAACGCTTTTTGTGCAAGGGGAAAAGGGCGATTTTTCTCATTTCTTCTTTGCACTTCTCTTAAGACAGAGAGAGTTTCATCAAAACGTACGGTTTTCCTGATTCTCCTTTCCAGAGACAACTCGAATCGACATGTGGTTTTTCAGTATGGTCTTTGACCATGCAAGAATCTCAAGTTCTGAAAGTCGAATTCTCCGTTCAGTGTAAGAGGCCTCAGATGAAGGGTAATACGAGTACTACGATGTTGCAGCAAACTGGATGAGTGTCCTGGAATGCTTTTAAAGATTTCAGTGCTGACCTCTCATGGGATTGCTAAGACAACACTGTAGTTAGCTTTCCCCTTCTTTGTACTTTTGCGATGCCCTCCATGTTGTGCAATGGGGCAGAATCACAATGTTTCTCATTTGTTTGTTGGATTTCTCTAAAGATGAGAGAGTTTCATCAAAACAGATGTTTTCCTGTTGCTCCTCCAGTGACAGAACTTGAATCGATAGCTGGTGTTCAAATATGGTCTTTTTCCAAGCAGGAATCTGCAGTTCGAGAAGTTGAATTCTCCATTCAGTGTCATAGACCTCATATGAAGGGTAATATGAGTACTATGATGTTGCAGCAAACTGGATGAGTGTCCTGGACTGCATTTACAATTCAGTGCTGAACTCTCATGGGTTTGCTAAAAGAACGCTGTAGTTAACTTTCCCCTTCTTTGTACTTTTTCAGTGCTTTTTGTGCAAGGGGAAAATCACGATTTTTCTCATTTCAACTTTGGACTTCTCTTAAGACGAGAGTTTCATCAAAACGTATGGTTTTCCTGATTCTCCGTTCCAGAGAGAACGTGAATCCACAGGTGGTTCTCAAATATGGTCTTTGACCAAGAAGGAATCTGGAGTTCAAAAATTGCATTCTCCATTCATTGTAATAGGCGTCGTATGAAGGGTAACATGAGCACTACGATGTTACAGCAAACTGGATGAGTGTCCTGGACTGCATTTAGAATTCAGTGCTGAGCTCTCATGGGTTGCTAAAACAACGCTGTAGTTAGCTTTCCCCTTCCTTGTACTTTTTCAATGCTTTTTGTGCAAGGGGAAAAGGGCGATTTTTCTCATTTCTTCTTTGGACTTCTCTTAAGACGAGAGAGTTTCATCAAAACGTACGGTTTTCCTGATTCTCCTTTCCAGAGACAACTCGAATTGACAGGTGGTTTTTCAGTATGGTCTTTGACCATGCAAGAATCTCGAGTTCTGAAAGTCGAATTCTCCGTTCAGTGTAACAGGCCTCAGATAAAGGGTAACACGAGTACTACGGTGTTGCAAGAAACTGGATGAGTGTCCTGGAATGCTTTTAAAGATTTCAGTGCTGACCTCTCATGGGATTGCTAAGACAACACTGTAGTTAGCTTTCCCCTTCTTTGTACTTTTGCGATGCCCTCCATTTTGTGCAATGGGGCAGAATCACAATGTTTCTCATTTGTTTGTTGGATTTCTCTAAAGATGAGAGAGTTTCATCAAAACAGATGTTTTCCTGTTGCTCCTCCAGTGACAGAACTTGAATCGATAGCTGGTGTTCAAATATGGTCTTTTTCCAAGCAGGAATCTGCAGTTCGAGAAGTTGAATTCTCCATTCAGTGTCATAGACCTCATATGAAGGGTAATATGAGTACTATGATGTTGCAGCAAACTGGATGAGTGTCCTCGACTGCATTTACAATTCAGTGCTGAACTCTCATGGGTTTGCTAAAAGAACGCTGTAGTTAACTTTCCCCTTCTTTGTACTTTTTCAGTGCTTTTTGTGCAAGGGGAAAATCACGATTTTTCTCATTTCTACTTTGGACTTCTCTTAAGACGAGAGAGTTTCATCAAAACGTATGGTTTTCCTGATTCTCCGTTCCAGAGAGAACTTGAATCCACAGGTGGTTCTCAAATATGGTCTTTGACCAAGAAGGAATCTGGAGTTCAAAAATTGCATTCTCCATTCATTGTAATAGGCGTCGTATGAAGGGTAACATGAGCACTACGATGTTGCAGCAAACTGGATGAGTGTCCTGGACTGCATTTAGAATTCAGTGCTGAGCTCTCATGGGTTGCTAAAACAACACTGTAGTTAGCTTTCCCCTTCCTTGTACTTTTTCAATGCTTTTTGTGCAAGGGGAAAAGGGCGATTTTTCTCATTTCTTCCTTGGACTTCTCTTAAGACAGAGAGAGTTTCATCAAAACGTACGGTTTTCCTGATTCTCCTTTCCAGAGACAACTCGAATCGACAGGTGGTTTTTCAGTATGGTCTTTGACCATGCAAGAATCTCAAGTTCTGAAAGTCGAATTCTCCGTTCAGTGTAAGAGGCCTCAGATGAAGTGTAATACGAGTACTACGATGTTGCAGCAAACTGGATGAGTGTCCTGGAATGCTTTTAAAGATTTCAGTGCTGACCTCTCATGGGATTGCTAAGACAACACTGTAGTTACCTTTCCCCTTCTTTGTACTTTTGCGATGCCCTCCATGTTTTGCAATGGGGCAGAATCACAATGTTTCTCATTTGTTTGTTGGATTTCTCTAAAGATGAGAGAGTTTCATCAAAACAGATGTTTTCCTGTTGCTCCTCCAGTGACAGAACTTGAATCGATAGCTGGTGTTCAAATATGGTCTTTTTCCAAGCAGGAATCTGCAGTTCGAGAAGTTGAATTCTCCATTCAGTGTCATAGACCTCATATGAAGGGTAATATGAGTACTATGATGTTGCAGCAAACTGGATGAGTGTCCTGGACTGCATTTACAATTCAGTGCTGAACTCTCATGGGTTTGCTAAAAGAACGCTGTAGTTAACTTTCCCCTTCTTTGTACTTTTTCAGTGTTTTTTGTCCAAGGGGAAAATCACGATTTTTCTCATTTCAACTTTGGACTTCTCTTAAGACGAGAGTTTCATCAAAACGTATGGTTTTCCTGATTCTCCGTTCCAGAGAGAACTTGAATCCACAGGCGGTTCTCAAATATGGTCTTTGACCAAGAAGGAATCTGGAGTTCAAAAATTGCATTCTCCATTCATTGTAATAGGCGTCGTATGAAGGGTAACATGAGCACTACGATGTTACAGCAAACTGGATGAGTGTCCTGGACTGCATTTAGAATTCAGTGCTGAGCTCTCATGGGTTGCTAAAACAACGCTGTAGTTAGCTTTCCCCTTCCTTGTACTTTTTCAATGCTTTTTGTGCAAGGGGAAAAGGGCGATTTTTCTCATTTCTTCTTTGCACTTCTCTTAAGACAGAGAGAGTTTCATCAAAAGGTACGGTTTTCCTGATTCTCCTTTCCAGAGACAACTCGAATCGACAGGTGGTTTTTCAGTATGGTCTTTGACCATGCAAGAATCTCAAGTTCTGAAAGTCGAATTCTCCGTTCAGTGTAACAGGCCTCAGATGAAGGGTAACACGAGTACTACGGTGTTGCAAGAAACTGGATGAGTGTAATGGAGTGCTTTTAAAGATTTCAGTGCTGACCTCTCATGGGATTGCTAAGACAACACTGTAGTTAGCTTTCCCCTTCTTTGTACTTTTGCGATGCCCTCCATTTTGTGCAATGGGGCAGAATCACAATGTTTCTCATTTGTTTGTTGGATTTCTCTAAAGATGAGAGAGTTTCATCAAAACATATGTTTTCCTGTTGCTCCTCCAGTGACAGAACTTGAATCGATAGCTGGTGTTCAAATATGGTCTTTTTCCAAGCAGGAATCTGCAGTTCGAAAAGTTGAATTCTCCATTCAGTGTCATAGACCTCATATGAAGGGTAATATGAGTACTATGATGTTGCAGCAAACTGGATGAGTGTCCTGGACTGCATTTACAATTCAGTGCTGAACTCTCATGGGTTTGCTAAAAGAACGCTGTAGTTAACTTTCCCCTTCTTTGTACTTTTTCAGTGCTTTTTGTGCAAGGGGAAAATCACGATTTTTCTCATTTCTACTTTGGACTTCTCTTAAGACGAGAGAGTTTCATCAAAACGTATGGTTTTCCTGATTCTCCGTTCCAGAGAGAACTTGAATCCACAGGTGGTTCTCAAATATGGTCTTTGACCAAGAAGGAATCTGGAGTTCAAAAATTGCATTCTCCATTCATTGTAATAGGCGTCGTATGAAGGGTAACATGAGCACTACGATGTTGCAGCAAACTGGATGAGTGTCCTGGACTGCATTTAGAATTCAGTGCTGAGCTCTCATGGGTTGCTAAAACAACGCTGTAGTTAGCTTTTCCCTTCCTTGTACTTTTGCGATGCCCTCCATTTTGTGCAATGGGGCAGAATCACAATGTTTCGCATTTGTTTGTTGGATTTCTCTAAAGATGAGAGAGTTTCATCAAAACAGATGTTTTCCTGTTGCTCCTCCAGTGACAGAACTTGAATCGATAGCTGGTGTTCAAATATGGTCTTTTTCCAAGCAGGAATCTGCAGTTCGAAAAGTTGAATTCTCCATTCAGTGTCATAGACCTCATATGAAGGGTAATATGAGTACTATGATGTTGCAGCAAACTGGATGAGTGTCCTGGACTGCATTTACAATTCAGTGCTGAACTCTCATGGGTTTGCTAAAAGAACGCTGTAGTTAATTTTCCCCTTCTTTGTACTTTTTCAGTGCTTTTTGTGCAAGGGGAAAATCACGATGTTTCTCATTTCTACTTTGGACTTCTCTTAAGACGAGAGAGTTTCATCAAAACGTATGGTTTTCCTGATTCTCCGTTCCAGAGAGAACTTGAATCCACAGGTGGTTTTCAAATATGGTCTTTGACCAAGAAGGAATCTGGAGTTCAAAAATTGCATTCTCCATTCATTGTAATAGGCGTCGTATGAAGGGTAACATGAGCACTACGATGTTGCACCAAACTGGATGAGTGTCCTGGACTGCATTTAGAATTCAGTGCTGAACCCTCATGGGTTTGCTAAAAGAACGCTGTAGTTAACTTTCCCCTTCTTTGTACTTTTTCAGTGCTTTTTGTGCAAGGGGAAAATCACGATTTTTCTCATTTCTACTTTGGACTTCTCTTAAGACGAGAGAGTTTCATCAAAACGTATGGTTTTCCTGATTCTCCGTTCCAGAGAGAACTTGAATCCACAGGTGGTTCTCAAATATGGTCTTTGACCAAGAAGGAATCTGGAGTTCAAAAATTGCATTCTCCATTCATTGTAATAGGCGTCGTATGAAGGGTAACATGAGCACTACGATGTTGCAGCAAACTGGATGAGTGTCCTGGACTGCATTTAGAATTCAGTGCTGAGCTCTCATGGGTTGCTAAAACAACACTGTAGTTAGTTTTCCCCTTCCTTGTACTTTTTCAACGCTTTTTGTGCAAGGGGAAAAGGGCGATTTTTCTCATTTCTTCTTTGCACTTCTCTTAAGACAGAGAGAGTTTCATCAAAACGTACGGTTTTCCTGATTCTCCTTTCCAGAGACAACTCGAATCGACATGTGGTTTTTCAGTATGGTCTTTGACCATGCAAGAATCTCAAGTTCTGAAAGTCGAATTCTCCGTTCAGTGTAAGAGGCCTCAGATGAAGGGTAATACGAGTACTACGATGTTGCAGCAAACTGGATGAGTGTCCTGGAATGCTTTTAAAGATTTCAGTGCTGACCTCTCATGGGATTGCTAAGACAACACTGTAGTTAGCTTTCCCCTTCTTTGTACTTTTGCGATGCCCTCCATGTTGTGCAATGGGGCAGAATCACAATGTTTCTCATTTGTTTGTTGGATTTCTCTAAAGATGAGAGAGTTTCATCAAAACAGATGTTTTCCTGTTGCTCCTCCAGTGACAGAACTTGAATCGATAGCTGGTGTTCAAATATGGTCTTTTTCCAAGCAGGAATCTGCAGTTCGAGAAGTTGAATTCTCCATTCAGTGTCATAGACCTCATATGAAGGGTAATATGAGTACTATGATGTTGCAGCAAACTGGATGAGTGTCCTGGACTGCATTTACAATTCAGTGCTGAACTCTCATGGGTTTGCTAAAAGAACGCTGTAGTTAACTTTCCCCTTCTTTGTACTTTTTCAGTGCTTTTTGTGCAAGGGGAAAATCACGATTTTTCTCATTTCAACTTTGGACTTCTCTTAAGACGAGAGTTTCATCAAAACGTATGGTTTTCCTGATTCTCCGTTCCAGAGAGAACTTGAATCCACAGGCGGTTCTCAAATATGGTCTTTGACCAAGAAGGAATCTGGAGTTCAAAAATTGCATTCTCCATTCATTGTAATAGGCGTCGTATGAAGGGTAACATGAGCACTACGATGTTACAGCAAACTGGATGAGTGTCCTGGACTGCATTTAGAATTCAGTGCTGAGCTCTCATGGGTTGCTAAAACAACGCTGTAGTTAGCTTTCCCCTTCCTTGTACTTTTTCAATGCTTTTTGTGCAAGGGGAAAAGGGCGATTTTTCTCATTTCTTCTTTGGACTTCTCTTAAGACGAGAGAGTTTCATCAAAACGTACGGTTTTCCTGATTCTCCTTTCCAGAGACAACTCGAATTGACAGGTGGTTTTTCAGTATGGTCTTTGACCATGCAAGAATCTCGAGTTCTGAAAGTCGAATTCTCCGTTCAGTGTAACAGGCCTCAGATAAAGGGTAACACGAGTACTACGGTGTTGCAAGAAACTGGATGAGTGTCCTGGAATGCTTTTAAAGATTTCAGTGCTGACCTCTCATGGGATTGCTAAGACAACACTGTAGTTAGCTTTCCCCTTCTTTCTACTTTTCTGATGCCCTCCATTTTGTGCAATGGGGCAGAATCACAATGTTTCTCATTTGTTTGTTGGATTTCTCTAAAGATGAGAGAGTTTCATCAAAACAGATGTTTTCCTGTTGCTCCTCCAGTGACAGAACTTGAATCGATAGCTGGTGTTCAAATATGGTCTTTTTCCAAGCAGGAATCTGCAGTTCGAGAAGTTGAATTCTCCATTCAGTGTCATAGACCTCATATGAAGGGTAATATGAGTACTATGATGTTGCAGCAAACTGGATGAGTGTCCTCGACTGCATTTACAATTCAGTGCTGAACTCTCATGGGTTTGCTAAAAGAACGCTGTAGTTAACTTTCCCCTTCTTTGTACTTTTTCAGTGCTTTTTGTGCAAGGGGAAAATCACGATTTTTCTCATTTCTACTTTGGACTTCTCTTAAGACGAGAGAGTTTCATCAAAACGTATGGTTTTCCTGATTCTCCGTTCCAGAGAGAACTTGAATCCACAGGTGGTTCTCAAATATGGTCTTTGACCAAGAAGGAATCTGGAGTTCAAAAATTGCATTCTCCATTCATTGTAATAGGCGTCGTATGAAGGGTAACATGAGCACTACGATGTTGCAGCAAACTGGATGAGTGTCCTGGACTGCATTTAGAATTCAGTGCTGAGCTCTCATGGGTTGCTAAAACAACACTGTAGTTAGCTTTCCCCTTCCTTGTACTTTTTCAATGCTTTTTGTGCAAGGGGAAAAGGGCGATTTTTCTCATTTCTTCCTTGGACTTCTCTTAAGACAGAGAGAGTTTCATCAAAACGTACGGTTTTCCTGATTCTCCTTTCCAGAGACAACTCGAATCGACAGGTGGTTTTTCAGTATGGTCTTTGACCATGCAAGAATCTCAAGTTCTGAAAGTCGAATTCTCCGTTCAGTGTAAGAGGCCTCAGATGAAGTGTAATACGAGTACTACGATGTTGCAGCAAACTGGATGAGTGTCCTGGAATGCTTTTAAAGATTTCAGTGCTGACCTCTCATGGGATTGCTAAGACAACACTGTAGTTACCTTTCCCCTTCTTTGTACTTTTGCGATGCCCTCCATGTTTTGCAATGGGGCAGAATCACAATGTTTCTCATTTGTTTGTTGGATTTCTCTAAAGATGAGAGAGTTTCATCAAAACAGATGTTTTCCTGTTGCTCCTCCAGTGACAGAACTTGAATCGATAGCTGGTGTTCAAATATGGTCTTTTTCCAAGCAGGAATCTGCAGTTCGAGAAGTTGAATTCTCCATTCAGTGTCATAGACCTCATATGAAGGGTAATATGAGTACTATGATGTTGCAGCAAACTGGATGAGTGTCCTGGACTGCATTTACAATTCAGTGCTGAACTCTCATGGGTTTGCTAAAAGAACGCTGTAGTTAACTTTCCCCTTCTTTGTACTTTTTCAGTGTTTTTTGTCCAAGGGGAAAATCACGATTTTTCTCATTTCAACTTTGGACTTCTCTTAAGACGAGAGTTTCATCAAAACGTATGGTTTTCCTGATTCTCCGTTCCAGAGAGAACTTGAATCCACAGGCGGTTCTCAAATATGGTCTTTGACCAAGAAGGAATCTGGAGTTCAAAAATTGCATTCTCCATTCATTGTAATAGGCGTCGTATGAAGGGTAACATGAGCACTACGATGTTACAGCAAACTGGATGAGTGTCCTGGACTGCATTTAGAATTCAGTGCTGAGCTCTCATGGGTTGCTAAAACAACGCTGTAGTTAGCTTTCCCCTTCCTTGTACTTTTTCAATGCTTTTTGTGCAAGGGGAAAAGGGCGATTTTTCTCATTTCTTCTTTGCACTTCTCTTAAGACAGAGAGAGTTTCATCAAAAGGTACGGTTTTCCTGATTCTCCTTTCCAGAGACAACTCGAATCGACAGGTGGTTTTTCAGTATGGTCTTTGACCATGCAAGAATCTCAAGTTCTGAAAGTCGAATTCTCCGTTCAGTGTAACAGGCCTCAGATGAAGGGTAACACGAGTACTACGGTGTTGCAAGAAACTGGATGAGTGTAATGGAGTGCTTTTAAAGATTTCAGTGCTGACCTCTCATGGGATTGCTAAGACAACACTGTAGTTAGCTTTCCCCTTCTTTGTACTTTTGCGATGCCCTCCATTTTGTGCAATGGGGCAGAATCACAATGTTTCTCATTTGTTTGTTGGATTTCTCTAAAGATGAGAGAGTTTCATCAAAACAGATGTTTTCCTGTTGCTCCTCCAGTGACAGAACTTGAATCGATAGCTGGTGTTCAAATATGGTCTTTTTCCAAGCAGGAATCTGCAGTTCGAAAAGTTGAATTCTCCATTCAGTGTCATAGACCTCATATGAAGGGTAATATGAGTACTATGATGTTGCAGCAAACTGGATGAGTGTCCTGGACTGCATTTACAATTCAGTGCTGAACTCTCATGGGTTTGCTAAAAGAACGCTGTAGTTAATTTTCCCCTTCTTTGTACTTTTTCAGTGCTTTTTGTGCAAGGGGAAAATCACGATGTTTCTCATTTCTACTTTGGTCTTCTCTTAAGACGAGAGAGTTTCATCAAAACGTATGGTTTTCCTGATTCTCCGTTCCAGAGAGAACTTGAATCCACAGGTGGTTTTCAAATATGGTCTTTGACCAAGAAGGAATCTGGAGTTCAAAAATTGCATTCTCCATTCATTGTAATAGGCGTCGTATGAAGGGTAACATGAGCACTACGATGTTGCACCAAACTGGATGAGTGTCCTGGACTGCATTTAGAATTCAGTGCTGAACCCTCATGGGTTTGCTAAAAGAACGCTGTAGTTAACTTTCCCCTTCTTTGTACTTTTTCAGTGCTTTTTGTGCAAGGGGAAAATCACGATTTTTCTCATTTCAACTTTGGACTTCTCTTAAGACGAGAGAGTTTCATCAAAACGTATGGTTTTCCTGATTCTCCGTTCCAGAGAGAACTTGAATCCACAGGTGGTTCTCAAATATGGTCTTTGACCAAGAAGGAATCTGGAGTTCAAAAATTGCATTCTCCATTCATTGTAATAGGCGTCGTATGAAGGGTAACATGAGCACTACGATGTTGCAGCAAACTGGATGAGTGTCCTGGACTGCATTTAGAATTCAGTGCTGAGCTCTCATGGGTTGCTAAAACAACACTGTAGTTAGTTTTCCCCTTCCTTGTACTTTTTCAATGCTTTTTGTGCAAGGGGAAAAGGGCGATTTTTCTCATTTCTTCTTTGCACTTCTCTTAAGACAGAGAGAGTTTGATCAAAACGTACGGTTTTCCTGATTCTCCTTTCCAGAGACAACTCGAATCGACAGGTGGTTTTTCAGTATGGTCTTTGACCATGCAAGAATCTCAAGTTCTGAAAGTCGAATTCTCCGTTCAGTGTAACAGGCCTCAGATGAAGGGTAATACGAGTACTACGATGTTGCAGCAAACTGGATGAGTGTCCTGGAATGCTTTTAAAGATTTCAGTGCTGACCTCTCATGGGATTGCTAAGACAACACTGTAGTTAGCTTTCCCCTTCTTTGTACTTCTGCAATGCCCTCCATGTTGTGCAATGGGGCAGAATCACAATGTTTCTCATTTGTTTGTTGGATTTCTCTAAAGATGAGAGAGTTTCATCAAAACAGATGTTTTCCTGTTGCTCCTCCAGTGACAGAACTTGAATCGATAGCTGGTGTTCAAATATGGTCTTTTTCCAAGCAGGAATCTGCAGTTCGAGAAGTTGAATTCTCCATTCAGTGTCATAGACCTCATATGAAGGGTAATATGAGTACTATGATGTTGCAGCAAACTGGATGAGTGTCCTGGACTGCATTTACAATTCAGTGCTGAACTCTCATGGGTTTGCTAAAAGAACGCTGTAGTTAACTTTCCCCTTCTTTGTACTTTTTCAGTGTTTTTTGTCCAAGGGGAAAATCACGATTTTTCTCATTTCAACTTTGGACTTCTCTTAAGACGAGAGTTTCATCAAAACGTATGGTTTTCCTGATTCTCCGTTCCAGAGAGAACTTGAATCCACAGGCGGTTCTCAAATATGGTCTTTGACCAAGAAGGAATCTGGAGTTCAAAAATTGCATTCTCCATTCATTGTAATAGGCGTCGTATGAAGGGTAACATGAGCACTACGATGTTACAGCAAACTGGATGAGTGTCCTGGACTGCATTTAGAATTCAGTGCTGAGCTCTCATGGGTTGCTAAAACAACGCTGTAGTTAGCTTTCCCCTTCCTTGTACTTTTTCAATGCTTTTTGTGCAAGGGGAAAAGGGCGATTTTTCTCATTTCTTCTTTGCACTTCTCTTAAGACAGAGAGAGTTTCATCAAAAGGTACGGTTTTCCTGATTCTCCTTTCCAGAGACAACTCGAATCGACAGGTGGTTTTTCAGTATGGTCTTTGACCATGCAAGAATCTCAAGTTCTGAAAGTCGAATTCTCCGTTCAGTGTAACAGGCCTCAGATGAAGGGTAACACGAGTACTACGGTGTTGCAAGAAACTGGATGAGTGTAATGGAGTGCTTTTAAAGATTTCAGTGCTGACCTCTCATGGGATTGCTAAGACAACACTGTAGTTAGCTTTCCCCTTCTTTGTACTTTTGCGATGCCCTCCATTTTGTGCAATGGGGCAGAATCACAATGTTTCTCATTTGTTTGTTGGATTTCTCTAAAGATAAGAGAGTTTCATCAAAACAGATGTTTTCCTGTTGCTCCTCCAGTGACAGAACTTGAATCGATAGCTGGTGTTCAAATATGGTCTTTTTCCAAGCAGGAATCTGCAGTTCGAAAAGTTGAATTCTCCATTCAGTGTCATAGACCTCATATGAAGGGTAATATGAGTACTATGATGTTGCAGCAAACTGGATGAGTGTCCTGGACTGCATTTACAATTCAGTGCTGAACTCTCATGGGTTTGCTAAAAGAACGCTGTAGTTAATTTTCCCCTTCTTTGTACTTTTTCAGTGCTTTTTGTGCAAGGGGAAAATCACGATGTTTCTCATTTCTACTTTGGACTTCTCTTAAGACGAGAGAGTTTCATCAAAACGTATGGTTTTCCTGATTCTCCGTTCCAGAGAGAACTTCAATCCACAGGTGCTTTTCAAATATGGTCTTTGACCAAGAAGGAATCTGGAGTTCAAAAATTGCATTCTCCATTCATTGTAATAGGCGTCGTATGAAGGGTAACATGAGCACTACGATGTTGCACCAAACTGGATGAGTGTCCTGGACTGCATTTACAATTCAGTGCTGAACTCTCATGGGTTTGCTAAAAGAACGCTGTAGTTAACTTTCCCCTTCTTTGTACTTTTTCAGTGCTTTTTGTGCAAGGGGAAAATCACGATTTTTCTCATTTCTACTTTGGACTTCTCTTAAGACGAGAGAGTTTCATCAAAACGTATGGTTTTCCTGATTCTCCGTTCCAGAGAGAACTTGAATCCACAGGTGGTTCTCAAATATGGTCTTTGACCAAGAAGGAATCTGGAGTTCAAAAATTGCATTCTCCATTCATTGTAATAGGCGTCGTATGAAGGGTAACATGAGCACTACGATGTTGCAGCAAACTGGATGAGTGTCCTGGACTGCATTTAGAATTCAGTGCTGAGCTCTCATGGGTTGCTAAAACAACACTGTAGTTAGTTTTCCCCTTCCTTGTACTTTTTCAACGCTTTTTGTGCAAGGGGAAAAGGGCGATTTTTCTCATTTCTTCTTTGCACTTCTCTTAAGACAGAGAGAGTTTCATCAAAACGTACGGTTTTCCTGATTCTCCTTTCCAGAGACAACTCGAATCGACATGTGGTTTTTCAGTATGGTCTTTGACCATGCAAGAATCTCAAGTTCTGAAAGTCGAATTCTCCGTTCAGTGTAAGAGGCCTCAGATGAAGGGTAATACGAGTACTACGATGTTGCAGCAAACTGGATGAGTGTCCTGGAATGCTTTTAAAGATTTCAGTGCTGACCTCTCATGGGATTGCTAAGACAACACTGTAGTTAGCTTTCCCCTTCTTTGTACTTTTGCGATGCCCTCCATGTTGTGCAATGGGGCAGAATCACAATGTTTCTCATTTGTTTGTTGGATTTCTCTAAAGATGAGAGAGTTTCATCAAAACAGATGTTTTCCTGTTGCTCCTCCAGTGACAGAACTTGAATCGATAGCTGGTGTTCAAATATGGTCTTTTTCCAAGCAGGAATCTGCAGTTCGAGAAGTTGAATTCTCCATTCAGTGTCATAGACCTCATATGAAGGGTAATATGAGTACTATGATGTTGCAGCAAACTGGATGAGTGTCCTGGACTGCATTTACAATTCAGTGCTGAACTCTCATGGGTTTGCTAAAAGAACGCTGTAGCTAACTTTCCCCTTCTTTGTACTTTTTCAGTGCTTTTTGTGCAAGGGGAAAATCACGATTTTTCTCATTTCAACTTTGGACTTCTCTTAAGACGAGAGAGTTTCATCAAAACGTATGGTTTTCCTGATTCTCCGTTCCAGAGAGAACTTGAATCCACAGGTGGTTCTCAAATATGGTCTTTGACCAAGAAGGAATCTGGAGTTCAAAAATTGCATTCTCCATTCATTGTAATAGGCGTCGTATGAAGGGTAACATGAGCACTACGATGTTGCAGCAAACTGGATGAGTGTCCTGGACTGCATTTAGAATTCAGTGCTGAGCTCTCATGGGTTGCTAAAACAACACTGTAGTTAGTTTTCCCCTTCCTTGTACTTTTTCAATGCTTTTTGTGCAAGGGGAAAAGGGCGATTTTTCTCATTTCTTCTTTGCACTTCTCTTAAGACAGAGAGAGTTTCATCAAAACGTACGGTTTTCCTGATTCTCCCTTCCAGAGACAACTCGAATCGACATGTGGTTTTTCAGTATGGTCTTTGACCATGCAAGAATCTCAAGTTCTGAAAGTCGAATTCTCCGTTCAGTGTAAGAGGCCTCAGATGAAGGGTAATACGAGTACTACGATGTTGCAGCAAACTGGATGAGTGTCCTGGAATGCTTTTAAAGATTTCAGTGCTGACCTCTCATGGGATTGCTAAGACAACACTGTAGTTAGCTTTCCCCTTCTTTGTACTTTTGCGATGCCCTCCATTTTGTGCAATGGGGCAGAATCACAATGTTTCTCATTTGTTTGTTGGATTTCTCTAAAGATGAGAGAGTTTCATCAAAACAGATGTTTTCCTGTTGCTCCTCCAGTGACAGAACTTGAATCGATAGCTGGTGTTCAAATATGGTCTTTTTCCAAGCAGGAATCTGCAGTTCGAAAAGTTGAATTCTCCATTCAGTGTCATAGACCTCATATGAAGGGTAATATGAGTACTATGATGTTGCAGCAAACTGGATGAGTGTCCTGGACTGCATTTACAATTCAGTGCTGAACTCTCATGGGTTTGCTAAAAGAACGCTGTAGTTAATTTTCCCCTTCTTTGTACTTTTTCAGTGCTTTTTGTGCAAGGGGAAAATCACGATGTTTCTCATTTCTACTTTGGTCTTCTCTTAAGACGAGAGAGTTTCATCAAAACGTATGGTTTTCCTGATTCTCCGTTCCAGAGAGAACTTGAATCCACAGGTGGTTTTCAAATATGGTCTTTGACCAAGAAGGAATCTGGAGTTCAAAAATTGCATTCTCCATTCATTGTAATAGGCGTCGTATGAAGGGTAACATGAGCACTACGATGTTGCACCAAACTGGATGAGTGTCCTGGACTGCATTTAGAATTCAGTGCTGAACCCTCATGGGTTTGCTAAAAGAACGCTGTAGTTAACTTTCCCCTTCTTTGTACTTTTTCAGTGCTTTTTGTGCAAGGGGAAAATCACGATTTTTCTCATTTCAACTTTGGACTTCTCTTAAGACGAGAGAGTTTCATCAAAACGTATGGTTTTCCTGATTCTCCGTTCCAGAGAGAACTTGAATCCACAGGTGGTTCTCAAATATGGTCTTTGACCAAGAAGGAATCTGGAGTTCAAAAATTGCATTCTCCATTCATTGTAATAGGCGTCGTATGAAGGGTAACATGAGCACTACGATGTTGCAGCAAACTGGATGAGTGTCCTGGACTGCATTTAGAATTCAGTGCTGAGCTCTCATGGGTTGCTAAAACAACACTGTAGTTAGTTTTCCCCTTCCTTGTACTTTTTCAATGCTTTTTGTGCAAGGGGAAAAGGGCGATTTTTCTCATTTCTTCTTTGCACTTCTCTTAAGACAGAGAGAGTTTGATCAAAACGTACGGTTTTCCTGATTCTCCTTTCCAGAGACAACTCGAATCGACAGGTGGTTTTTCAGTATGGTCTTTGACCATGCAAGAATCTCAAGTTCTGAAAGTCGAATTCTCCGTTCAGTGTAACAGGCCTCAGATGAAGGGTAATACGAGTACTACGATGTTGCAGCAAACTGGATGAGTGTCCTGGAATGCTTTTAAAGATTTCAGTGCTGACCTCTCATGGGATTGCTAAGACAACACTGTAGTTAGCTTTCCCCTTCTTTGTACTTCTGCAATGCCCTCCATGTTGTGCAATGGGGCAGAATCACAATGTTTCTCATTTGTTTGTTGGATTTCTCTAAAGATGAGAGAGTTTCATCAAAACAGATGTTTTCCTGTTGCTCCTCCAGTGACAGAACTTGAATCGATAGCTGGTGTTCAAATATGGTCTTTTTCCAAGCAGGAATCTGCAGTTCGAGAAGTTGAATTCTCCATTCAGTGTCATAGACCTCATATGAAGGGTAATATGAGTACTATGATGTTGCAGCAAACTGGATGAGTGTCCTGGACTGCATTTACAATTCAGTGCTGAACTCTCATGGGTTTGCTAAAAGAACGCTGTAGTTAACTTTCCCCTTCTTTGTACTTTTTCAGTGTTTTTTGTCCAAGGGGAAAATCACGATTTTTCTCATTTCAACTTTGGACTTCTCTTAAGACGAGAGTTTCATCAAAACGTATGGTTTTCCTGATTCTCCGTTCCAGAGAGAACTTGAATCCACAGGCGGTTCTCAAATATGGTCTTTGACCAAGAAGGAATCTGGAGTTCAAAAATTGCATTCTCCATTCATTGTAATAGGCGTCGTATGAAGGGTAACATGAGCACTACGATGTTACAGCAAACTGGATGAGTGTCCTGGACTGCATTTAGAATTCAGTGCTGAGCTCTCATGGGTTGCTAAAACAACGCTGTAGTTAGCTTTCCCCTTCCTTGTACTTTTTCAATGCTTTTTGTGCAAGGGGAAAAGGGCGATTTTTCTCATTTCTTCTTTGCACTTCTCTTAAGACAGAGAGAGTTTCATCAAAAGGTACGGTTTTCCTGATTCTCCTTTCCAGAGACAACTCGAATCGACAGGTGGTTTTTCAGTATGGTCTTTGACCATGCAAGAATCTCAAGTTCTGAAAGTCGAATTCTCCGTTCAGTGTAACAGGCCTCAGATGAAGGGTAACACGAGTACTACGGTGTTGCAAGAAACTGGATGAGTGTAATGGAGTGCTTTTAAAGATTTCAGTGCTGACCTCTCATGGGATTGCTAAGACAACACTGTAGTTAGCTTTCCCCTTCTTTGTACTTTTGCGATGCCCTCCATTTTGTGCAATGGGGCAGAATCACAATGTTTCTCATTTGTTTGTTGGATTTCTCTAAAGATAAGAGAGTTTCATCAAAACAGATGTTTTCCTGTTGCTCCTCCAGTGACAGAACTTGAATCGATAGCTGGTGTTCAAATATGGTCTTTTTCCAAGCAGGAATCTGCAGTTCGAAAAGTTGAATTCTCCATTCAGTGTCATAGACCTCATATGAAGGGTAATATGAGTACTATGATGTTGCAGCAAACTGGATGAGTGTCCTGGACTGCATTTACAATTCAGTGCTGAACTCTCATGGGTTTGCTAAAAGAACGCTGTAGTTAATTTTCCCCTTCTTTGTACTTTTTCAGTGCTTTTTGTGCAAGGGGAAAATCACGATGTTTCTCATTTCTACTTTGGACTTCTCTTAAGACGAGAGAGTTTCATCAAAACGTATGGTTTTCCTGATTCTCCGTTCCAGAGAGAACTTCAATCCACAGGTGGTTTTCAAATATGGTCTTTGACCAAGAAGGAATCTGGAGTTCAAAAATTGCATTCTCCATTCATTGTAATAGGCGTCGTATGAAGGGTAACATGAGCACTACGATGTTGCACCAAACTGGATGAGTGTCCTGGACTGCATTTACAATTCAGTGCTGAACTCTCATGGGTTTGCTAAAAGAACGCTGTAGTTAACTTTCCCCTTCTTTGTACTTTTTCAGTGCTTTTTGTGCAAGGGGAAAATCACGATTTTTCTCATTTCTACTTTGGACTTCTCTTAAGACGAGAGAGTTTCATCAAAACGTATGGTTTTCCTGATTCTCCGTTCCAGAGAGAACTTGAATCCACAGGTGGTTCTCAAATATGGTCTTTGACCAAGAAGGAATCTGGAGTTCAAAAATTGCATTCTCCATTCATTGTAATAGGCGTCGTATGAAGGGTAACATGAGCACTACGATGTTGCAGCAAACTGGATGAGTGTCCTGGACTGCATTTAGAATTCAGTGCTGAGCTCTCATGGGTTGCTAAAACAACACTGTAGTTAGTTTTCCCCTTCCTTGTACTTTTTCAACGCTTTTTGTGCAAGGGGAAAAGGGCGATTTTTCTCATTTCTTCTTTGCACTTCTCTTAAGACAGAGAGAGTTTCATCAAAACGTACGGTTTTCCTGATTCTCCTTTCCAGAGACAACTCGAATCGACAGGTGGTTTTTCAGTATGGTCTTTGACCATGCAAGAATCTCAAGTTCTGAAAGTCGAATTCTCCGTTCAGTGTAACAGGCCTCAGATGAAGGGTAACACGAGTACTACGGTGTTGCAAGAAACTGGATGAGTGTAATGGAGTGCTTTTAAAGATTTCAGTGCTGACCTCTCATGGGATTGCTAAGACAACACTGTAGTTAGCTTTCCCCTTCTTTGTACTTTTGCGATGCCCTCCATTTTGTGCAATGGGGCAGAATCACAATGTTTCTCATTTGTTTGTTGGATTTCTCTAAAGATAAGAGAGTTTCATCAAAACAGATGTTTTCCTGTTGCTCCTCCAGTGACAGAACTTGAATCGATAGCTGGTGTTCAAATATGGTCTTTTTCCAAGCAGGAATCTGCAGTTCGAAAAGTTGAATTCTCCATTCAGTGTCATAGACCTCATATGAAGGGTAATATGAGTACTATGATGTTGCAGCAAACTGGATGAGTGTCCTGGACTGCATTTACAATTCAGTGCTGAACTCTCATGGGTTTGCTAAAAGAACGCTGTAGTTAATTTTCCCCTTCTTTGTACTTTTTCAGTGCTTTTTGTGCAAGGGGAAAATCACGATGTTTCTCATTTCTACTTTGGACTTCTCTTAAGACGAGAGAGTTTCATCAAAACGTATGGTTTTCCTGATTCTCCGTTCCAGAGAGAACTTCAATCCACAGGTGGTTTTCAAATATGGTCTTTGACCAAGAAGGAATCTGGAGTTCAAAAATTGCATTCTCCATTCATTGTAATAGGCGTCGTATGAAGGGTAACATGAGCACTACGATGTTGCACCAAACTGGATGAGTGTCCTGGACTGCATTTACAATTCAGTGCTGAACTCTCATGGGTTTGCTAAAAGAACGCTGTAGTTAACTTTCCCCTTCTTTGTACTTTTTCAGTGCTTTTTGTGCAAGGGGAAAATCACGATTTTTCTCATTTCTACTTTGGACTTCTCTTAAGACGAGAGAGTTTCATCAAAACGTATGGTTTTCCTGATTCTCCGTTCCAGAGAGAACTTGAATCCACAGGTGGTTCTCAAATATGGTCTTTGACCAAGAAGGAATCTGGAGTTCAAAAATTGCATTCTCCATTCATTGTAATAGGCGTCGTATGAAGGGTAACATGAGCACTACGATGTTGCAGCAAACTGGATGAGTGTCCTGGACTGCATTTAGAATTCAGTGCTGAGCTCTCATGGGTTGCTAAAACAACACTGTAGTTAGTTTTCCCCTTCCTTGTACTTTTTCAACGCTTTTTGTGCAAGGGGAAAAGGGCGATTTTTCTCATTTCTTCTTTGCACTTCTCTTAAGACAGAGAGAGTTTCATCAAAACGTACGGTTTTCCTGATTCTCCTTTCCAGAGACAACTCGAATCGACATGTGGTTTTTCAGTATGGTCTTTGACCATGCAAGAATCTCAAGTTCTGAAAGTCGAATTCTCCGTTCAGTGTAAGAGGCCTCAGATGAAGGGTAATACGAGTACTACGATGTTGCAGCAAACTGGATGAGTGTCCTGGAATGCTTTTAAAGATTTCAGTGCTGACCTCTCATGGGATTGCTAAGACAACACTGTAGTTAGCTTTCCCCTTCTTTGTACTTTTGCGATGCCCTCCATGTTGTGCAATGGGGCAGAATCACAATGTTTCTCATTTGTTTGTTGGATTTCTCTAAAGATGAGAGAGTTTCATCAAAACAGATGTTTTCCTGTTGCTCCTCCAGTGACAGAACTTGAATCGATAGCTGGTGTTCAAATATGGTCTTTTTCCAAGCAGGAATCTGCAGTTCGAGAAGTTGAATTCTCCATTCAGTGTCATAGACCTCATATGAAGGGTAATATGAGTACTATGATGTTGCAGCAAACTGGATGAGTGTCCTGGACTGCATTTACAATTCAGTGCTGAACTCTCATGGGTTTGCTAAAAGAACGCTGTAGTTAACTTTCCCCTTCTTTGTACTTTTTCAGTGCTTTTTGTGCAAGGGGAAAATCACGATTTTTCTCATTTCAACTTTGGTCTTCTCTTAAGACGAGAGAGTTTCATCAAAACGTATGGTTTTCCTGATTCTCCGTTCCAGAGAGAACTTGAATCCACAGGTGGTTTTCAAATATGGTCTTTGACCAAGAAGGAATCTGGAGTTCAAAAATTGCATTCTCCATTCATTGTAATAGGCGTCGTATGAAGGGTAACATGAGCACTACGATGTTGCACCAAACTGGATGAGTGTCCTGGACTGCATTTAGAATTCAGTGCTGAACCCTCATGGGTTTGCTAAAAGAACGCTGTAGTTAACTTTCCCCTTCTTTGTACTTTTTCAGTGCTTTTTGTGCAAGGGGAAAATCACGATTTTTCTCATTTCAACTTTGGACTTCTCTTAAGACGAGAGAGTTTCATCAAAACGTATGGTTTTCCTGATTCTCCGTTCCAGAGAGAACTTGAATCCACAGGTGGTTCTCAAATATGGTCTTTGACCAAGAAGGAATCTGGAGTTCAAAAATTGCATTCTCCATTCATTGTAATAGGCGTCGTATGAAGGGTAACATGAGCACTACGATGTTGCAGCAAACTGGATGAGTGTCCTGGACTGCATTTAGAATTCAGTGCTGAGCTCTCATGGGTTGCTAAAACAACACTGTAGTTAGTTTTCCCCTTCCTTGTACTTTTTCAATGCTTTTTGTGCAAGGGGAAAAGGGCGATTTTTCTCATTTCTTCTTTGCACTTCTCTTAAGACAGAGAGAGTTTGATCAAAACGTACGGTTTTCCTGATTCTCCTTTCCAGAGACAACTCGAATCGACAGGTGGTTTTTCAGTATGGTCTTTGACCATGCAAGAATCTCAAGTTCTGAAAGTCGAATTCTCCGTTCAGTGTAACAGGCCTCAGATGAAGGGTAATACGAGTACTACGATGTTGCAGCAAACTGGATGAGTGTCCTGGAATGCTTTTAAAGATTTCAGTGCTGACCTCTCATGGGATTGCTAAGACAACACTGTAGTTAGCTTTCCCCTTCTTTGTACTTCTGCAATGCCCTCCATGTTGTGCAATGGGGCAGAATCACAATGTTTCTCATTTGTTTGTTGGATTTCTCTAAAGATGAGAGAGTTTCATCAAAACAGATGTTTTCCTGTTGCTCCTCCAGTGACAGAACTTGAATCGATAGCTGGTGTTCAAATATGGTCTTTTTCCAAGCAGGAATCTGCAGTTCGAGAAGTTGAATTCTCCATTCAGTGTCATAGACCTCATATGAAGGGTAATATGAGTACTATGATGTTGCAGCAAACTGGATGAGTGTCCTGGACTGCATTTACAATTCAGTGCTGAACTCTCATGGGTTTGCTAAAAGAACGCTGTAGTTAACTTTCCCCTTCTTTGTACTTTTTCAGTGTTTTTTGTCCAAGGGGAAAATCACGATTTTTCTCATTTCAACTTTGGACTTCTCTTAAGACGAGAGTTTCATCAAAACGTATGGTTTTCCTGATTCTCCGTTCCAGAGAGAACTTGAATCCACAGGCGGTTCTCAAATATGGTCTTTGACCAAGAAGGAATCTGGAGTTCAAAAATTGCATTCTCCATTCATTGTAATAGGCGTCGTATGAAGGGTAACATGAGCACTACGATGTTACAGCAAACTGGATGAGTGTCCTGGACTGCATTTAGAATTCAGTGCTGAGCTCTCATGGGTTGCTAAAACAACGCTGTAGTTAGCTTTCCCCTTCCTTGTACTTTTTCAATGCTTTTTGTGCAAGGGGAAAAGGGCGATTTTTCTCATTTCTTCTTTGCACTTCTCTTAAGACAGAGAGAGTTTCATCAAAAGGTACGGTTTTCCTGATTCTCCTTTCCAGAGACAACTCGAATCGACAGGTGGTTTTTCAGTATGGTCTTTGACCATGCAAGAATCTCAAGTTCTGAAAGTCGAATTCTCCGTTCAGTGTAACAGGCCTCAGATGAAGGGTAACACGAGTACTACGGTGTTGCAAGAAACTGGATGAGTGTAATGGAGTGCTTTTAAAGATTTCAGTGCTGACCTCTCATGGGATTGCTAAGACAACACTGTAGTTAGCTTTCCCCTTCTTTGTACTTTTGCGATGCCCTCCATTTTGTGCAATGGGGCAGAATCACAATGTTTCTCATTTGTTTGTTGGATTTCTCTAAAGATGAGAGAGTTTCATCAAAACAGATGTTTTCCTGTTGCTCCTCCAGTGACAGAACTTGAATCGATAGCTGGTGTTCAAATATGGTCTTTTTCCAAGCAGGAATCTGCAGTTCGAAAAGTTGAATTCTCCATTCAGTGTCATAGACCTCATATGAAGGGTAATATGAGTACTATGATGTTGCAGCAAACTGGATGAGTGTCCTGGACTGCATTTACAATTCAGTGCTGAACTCTCATGGGTTTGCTAAAAGAACGCTGTAGTTAATTTTCCCCTTCTTTGTACTTTTTCAGTGCTTTTTGTGCAAGGGGAAAATCACGATGTTTCTCATTTCTACTTTGGACTTCTCTTAAGACGAGAGAGTTTCATCAAAACGTATGGTTTTCCTGATTCTCCGTTCCAGAGAGAACTTGAATCCACAGGTGGTTTTCAAATATGGTCTTTGACCAAGAAGGAATCTGGAGTTCAAAAATTGCATTCTCCATTCATTGTAATAGGCGTCGTATGAAGGGTAACATGAGCACTACGATGTTGCACCAAACTGGATGAGTGTCCTGGACTGCATTTAGAATTCAGTGCTGAACCCTCATGGGTTTGCTAAAAGAACGCTGTAGTTAACTTTCCCCTTCTTTGTACTTTTTCAGTGCTTTTTGTGCAAGGGGAAAATCACGATTTTTCTCATTTCTACTTTGGACTTCTCTTAAGACGAGAGAGTTTCATCAAAACGTATGGTTTTCCTGATTCTCCGTTCCAGAGAGAACTTGAATCCACAGGTGGTTCTCAAATATGGTCTTTGACCAAGAAGGAATCTGGAGTTCAAAAATTGCATTCTCCATTCATTGTAATAGGCGTCGTATGAAGGGTAACATGAGCACTACGATGTTGCAGCAAACTGGATGAGTGTCCTGGACTGCATTTAGAATTCAGTGCTGAGCTCTCATGGGTTGCTAAAACAACGCTGTAGTTAGCTTTCCCCTTCCTTGTACTTTTTCAATGCTTTTTGTGCAAGGGGAAAAGGGCGATTTTTCTCATTTCTTCTTTGCACTTCTCTTAAGACAGAGAGAGTTTCATCAAAAGGTATGGTTTTCCTGATTCTCCTTTCCAGAGACAACTCGAATCGACAGGTGGTTTTTCAGTATGGTCTTTGACCATGCAAGAATCTCAAGTTCTGAAAGTCGAATTCTCCGTTCAGTGTAACAGGCCTCAGATGAAATGTAACACGAGTACTACGGTGTTGCAAGAAACTGGATGAGTGTAATGGAGTGCTTTTAAAGATTTCAGTGCTGACCTCTCATGGGATTGCTAAGACAACACTGTAATTAGCTTTCCCCTTCTTTGTACTTTTGCGATGCCCTCCATTTTGTGCAATGGGGCAGAATCACAATGTTTCTCATTTGTTTGTTGGATTTCTCTAAAGATGAGAGAGTTTCATCAAAACAGATGTTTTCCTGTTGCTCCTCCAGTGACAGAACTTGAATCGATAGCTGGTGTTCAAATATGGTCTTTTTCCAAGCAGGAATCTGCAGTTCGAAAAGTTGAATTCTCCATTCAGTGTCATAGACCTCATATGAAGGGTAATATGAGTACTATGATGTTGCAGCAAACTGGATGAGTGTCCTGGACTGCATTTACAATTCAGTGCTGAACTCTCATGGGTTTGCTAAAAGAACGCTGTAGTTAATTTTCCCCTTCTTTGTACTTTTTAAGTGCTTTT
Organism: Candoia aspera; assembly: GCF_035149785.1. Classification (NCBI taxonomy): domain Eukaryota; kingdom Metazoa; phylum Chordata; class Lepidosauria; order Squamata; family Candoiidae; genus Candoia; species Candoia aspera. The sequence goes on along the minus strand of NC_086153.1, from coordinate 168,808,663 downwards.
TGTGCAAGGGGAAAATCACGATGTTTCTCATTTCTACTTTGGATTTCTCTTAAGACGAGAGAGTTTCATCAAAACGTATGGTTTTCCTGATTCTCCGTTCCAGAGAGAACTTGAATCCAGAGGTGGTTTTCAAATATGGTCTTTGACCAAGAAGGAATCTGGAGTTCAAAAATTGCATTCTCCATTCATTGTAATAGGCGTCGTATGAAGGGTAACATGAGCACTACGATGTTGCAGCAAACTGGATGAGTGTCCTGGACTGCATTTAGAATTCAGTGCTGAGCTCTCATGGGTTGCTAAAACAACACTGTAGTTAGTTTTCCCCTTCCTTGTACTTTTTCAATGCTTTTTGTGCAAGGGGAAAAGGGCGATTTTTCTCATTTCTTCTTTGCACTTCTCTTAAGACAGAGAGAGTTTCATCAAAACGTACGGTTTTCCTGATTCTCCTTTCCAGAGACAACTCGAATCGACATGTGGTTTTTCAGTATGGTCTTTGACCATGCAAGCATCTCAAGTTCTGAAAGTCGAATTCTCCGTTCAGTGTAACAGGCCTCAGATGAAGGGTAATACGAGTACTACGATGTTGCAGCAAACTGGATGAGTGTCCTGGAATGCTTTTAAAGATTTCAGTGCTGACCTCTCATGGGATTGCTAAGACAACACTGTAGTTAGCTTTCCCCTTCTTTGTACTTTTGCGATGCCCTCCATTTTGTGCAATGGGGCAGAATCACAATGTTTCTCATTTGTTTGTTGGATTTCTCTAAAGATGAGAGAGTTTCATCAAAACAGATGTTTTCCTGTTGCTCCTCCAGTGACAGAACTTGAATCGATAGCTGGTGTTCAAATATGGTCTTTTTCCAAGCAGGAATCTGCAGTTCGAAAAGTTGAATTCTCCATTCAGTGTCATAGACCTCATATGAAGGGTAATATGAGTACTATGATGTTGCAGCAAACTGGATGAGTGTCCTGGACTGCATTTACAATTCAGTGCTGAACTCTCATGGGTTTGCTAAAAGAACGCTGTAGTTAATTTTCCCCTTCTTTGTACTTTTTCAGTGCTTTTTGTGCAAGGGGAAAATCACGATGTTTCTCATTTCTACTTTGGTCTTCTCTTAAGACGAGAGAGTTTCATCAAAACGTATGGTTTTCCTGATTCTCCGTTCCAGAGAGAACTTGAATCCACAGGTGGTTTTCAAATATGGTCTTTGACCAAGAAGGAATCTGGAGTTCAAAAATTGCATTCTCCATTCATTGTAATAGGCGTCGTATGAAGGGTAACATGAGCACTACGATGTTGCATCAAAGTGGATGAGTGTCCTGGACTGCATTTACAATTCAGTGCTGAGCTCTCATGGGTTTGCTAAAAGAACGCTGTAGTTAACTTTCCCCTTCTTTGTACTTTTTCAGTGCTTTTTGTGCAAGGGGAAAATCACGATTTTTCTCATTTCTACTTTGGACTTCTCTTAAGACGAGAGAGTTTCATCAAAACGTATGGTTTTCCTGATTCTCCGTTCCAGAGAGAACTTGAATCCACAGGTGGTTCTCAAATATGGTCTTTGACCAAGAAGGAATCTGGAGTTCAAAAATTGCATTCTCCATTCATTGTAATAGGCGTCGTATGAAGGGTAACATGAGCACTACGATGTTGCAGCAAACTGGATGAGTGTCCTGGACTGCATTTAGAATTCAGTGCTGAGCTCTCATGGGTTGCTAAAACAACACTGTAGTTAGTTTTCCCCTTCCTTGTACTTTTTCAATGCTTTTTGTGCAAGGGGAAAAGGGCGATTTTTCTCATTTCTTCTTTGCACTTCTCTTAAGACAGAGAGAGTTTCATCAAAACGTACGGTTTTCCTGATTCTCCTTTCCAGAGACAACTCGAATCGACATGTGGTTTTTCAGTATGGTCTTTGACCATGCAAGAATCTCAAGTTCTGAAAGTCGAATTCTCCGTTCAGTGTAAGAGGCCTCAGATGAAGGGTAATACGAGTACTACGATGTTGCAGCAAACTGGATGAGTGTCCTGGAATGCTTTTAAAGATTTCAGTGCTGACCTCTCATGGGATTGCTAAGACAACACTGTAGTTAGCTTTCCCCTTCTTTGTACTTTTGCGATGCCCTCCATTTTGTGCAATGGGGCAGAATCACAATGTTTCTCATTTGTTTGTTGGATTTCTCTAAAGATGAGAGAGTTTCATCAAAACAGATGTTTTCCTGTTGCTCCTCCAGTGACAGAACTTGAATCGATAGCTGGTGTTCAAATATGGTCTTTTTCCAAGCAGGAATCTGCAGTTCGAAAAGTTGAATTCTCCATTCAGTGTCATAGACCTCATATGAAGGGTAATATGAGTACTATGATGTTGCAGCAAACTGGATGAGTGTCCTGGACTGCATTTACAATTCAGTGCTGAACTCTCATGGGTTTGCTAAAAGAACGCTGTAGTTAATTTTCCCCTTCTTTGTACTTTTTCAGTGCTTTTTGTGCAAGGGGAAAATCACGATGTTTCTCATTTCTACTTTGGTCTTCTCTTAAGACGAGAGAGTTTCATCAAAACGTATGGTTTTCCTGATTCTCCGTTCCAGAGAGAACTTGAATCCACAGGTGGTTTTCAAATATGGTCTTTGACCAAGAAGGAATCTGGAGTTCAAAAATTGCATTCTCCATTCATTGTAATAGGCGTCGTATGAAGGGTAACATGAGCACTACGATGTTGCACCAAAGTGGATGAGTGTCCTGGACTGCATTTAGAATTCAGTGCTGAACCCTCATGGGTTTGCTAAAAGAACGCTGTAGTTAACTTTCCCCTTCTTTGTACTTTTTCAGTGCTTTTTGTGCAAGGGGAAAATCACGATTTTTCTCATTTCTACTTTGGACTTCTCTTAAGACGAGAGAGTTTCATCAAAACGTATGGTTTTCCTGATTCTCCGTTCCAGAGAGAACTTGAATCCACAGGTGGTTCTCAAATATGGTCTTTGACCAAGAAGGAATCTGGAGTTCAAAAATTGCATTCTCCATTCATTGTAATAGGCGTCGTATGAAGGGTAACATGAGCACTACGATGTTGCAGCAAACTGGATGAGTGTCCTGGACTGCATTTAGAATTCAGTGCTGAGCTCTCATGGGTTGCTAAAACAACACTGTAGTTAGTTTTCCCCTTCCTTGTACTTTTTCAATGCTTTTTGTGCAAGGGGAAAAGGGCGATTTTTCTCATTTCTTCTTTGCACTTCTCTTAAGACAGAGAGAGTTTCATCAAAACGTACGGTTTTCCTGATTCTCCTTTCCAGAGACAACTCGAATCGACATGTGGTTTTTCAGTATGGTCTTTGACCATGCAAGAATCTCAAGTTCTGAAAGTCGAATTCTCCGTTCAGTGTAAGAGGCCTCAGATGAAGGGTAATACGAGTACTACGATGTTGCAGCAAACTGGATGAGTGTCCTGGAATGCTTTTAAAGATTTCAGTGCTGACCTCTCATGGGATTGCTAAGACAACACTGTAGTTAGCTTTCCCCTTCTTTGTACTTTTGCGATGCCCTCCATGTTGTGCAATGGGGCAGAATCACAATGTTTCTCATTTGTTTGTTGGATTTCTCTAAAGATGAGAGAGTTTCATCAAAACAGATGTTTTCCTGTTGCTCCTCCAGTGACAGAACTTGAATCGATAGCTGGTGTTCAAATATGGTCTTTTTCCAAGCAGGAATCTGCAGTTCGAGAAGTTGAATTCTCCATTCAGTGTCATAGACCTCATATGAAGGGTAATATGAGTACTATGATGTTGCAGCAAACTGGATGAGTGTCCTGGACTGCATTTACAATTCAGTGCTGAACTCTCATGGGTTTGCTAAAAGAACGCTGTAGTTAACTTTCCCCTTCTTTGTACTTTTTCAGTGTTTTTTGTCCAAGGGGAAAATCACGATTTTTCTCATTTCAACTTTGGACTTCTCTTAAGACGAGAGTTTCATCAAAACGTATGGTTTTCCTGATTCTCCGTTCCAGAGAGAACTTGAATCCACAGGCGGTTCTCAAATATGGTCTTTGACCAAGAAGGAATCTGGAGTTCAAAAATTGCATTCTCCATTCATTGTAATAGGCGTCGTATGAAGGGTAACATGAGCACTACGATGTTACAGCAAACTGGATGAGTGTCCTGGACTGCATTTAGAATTCAGTGCTGAGCTCTCATGGGTTGCTAAAACAACGCTGTAGTTAGCTTTCCCCTTCCTTGTACTTTTTCAATGCTTTTTGTGCAAGGGGAAAAGGGCGATTTTTCTCATTTCTTCTTTGCACTTCTCTTAAGACAGAGAGAGTTTCATCAAAAGGTACGGTTTTCCTGATTCTCCTTTCCAGAGACAACTCGAATCGACAGGTGGTTTTTCAGTATGGTCTTTGACCATGCAAGAATCTCAAGTTCTGAAAGTCGAATTCTCCGTTCAGTGTAACAGGCCTCAGATGAAGGGTAACACGAGTACTACGGTGTTGCAAGAAACTGGATGAGTGTAATGGAGTGCTTTTAAAGATTTCAGTGCTGACCTCTCATGGGATTGCTAAGACAACACTGTAGTTAGCTTTCCCCTTCTTTGTACTTTTGCGATGCCCTCCATTTTGTGCAATGGGGCAGAATCACAATGTTTCTCATTTGTTTGTTGGATTTCTCTAAAGATGAGAGAGTTTCATCAAAACAGATGTTTTCCTGTTGCTCCTCCAGTGACAGAACTTGAATCGATAGCTGGTGTTCAAATATGGTCTTTTTCCAAGCAGGAATCTGCAGTTCGAAAAGTTGAATTCTCCATTCAGTGTCATAGACCTCATATGAAGGGTAATATGAGTACTATGATGTTGCAGCAAACTGGATGAGTGTCCTGGACTGCATTTACAATTCAGTGCTGAACTCTCATGGGTTTGCTAAAAGAACGCTGTAGTTAATTTTCCCCTTCTTTGTACTTTTTCAGTGCTTTTTGTGCAAGGGGAAAATCACGATGTTTCTCATTTCTACTTTGGTCTTCTCTTAAGACGAGAGAGTTTCATCAAAACGTATGGTTTTCCTGATTCTCCGTTCCAGAGAGAACTTGAATCCACAGGTGGTTTTCAAATATGGTCTTTGACCAAGAAGGAATCTGGAGTTCAAAAATTGCATTCTCCATTCATTGTAATAGGCGTCGTATGAAGGGTAACATGAGCACTACGATGTTGCACCAAACTGGATGAGTGTCCTGGACTGCATTTAGAATTCAGTGCTGAGCTCTCATGGGTTGCTAAAACAACACTGTAGTTAGCTTTCCCCTTCCTTGTACTTTTTCAATGCTTTTTGTGCAAGGGGAAAAGGGCGATTTTTCTCATTTCTTCTTTGCACTTCTCTTAAGACAGAGAGAGTTTCATCAAAACGTACGGTTTTCCTGATTCTCCTTTCCAGAGACAACTCGAATCGACATGTGGTTTTTCAGTATGGTCTTTGACCATGCAAGAATCTCAAGTTCTGAAAGTCGAATTCTCCGTTCAGTGTAAGAGGCCTCAGATGAAGGGTAATACGAGTACTACGATGTTGCAGCAAACTGGATGAGTGTCCTGGAATGCTTTTAAAGATTTCAGTGCTGACCTCTCATGGGATTGCTAAGACAACACTGTAGTTAGCTTTCCCCTTCTTTGTACTTTTGCGATGCCCTCCATTTTGTGCAATGGGGCAGAATCACAATGTTTCTCATTTGTTTGTTGGATTTCTCTAAAGATGAGAGAGTTTCATCAAAACAGATGTTTTCCTGTTGCTCCTCCAGTGACAGAACTTGAATCGATAGCTGGTGTTCAAATATGGTCTTTTTCCAAGCAGGAATCTGCAGTTCGAAAAGTTGAATTCTCCATTCAGTGTCATAGACCTCATATGAAGGGTAATATGAGTACTATGATGTTGCAGCAAACTGGATGAGTGTCCTGGACTGCATTTACAATTCAGTGCTGAACTCTCATGGGTTTGCTAAAAGAACGCTGTAGTTAATTTTCCCCTTCTTTGTACTTTTTCAGTGCTTTTTGTGCAAGGGGAAAATCACGATGTTTCTCATTTCTACTTTGGTCTTCTCTTAAGACGAGAGAGTTTCATCAAAACGTATGGTTTTCCTGATTCTCCGTTCCAGAGAGAACTTGAATCCACAGGTGGTTTTCAAATATGGTCTTTGACCAAGAAGGAATCTGGAGTTCAAAAATTGCATTCTCCATTCATTGTAATAGGCGTCGTATGAAGGGTAACATGAGCACTACGATGTTGCACCAAACTGGATGAGTGTCCTGGACTGCATTTAGAATTCAGTGCTGAGCTCTCATGGGTTGCTAAAACAACACTGTAGTTAGCTTTCCCCTTCCTTGTACTTTTTCAATGCTTTTTGTGCAAGGGGAAAAGGGCGATTTTTCTCATTTCTTCTTTGCACTTCTCTTAAGACAGAGAGAGTTTCATCAAAACGTACGGTTTTCCTGATTCTCCTTTCCAGAGACAACTCGAATCGACATGTGGTTTTTCAGTATGGTCTTTGACCATGCAAGAATCTCAAGTTCTGAAAGTCGAATTCTCCGTTCAGTGTAACAGGCCTCAGATGAAGGGTAACACGAGTACTACGGTGTTGCAAGAAACTGGATGAGTGTCCTGGAATGCTTTTAAAGATTTCAGTGCTGACCTCTCATGGGATTGCTAAGACAACACTGTAGTTAGCTTTCCCCTTCTTTGTACTTTTGCGATGCCCTCCATTTTGTGCAATGGGGCAGAATCACAATGTTTCTCATTTGTTTGTTGGATTTCTCTAAAGATGAGAGAGTTTCATCAAAACAGATGTTTTCCTGTTGCTCCTCCAGTGACAGAACTTGAATCGATAGCTGGTGTTCAAATATGGTCTTTTTCCAAGCAGGAATCTGCAGTTCGAAAAGTTGAATTCTCCATTCAGTGTCATAGACCTCATATGAAGGGTAATATGAGTACTATGATGTTGCAGCAAACTGGATGAGTGTCCTGGACTGCATTTACAATTCAGTGCTGAACTCTCATGGGTTTGCTAAAAGAACGCTGTAGTTAATTTTCCCCTTCTTTGTACTTTTTCAGTGCTTTTTGTGCAAGGGGAAAATCACGATGTTTCTCATTTCTACTTTGGTCTTCTCTTAAGACGAGAGAGTTTCATCAAAACGTATGGTTTTCCTGATTCTCCGTTCCAGAGAGAACTTGAATCCACAGGTGGTTTTCAAATATGGTCTTTGACCAAGAAGGAATCTGGAGTTCAAAAATTGCATTCTCCATTCATTGTAATAGGCGTCGTATGAAGGGTAACATGAGCACTACGATGTTGCACCAAACTGGATGAGTGTCCTGGACTGCATTTAGAATTCAGTGCTGAGCTCTCATGGGTTGCTAAAACAACACTGTAGTTAGCTTTCCCCTTCCTTGTACTTTTTCAATGCTTTTTGTGCAAGGGGAAAAGGGCGATTTTTCTCATTTCTTCTTTGCACTTCTCTTAAGACAGAGAGAGTTTCATCAAAACGTACGGTTTTCCTGATTCTCCTTTCCAGAGACAACTCGAATCGACATGTGGTTTTTCAGTATGGTCTTTGACCATGCAAGAATCTCAAGTTCTGAAAGTCGAATTCTCCGTTCAGTGTAAGAGGCCTCAGATGAAGGGTAATACGAGTACTACGATGTTGCAGCAAACTGGATGAGTGTCCTGGAATGCTTTTAAAGATTTCAGTGCTGACCTCTCATGGGATTGCTAAGACAACACTGTAGTTAGCTTTCCCCTTCTTTGTACTTTTGCGATGCCCTCCATTTTGTGCAATGGGGCAGAATCACAATGTTTCTCATTTGTTTGTTGGATTTCTCTAAAGATGAGAGAGTTTCATCAAAACAGATGTTTTCCTGTTGCTCCTCCAGTGACAGAACTTGAATCGATAGCTGGTGTTCAAATATGGTCTTTTTCCAAGCAGGAATCTGCAGTTCGAAAAGTTGAATTCTCCATTCAGTGTCATAGACCTCATATGAAGGGTAATATGAGTACTATGATGTTGCAGCAAACTGGATGAGTGTCCTGGACTGCATTTACAATTCAGTGCTGAACTCTCATGGGTTTGCTAAAAGAACGCTGTAGTTAATTTTCCCCTTCTTTGTACTTTTTCAGTGCTTTTTGTGCAAGGGGAAAATCACGATGTTTCTCATTTCTACTTTGGTCTTCTCTTAAGACGAGAGAGTTTCATCAAAACGTATGGTTTTCCTGATTCTCCGTTCCAGAGAGAACTTGAATCCACAGGTGGTTTTCAAATATGGTCTTTGACCAAGAAGGAATCTGGAGTTCAAAAATTGCATTCTCCATTCATTGTAATAGGCGTCGTATGAAGGGTAACATGAGCACTACGATGTTGCACCAAACTGGATGAGTGTCCTGGACTGCATTTAGAATTCAGTGCTGAGCTCTCATGGGTTGCTAAAACAACACTGTAGTTAGCTTTCCCCTTCCTTGTACTTTTTCAATGCTTTTTGTGCAAGGGGAAAAGGGCGATTTTTCTCATTTCTTCTTTGCACTTCTCTTAAGACAGAGAGAGTTTCATCAAAACGTACGGTTTTCCTGATTCTCCTTTCCAGAGACAACTCGAATCGACATGTGGTTTTTCAGTATGGTCTTTGACCATGCAAGAATCTCAAGTTCTGAAAGTCGAATTCTCCGTTCAGTGTAACAGGCCTCAGATGAAGGGTAACACGAGTACTACGGTGTTGCAAGAAACTGGATGAGTGTAATGGAGTGCTTTTAAAGATTTCAGTGCTGACCTCTCATGGGATTGCTAAGACAACACTGTAGTTAGCTTTCCCCTTCTTTGTACTTTTGCGATGCCCTCCATTTTGTGCAATGGGGCAGAATCACAATGTTTCTCATTTGTTTGTTGGATTTCTCTAAAGATGAGAGAGTTTCATCAAAACAGATGTTTTCCTGTTGCTCCTCCAGTGACAGAACTTGAATCGATAGCTGGTGTTCAAATATGGTCTTTTTCCAAGCAGGAATCTGCAGTTCGAAAAGTTGAATTCTCCATTCAGTGTCATAGACCTCATATGAAGGGTAATATGAGTACTATGATGTTGCAGCAAACTGGATGAGTGTCCTGGACTGCATTTACAATTCAGTGCTGAACTCTCATGGGTTTGCTAAAAGAACGCTGTAGTTAATTTTCCCCTTCTTTGTACTTTTTCAGTGCTTTTTGTGCAAGGGGAAAATCACGATGTTTCTCATTTCTACTTTGGTCTTCTCTTAAGACGAGAGAGTTTCATCAAAACGTATGGTTTTCCTGATTCTCCGTTCCAGAGAGAACTTGAATCCACAGGTGGTTTTCAAATATGGTCTTTGACCAAGAAGGAATCTGGAGTTCAAAAATTGCATTCTCCATTCATTGTAATAGGCGTCGTATGAAGGGTAACATGAGCACTACGATGTTGCACCAAACTGGATGAGTGTCCTGGACTGCATTTAGAATTCAGTGCTGAGCTCTCATGGGTTGCTAAAACAACACTGTAGTTAGCTTTCCCCTTCCTTGTACTTTTTCAATGCTTTTTGTGCAAGGGGAAAAGGGCGATTTTTCTCATTTCTTCCTTGGACTTCTCTTAAGACAGAGAGAGTTTCATCAAAACGTACGGTTTTCCTGATTCTCCTTTCCAGAGACAACTCGAATCGACAGGTGGTTTTTCAGTATGGTCTTTGACCATGCAAGAATCTCAAGTTCTGAAAGTCGAATTCTCCGTTCAGTGTAACAGGCCTCAGATGAAGGGTAACACGAGTACTACGGTGTTGCAAGAAACTGGATGAGTGTAATGGAGTGCTTTTAAAGATTTCAGTGCTGACCTCTCATGGGATTGCTAAGACAACACTGTAGTTAGCTTTCCCCTTCTTTGTACTTTTGCGATGCCCTCCATTTTGTGCAATGGGGCAGAATCACAATGTTTCTCATTTGTTTGTTGGATTTCTCTAAAGATAAGAGAGTTTCATCAAAACAGATGTTTTCCTGTTGCTCCTCCAGTGACAGAACTTGAATCGATAGCTGGTGTTCAAATATGGTCTTTTTCCAAGCAGGAATCTGCAGTTCGAAAAGTTGAATTCTCCATTCAGTGTCATAGACCTCATATGAAGGGTAATATGAGTACTATGATGTTGCAGCAAACTGGATGAGTGTCCTGGACTGCATTTACAATTCAGTGCTGAACTCTCATGGGTTTGCTAAAAGAACGCTGTAGTTAATTTTCCCCTTCTTTGTACTTTTTCAGTGCTTTTTGTGCAAGGGGAAAATCACGATGTTTCTCATTTCTACTTTGGTCTTCTCTTAAGACGAGAGAGTTTCATCAAAACGTATGGTTTTCCTGATTCTCCGTTCCAGAGAGAACTTGAATCCACAGGTGGTTTTCAAATATGGTCTTTGACCAAGAAGGAATCTGGAGTTCAAAAATTGCATTCTCCATTCATTGTAATAGGCGTCGTATGAAGGGTAACATGAGCACTACGATGTTGCAGCAAACTGGATGAGTGTCCTGGACTGCATTTAGAATTCAGTGCTGAGCTCTCATGGGTTGCTAAAACAACACTGTAGTTAGTTTTCCCCTTCCTTGTACTTTTTCAATGCTTTTTGTGCAAGGGGAAAAGGGCGATTTTTCTCATTTCTTCTTTGCACTTCTCTTAAGACAGAGAGAGTTTCATCAAAACGTACGGTTTTCCTGATTCTCCTTTCCAGAGACAACTCGAATCGACATGTGGTTTTTCAGTATGGTCTTTGACCATGCAAGAATCTCAAGTTCTGAAAGTCGAATTCTCCGTTCAGTGTAACAGGCCTCAGATGAAGGGTAACACGAGTACTACGGTGTTGCAAGAAACTGGATGAGTGTAATGGAGTGCTTTTAAAGATTTCAGTGCTGACCTCTCATGGGATTGCTAAGACAACACTGTAGTTAGCTTTCCCCTTCTTTGTACTTTTGCGATGCCCTCCATTTTGTGCAATGGGGCAGAATCACAATGTTTCTCATTTGTTTGTTGGATTTCTCTAAAGATGAGAGAGTTTCATCAAAACAGATGTTTTCCTGTTGCTCCTCCAGTGACAGAACTTGAATCGATAGCTGGTGTTCAAATATGGTCTTTTTCCAAGCAGGAATCTGCAGTTCGAAAAGTTGAATTCTCCATTCAGTGTCATAGACCTCATATGAAGGGTAATATGAGTACTATGATGTTGCAGCAAACTGGATGAGTGTCCTGGACTGCATTTACAATTCAGTGCTGAACTCTCATGGGTTTGCTAAAAGAACGCTGTAGTTAATTTTCCCCTTCTTTGTACTTTTTCAGTGCTTTTTGTGCAAGGGGAAAATCACGATGTTTCTCATTTCTACTTTGGTCTTCTCTTAAGACGAGAGAGTTTCATCAAAACGTATGGTTTTCCTGATTCTCCGTTCCAGAGAGAACTTGAATCCACAGGTGGTTTTCAAATATGGTCTTTGACCAAGAAGGAATCTGGAGTTCAAAAATTGCATTCTCCATTCATTGTAATAGGCGTCGTATGAAGGGTAACATGAGCACTACGATGTTGCACCAAACTGGATGAGTGTCCTGGACTGCATTTAGAATTCAGTGCTGAACCCTCATGGGTTTGCTAAAAGAACGCTGTAGTTAACTTTCCCCTTCTTTGTACTTTTTCAGTGCTTTTTGTGCAAGGGGAAAATCACGATTTTTCTCATTTCTACTTTGGACTTCTCTTAAGACGAGAGAGTTTCATCAAAACGTATGGTTTTCCTGATTCTCCGTTCCAGAGAGAACTTGAATCCACAGGTGGTTCTCAAATATGGTCTTTGACCAAGAAGGAATCTGGAGTTCAAAAATTGCATTCTCCATTCATTGTAATAGGCGTCGTATGAAGGGTAACATGAGCACTACGATGTTGCAGCAAACTGGATGAGTGTCCTGGACTGCATTTAGAATTCAGTGCTGAGCTCTCATGGGTTGCTAAAACAACACTGTAGTTAGTTGTCCCCTTCCTTGTACTTTTTCAATGCTTTTTGTGCAAGGGGAAAAGGGCGATTTTTCTCATTTCTTCTTTGCACTTCTCTTAAGACAGAGAGAGTTTCATCAAAACGTACGGTTTTCCTGATTCTCCTTTCCAGAGACAACTCGAATCGACATGTGGTTTTTCAGTATGGTCTTTGACCATGCAAGAATCTCAAGTTCTGAAAGTCGAATTCTCCGTTCAGTGTAAGAGGCCTCAGATGAAGGGTAATACGAGTACTACGATGTTGCAGCAAACTGGATGAGTGTCCTGGAATGCTTTTAAAGATTTCAGTGCTGACCTCTCATGGGATTGCTAAGACAACACTGTAGTTAGCTTTCCCCTTCTTTGTACTTTTGCGATGCCCTCCATGTTGTGCAATGGGGCAGAATCACAATGTTTCTCATTTGTTTGTTGGATTTCTCTAAAGATGAGAGAGTTTCATCAAAACAGATGTTTTCCTGTTGCTCCTCCAGTGACAGAACTTGAATCGATAGCTGGTGTTCAAATATGGTCTTTTTCCAAGCAGGAATCTGCAGTTCGAGAAGTTGAATTCTCCATTCAGTGTCATAGACCTCATATGAAGGGTAATATGAGTACTATGATGTTGCAGCAAACTGGATGAGTGTCCTGGACTGCATTTACAATTCAGTGCTGAACTCTCATGGGTTTGCTAAAAGAACGCTGTAGTTAACTTTCCCCTTCTTTGTACTTTTTCAGTGTTTTTTGTCCAAGGGGAAAATCACGATTTTTCTCATTTCAACTTTGGACTTCTCTTAAGACGAGAGTTTCATCAAAACGTATGGTTTTCCTGATTCTCCGTTCCAGAGAGAACTTGAATCCACAGGCGGTTCTCAAATATGGTCTTTGACCAAGAAGGAATCTGGAGTTCAAAAATTGCATTCTCCATTCATTGTAATAGGCGTCGTATGAAGGGTAACATGAGCACTACGATGTTACAGCAAACTGGATGAGTGTCCTGGACTGCATTTAGAATTCAGTGCTGAGCTCTCATGGGTTGCTAAAACAACGCTGTAGTTAGCTTTCCCCTTCCTTGTACTTTTTCAATGCTTTTTGTGCAAGGGGAAAAGGGCGATTTTTCTCATTTCTTCTTTGCACTTCTCTTAAGACAGAGAGAGTTTCATCAAAAGGTACGGTTTTCCTGATTCTCCTTTCCAGAGACAACTCGAATCGACAGGTGGTTTTTCAGTATGGTCTTTGACCATGCAAGAATCTCAAGTTCTGAAAGTCGAATTCTCCGTTCAGTGTAACAGGCCTCAGATGAAGGGTAACACGAGTACTACGGTGTTGCAAGAAACTGGATGAGTGTAATGGAGTGCTTTTAAAGATTTCAGTGCTGACCTCTCATGGGATTGCTAAGACAACACTGTAGTTAGCTTTCCCCTTCTTTGTACTTTTGCGATGCCCTCCATTTTGTGCAATGGGGCAGAATCACAATGTTTCTCATTTGTTTGTTGGATTTCTCTAAAGATGAGAGAGTTTCATCAAAACAGATGTTTTCCTGTTGCTCCTCCAGTGACAGAACTTGAATCGATAGCTGGTGTTCAAATATGGTCTTTTTCCAAGCAGGAATCTGCAGTTCGAAAAGGTGAATTCTCCATTCAGTGTCATAGACCTCATATGAAGGGTAATATGAGTACTATGATGTTGCAGCAAACTGGATGAGTGTCCTGGACTGCATTTACAATTCAGTGCTGAACTCTCATGGGTTTGCTAAAAGAACGCTGTAGTTAACTTTCCCCTTCTTTGTCCTTTTTCAGTGTTTTTTGTCCAAGGGGAAAATCACGATTTTTCTCATTTCAACTTTGGACTTCTCTTAAGACGAGAGTTTCATCAAAACGTATGGTTTTCCTGATTCTCCGTTCCAGAGAGAACTTGAATCCACAGGCGGTTCTCAAATATGGTCTTTGACCAAGAAGGAATCTGGAGTTCAAAAATTGCATTCTCCATTCATTGTAATAGGCGTCGTATGAAGGGTAACATGAGCACTACGATGTTACAGCAAACTGGATGAGTGTCCTGGACTGCATTTAGAATTCAGTGCTGAGCTCTCATGGGTTGCTAAAACAACGCTGTAGTTAGCTTTCCCCTTCCTTGTACTTTTTCAATGCTTTTTGTGCAAGGGGAAAAGGGCGATTTTTCTCATTTCTTCTTTGCACTTCTCTTAAGACAGAGAGAGTTTCATCAAAAGGTACGGTTTTCCTGATTCTCCTTTCCAGAGACAACTCGAATCGACAGGTGGTTTTTCAGTATGGTCTTTGACCATGCAAGAATCTCAAGTTCTGAAAGTCGAATTCTCCGTTCAGTGTAACAGGCCTCAGATGAAGGGTAACACGAGTACTACGGTGTTGCAAGAAACTGGATGAGTGTAATGGAGTGCTTTTAAAGATTTCAGTGCTGACCTCTCATGGGATTGCTAAGACAACACTGTAGTTAGCTTTCCCCTTCTTTGTACTTTTGCGATGCCCTCCATTTTGTGCAATGGGGCAGAATCACAATGTTTCTCATTTGTTTGTTGGATTTCTCTAAAGATGAGAGAGTTTCATCAAAACAGATGTTTTCCTGTTGCTCCTCCAGTGACAGAACTTGAATCGATAGCTGGTGTTCAAATATGGTCTTTTTCCAAGCAGGAATCTGCAGTTCGAAAAGTTGAATTCTCCATTCAGTGTCATAGACCTCATATGAAGGGTAACATGAGCACTACGATGTTGCAGCAAACTGGATGAGTGTCCTGGACTGCATTTACAATTCAGTGCTGAACTCTCATGGGTTTGCTAAAAGAACGCTGTAGTTAATTTTCCCCTTCTTTGTACTTTTTCAGTGCTTTTTGTGCAAGGGGAAAATCACGATGTTTCTCATTTCTACTTTGGTCTTCTCTTAAGACGAGAGAGTTTCATCAAAACGTATGGTTTTCCTGATTCTCCGTTCCAGAGAGAACTTGAATCCACAGGTGGTTTTCAAATATGGTCTTTGACCAAGAAGGAATCTGGAGTTCAAAAATTGCATTCTCCATTCATTGTAATAGGCGTCGTATGAAGGGTAACATGAGCACTACGATGTTGCACCAAACTGGATGAGTGTCCTGGACTGCATTTAGAATTCAGTGCTGAACCCTCATGGGTTTGCTAAAAGAACGCTGTAGTTAACTTTCCCCTTCTTTGTACTTTTTCAGTGCTTTTTGTGCAAGGGGAAAATCACGATTTTTCTCATTTCTACTTTGGACTTCTCTTAAGACGAGAGAGTTTCATCAAAACGTATGGTTTTCCTGATTCTCCGTTCCAGAGAGAACTTGAATCCACAGGTGGTTCTCAAATATGGTCTTTGACCAAGAAGGAATCTGGAGTTCAAAAATTGCATTCTCCATTCATTGTAATAGGCGTCGTATGAAGGGTAACATGAGCACTACGATGTTACAGCAAACTGGATGAGTGTCCTGGACTGCATTTAGAATTCAGTGCTGAGCTCTCATGGGTTGCTAAAACAACGCTGTAGTTAGCTTTCCCCTTCCTTGTACTTTTTCAATGCTTTTTGTGCAAGGGGAAAAGGGCGATTTTTCTCATTTCTTCTTTGCACTTCTCTTAAGACAGAGAGAGTTTCATCAAAAGGTACGGTTTTCCTGATTCTCCTTTCCAGAGACAACTCGAATCGACATGTGGTTTTTCAGTATGGTCTTTGACCATGCAAGAATCTCAAGTTCTGAAAGTCGAATTCTCCGTTCAGTGTAACAGGCCTCAGATGAAGGGTAACACGAGTACTACGGTGTTGCAAGAAACTGGATGAGTGTAATGGAGTGCTTTTAAAGATTTCAGTGCTGACCTCTCATGGGATTGCTAAGACAACACTGTAGTTAGCTTTCCCCTTCTTTGTACTTTTGCGATGCCCTCCATTTTGTGCAATGGGGCAGAATCACAATGTTTCTCATTTGTTTGTTGGATTTCTCTAAAGATGAGAGAGTTTCATCAAAACAGATGTTTTCCTGTTGCTCCTCCAGTGACAGAACTTGAATCGATAGCTGGTGTTCAAATATGGTCTTTTTCCAAGCAGGAATCTGCAGTTCGAAAAGTTGAATTCTCCATTCAGTGTCATAGACCTCATATGAAGGGTAATATGAGTACTATGATGTTGCAGCAAACTGGATGAGTGTCCTGGACTGCATTTA
This sequence comes from Candoia aspera, assembly GCF_035149785.1. Classification (NCBI taxonomy): domain Eukaryota; kingdom Metazoa; phylum Chordata; class Lepidosauria; order Squamata; family Candoiidae; genus Candoia; species Candoia aspera. The sequence continues at coordinate 168,792,466 of NC_086153.1, read as the reverse complement.
CAATTCAGTGCTGAACTCTCATGGGTTTGCTAAAAGAACGCTGTAGTTAATTTTCCCCTTCTTTGTACTTTTTCAGTGCTTTTTGTGCAAGGGGAAAATCACGATGTTTCTCATTTCTACTTTGGTCTTCTCTTAAGACGAGAGAGTTTCATCAAAACGTATGGTTTTCCTGATTCTCCGTTCCAGAGAGAACTTGAATCCACAGGTGGTTTTCAAATATGGTCTTTGACCAAGAAGGAATCTGGAGTTCAAAAATTGCATTCTCCATTCATTGTAATAGGCGTCGTATGAAGGGTAACATGAGCACTACGATGTTGCACCAAACTGGATGAGTGTCCTGGACTGCATTTAGAATTCAGTGCTGAGCTCTCATGGGTTGCTAAAACAACACTGTAGTTAGCTTTCCCCTTCCTTGTACTTTTTCAATGCTTTTTGTGCAAGGGGAAAAGGGCGATTTTTCTCATTTCTTCCTTGGACTTCTCTTAAGACAGAGAGAGTTTCATCAAAACGTACGGTTTTCCTGATTCTCCTTTCCAGAGACAACTCGAATCGACAGGTGGTTTTTCAGTATGGTCTTTGACCATGCAAGAATCTCAAGTTCTGAAAGTCGAATTCTCCGTTCAGTGTAACAGGCCTCAGATGAAGTGTAATACGAGTACTACGATGTTGCAGCAAACTGGATGAGTGTCCTGGAATGCTTTTAAAGATTTCAGTGCTGACCTCTCATGGGATTGCTAAGACAACACTGTAGTTAGCTTTCCCCTTCTTTGTACTTTTGCGATGCCCTCCATGTTTTGCAATGGGGCAGAATCACAATGTTTCTCATTTGTTTGTTGGATTTCTCTAAAGATGAGAGAGTTTCATCAAAACAGATGTTTTCCTGTTGCTCCTCCAGTGACAGAACTTGAATCGATAGCTGGTGTTCAAATATGGTCTTTTTCCAAGCAGGAATCTGCAGTTCGAGAAGTTGAATTCTCCATTCAGTGTCATAGACCTCATATGAAGGGTAATATGAGTACTATGATGTTGCAGCAAACTGGATGAGTGTCCTGGACTGCATTTACAATTCAGTGCTGAACTCTCATGGGTTTGCTAAAAGAACGCTGTAGTTAACTTTCCCCTTCTTTGTACTTTTTCAGTGTTTTTTGTCCAAGGGGAAAATCACGATTTTTCTCATTTCAACTTTGGACTTCTCTTAAGACGAGAGTTTCATCAAAACGTATGGTTTTCCTGATTCTCCGTTCCAGAGAGAACTTGAATCCACAGGCGGTTCTCAAATATGGTCTTTGACCAAGAAGGAATCTGGAGTTCAAAAATTGCATTCTCCATTCATTGTAATAGGCGTCGTATGAAGGGTAACATGAGCACTACGATGTTACAGCAAACTGGATGAGTGTCCTGGACTGCATTTAGAATTCAGTGCTGAGCTCTCATGGGTTGCTAAAACAACGCTGTAGTTAGCTTTCCCCTTCCTTGTACTTTTTCAATGCTTTTTGTGCAAGGGGAAAAGGGCGATTTTTCTCATTTCTTCTTTGCACTTCTCTTAAGACAGAGAGAGTTTCATCAAAAGGTACGGTTTTCCTGATTCTCCTTTCCAGAGACAACTCGAATCGACAGGTGGTTTTTCAGTATGGTCTTTGACCATGCAAGAATCTCAAGTTCTGAAAGTCGAATTCTCCGTTCAGTGTAACAGGCCTCAGATGAAGGGTAACACGAGTACTACGGTGTTGCAAGAAACTGGATGAGTGTAATGGAGTGCTTTTAAAGATTTCAGTGCTGACCTCTCATGGGATTGCTAAGACAACACTGTAGTTAGCTTTCCCCTTCTTTGTACTTTTGCGATGCCCTCCATTTTGTGCAATGGGGCAGAATCACAATGTTTCTCATTTGTTTGTTGGATTTCTCTAAAGATGAGAGAGTTTCATCAAAACAGATGTTTTCCTGTTGCTCCTCCAGTGACAGAACTTGAATCGATAGCTGGTGTTCAAATATGGTCTTTTTCCAAGCAGGAATCTGCAGTTCGAAAAGTTGAATTCTCCATTCAGTGTCATAGACCTCATATGAAGGGTAACATGAGCACTACGATGTTGCAGCAAACTGGATGAGTGTCCTGGACTGCATTTACAATTCAGTGCTGAACTCTCATGGGTTTGCTAAAAGAACGCTGTAGTTAATTTTCCCCTTCTTTGTACTTTTTCAGTGCTTTTTGTGCAAGGGGAAAATCACGATGTTTCTCATTTCTACTTTGGTCTTCTCTTAAGACGAGAGAGTTTCATCAAAACGTATGGTTTTCCTGATTCTCCGTTCCAGAGAGAACTTGAATCCACAGGTGGTTTTCAAATATGGTCTTTGACCAAGAAGGAATCTGGAGTTCAAAAATTGCATTCTCCATTCATTGTAATAGGCGTCGTATGAAGGGTAACATGAGCACTACGATGTTGCACCAAACTGGATGAGTGTCCTGGACTGCATTTAGAATTCAGTGCTGGACCCTCATGGGTTTGCTAAAAGAACGCTGTAGTTAACTTTCCCCTTCTTTGTACTTTTTCAGTGCTTTTTGTGCAAGGGGAAAATCACGATTTTTCTCATTTCTACTTTGGACTTCTCTTAAGACGAGAGAGTTTCATCAAAACGTATGGTTTTCCTGATTCTCCGTTCCAGAGAGAACTTGAATCCACAGGTGGTTCTCAAATATGGTCTTTGACCAAGAAGGAATCTGGAGTTCAAAAATTGCATACTCCATTCATTGTAATAGGCGTCGTATGAAGGGTAACATGAGCACTACGATGTTGCAGCAAACTGGATGAGTGTCCTGGACTGCATTTAGAATTCAGTGCTGAGCTCTCATGGGTTGCTAAAACAACACTGTAGTTAGTTTTCCCCTTCCTTGTACTTTTTCAATGCTTTTTGTGCAAGGGGAAAAGGGCGATTTTTCTCATTTCTTCTTTGCACTTCTCTTAAGACAGAGAGAGTTTCATCAAAACGTACGGTTTTCCTGATTCTCCTTTCCAGAGACAACTCGAATCGACATGTGGTTTTTCAGTATGGTCTTTGACAATGCAAGAATCTCAAGTTCTGAAAGTCGAATTCTCCGTTCAGTGTAAGAGGCCTCAGATGAAGGGTAATACGAGTACTACGATGTTGCAGCAAACTGGATGAGTGTCCTGGAATGCTTTTAAAGATTTCAGTGCTGACCTCTCATGGGATTGCTAAGACAACACTGTAGTTAGCTTTCCCCTTCTTTGTACTTTTGCGATGCCCTCCATGTTGTGCAATGGGGCAGAATCACAATGTTTCTCATTTGTTTGTTGGATTTCTCTAAAGATGAGAGAGTTTCATCAAAACAGATGTTTTCCTGTTGCTCCTCCAGTGACAGAACTTGAATCGATAGCTGGTGTTCAAATATGGTCTTTTTCCAAGCAGGAATCTGCAGTTCGAGAAGTTGAATTCTCCATTCAGTGTCATACACCTCATATGAAGGGTAATATGAGTACTATGATGTTGCAGCAAACTGGATGAGTGTCCTGGACTGCATTTACAATTCAGTGCTGAACTCTCATGGGTTTGCTAAAAGAACGCTGTAGTTAACTTTCCCCTTCTTTGTACTTTTTCAGTGTTTTTTGTCCAAGGGGAAAATCACGATGTTTCTCATTTCAACTTTGGACTTCTCTTAAGACGAGAGTTTCATCAAAACGTATGGTTTTCCTGATTCTCCGTTCCAGAGAGAACTTGAATCCACAGGCGGTTCTCAAATATGGTCTTTGACCAAGAAGGAATCTGGAGTTCAAAAATTGCATTCTCCATTCATTGTAATAGGCGTCGTATGAAGGGTAACATGAGCACTACGATGTTACAGCAAACTGGATGAGTGTCCTGGACTGCATTTAGAATTCAGTGCTGAGCTCTCATGGGTTGCTAAAACAACGCTGTAGTTAGCTTTCCCCTTCCTTGTACTTTTTCAATGCTTTTTGTGCAAGGGGAAAAGGGCGATTTTTCTCATTTCTTCTTTGCACTTCTCTTAAGACAGAGAGAGTTTCATCAAAAGGTACGGTTTTCCTGATTCTCCTTTCCAGAGACAACTCGAATCGACAGGTGGTTTTTCAGTATGGTCTTTGACCATGCAAGAATCTCAAGTTCTGAAAGTCGAATTCTCCGTTCAGTGTAACAGGCCTCAGATGAAGGGTAACACGAGTACTACGGTGTTGCAAGAAACTGGATGAGTGTAATGGAGTGCTTTTAAAGATTTCAGTGCTGACCTCTCATGGGATTGCTAAGACAACACTGTAGTTAGCTTTCCCCTTCTTTGTACTTTTGCGATGCCCTCCATTTTGTGCAATGGGGCAGAATCACAATGTTTCTCATTTGTTTGTTGGATTTCTCTAAAGATGAGAGAGTTTCATCAAAACAGATGTTTTCCTGTTGCTCCTCCAGTGACAGAACTTGAATCGATAGCTGGTGTTCAAATATGGTCTTTTTCCAAGCAGGAATCTGCAGTTCGAAAAGTTGAATTCTCCATTCAGTGTCATAGACCTCATATGAAGGGTAATATGAGTACTATGATGTTGCAGCAAACTGGATGAGTGTCCTGGACTGCATTTACAATTCAGTGCTGAACTCTCATGGGTTTGCTAAAAGAACGCTGTAGTTAATTTTCCCCTTCTTTGTACTTTTTCAGTGCTTTTTGTGCAAGGGGAAAATCACGATGTTTCTCATTTCTACTTTGGACTTCTCTTAAGACGAGAGAGTTTCATCAAAACGTATGGTTTTCCTGATTCTCCGTTCCAGAGAGAACTTGAATCCACAGGTGGTTCTCAAATATGGTCTTTGACCAAGAAGGAATCTGGAGTTCAAAAATTGCATTCTCCATTCATTGTAATAGGCGTCGTATGAAGGGTAACATGAGCACTACGATGTTGCAGCAAACTGGATGAGTGTCCTGGACTGCATTTAGAATTCAGTGCTGAGCTCTCATGGGTTGCTAAAACAACACTGTAGTTAGTTTTCCCCTTCCTTGTACTTTTTCAATGGTTTTTGTGCAAGGGGAAAAGGGCGATTTTTCTCATTTCTTCTTTGCACTTCTCTTAAGACAGAGAGAGTTTCATCAAAACGTACGGTTTTCCTGATTCTCCTTTCCAGAGACAACGCGAATCGACATGTGGTTTTTCAGTATGGTCTTTGACCATGCAAGAATCTCAAGTTCTGAAAGTCGAATTCTCCGTTCAGTGTAAGAGGCCTCAGATGAAGGGTAATACGAGTACTACGATGTTGCAGCAAACTGGATGAGTGTCCTGGAATGCTTTTAAAGATTTCAGTGCTGACCTCTCATGGGATTGCTAAGACAACACTGTAGTTAGCTTTCCCCTTCTTTGTACTTTTGCGATGCCCTCCATGTTGTGCAATGGGGCAGAATCACAATGTTTCTCATTTGTTTGTTGGATTTCTCTAAAGATGAGAGAGTTTCATCAAAACAGATGTTTTCCTGTTGCTCCTCCAGTGACAGAACTTGAATCGATAGCTGGTGTTCAAATATGGTCTTTTTCCAAGCAGGAATCTGCAGTTCGAGAAGTTGAATTCTCCATTCAGTGTCATAGACCTCATATGAAGGGTAATATGAGTACTATGATGTTGCAGCAAACTGGATGAGTGTCCTGGACTGCATTTACAATTCAGTGCTGAACTCTCATGGGTTTGCTAAAAGAACGCTGTAGTTAACTTTCCCCTTCTTTGTACTTTTTCAGTGCTTTTTGTGCAAGGGGAAAATCACGATTTTTCTCATTTCAACTTTGGACTTCTCTTAAGACGAGAGTTTCATCAAAACGTATGGTTTTCCTGATTCTCCGTTCCAGAGAGAACTTGAATCCACAGGTGGTTTTCAAATATGGTCTTTGACCAAGAAGGAATCTGGAGTTCAAAAATTGCATTCTCCATTCATTGTAATAGGCGTCGTATGAAGGGTAACATGAGCACTACGATGTTGCAGCAAACTGGATGAGTGTCCTGGACTGCATTTAGAATTCAGTGCTGAGCTCTCATGGGTTGCTAAAACAACACTGTAGTTAGTTTTCCCCTTCCTTGTACTTTTTCAATGCTTTTTGTGCAAGGGGAAAAGGGCGATTTTTCTCATTTCTTCTTTGCACTTCTCTTAAGACAGAGAGAGTTTCATCAAAACGTACGGTTTTCCTGATTCTCCTTTCCAGAGACAACTCGAATCGACATGTGGTTTTTCAGTATGGTCTTTGACCATGCAAGAATCTCAAGTTCTGAAAGTCGAATTCTCCGTTCAGTGTAACAGGCCTCAGATGAAGGGTAATACGAGTACTACGATGTTGCAGCAAACTGGATGAGTGTCCTGGAATGCTTTTAAAGATTTCAGTGCTGACCTCTCATGGGATTGCTAAGACAACACTGTAGTTAGCTTTCCCCTTCTTTGTACTTTTGCGATGCCCTCCATGTTGTGCAATGGGGCAGAATCACAATGTTTCTCATTTGTTTGTTGGATTTCTCTAAAGATGAGAGAGTTTCATCAAAACAGATGTTTTCCTGTTGCTCCTCCAGTGACAGAACTTGAATCGATAGCTGGTGTTCAAATATGGTCTTTTTCCAAGCAGGAATCTGCAGTTCGAAAAGTTGAATTCTCCATTCAGTGTCATAGACCTCATATGAAGGGTAATATGAGTACTATGATGTTGCAGCAAACTGGATGAGTGTCCTGGACTGCATTTACAATTCAGTGCTGAACTCTCATGGGTTTGCTAAAAGAACGCTGTAGTTAATTTTCCCCTTCTTTGTACTTTTTCAGTGCTTTTTGTGCAAGGGGAAAATCACGATGTTTCTCATTTCTACTTTGGACTTCTCTTAAGACGAGAGAGTTTCATCAAAACGTATGGTTTTCCTGATTCTCCGTTCCAGAGAGAACTTGAATCCACAGGTGGTTCTCAAATATGGTCTTTGACCAAGAAGGAATCTGGAGTTCAAAAATTGCATTCTCCATTCATTGTAATAGGCGTCGTATGAAGGGTAACATGAGCACTACGATGTTGCAGCAAACTGGATGAGTGTCCTGGACTGCATTTAGAATTCAGTGCTGAGCTCTCATGGGTTGCTAAAACAACACTGTAGTTAGTTTTCCCCTTCCTTGTACTTTTTCAATGGTTTTTGTGCAAGGGGAAAAGGGCGATTTTTCTCATTTCTTCTTTGCACTTCTCTTAAGACAGAGAGAGTTTCATCAAAACGTACGGTTTTCCTGATTCTCCTTTCCAGAGACAACGCGAATCGACATGTGGTTTTTCAGTATGGTCTTTGACCATGCAAGAATCTCAAGTTCTGAAAGTCGAATTCTCCGTTCAGTGTAAGAGGCCTCAGATGAAGGGTAATACGAGTACTACGATGTTGCAGCAAACTGGATGAGTGTCCTGGAATGCTTTTAAAGATTTCAGTGCTGACCTCTCATGGGATTGCTAAGACAACACTGTAGTTAGCTTTCCCCTTCTTTGTACTTTTGCGATGCCCTCCATGTTGTGCAATGGGGCAGAATCACAATGTTTCTCATTTGTTTGTTGGATTTCTCTAAAGATGAGAGAGTTTCATCAAAACAGATGTTTTCCTGTTGCTCCTCCAGTGACAGAACTTGAATCGATAGCTGGTGTTCAAATATGGTCTTTTTCCAAGCAGGAATCTGCAGTTCGAGAAGTTGAATTCTCCATTCAGTGTCATAGACCTCATATGAAGGGTAATATGAGTACTATGATGTTGCAGCAAACTGGATGAGTGTCCTGGACTGCATTTACAATTCAGTGCTGAACTCTCATGGGTTTGCTAAAAGAACGCTGTAGTTAACTTTCCCCTTCTTTGTACTTTTTCAGTGCTTTTTGTGCAAGGGGAAAATCACGATTTTTCTCATTTCAACTTTGGACTTCTCTTAAGACGAGAGTTTCATCAAAACGTATGGTTTTCCTGATTCTCCGTTCCAGAGAGAACTTGAATCCACAGGTGGTTTTCAAATATGGTCTTTGACCAAGAAGGAATCTGGAGTTCAAAAATTGCATTCTCCATTCATTGTAATAGGCGTCGTATGAAGGGTAACATGAGCACTACGATGTTGCAGCAAACTGGATGAGTGTCCTGGACTGCATTTAGAATTCAGTGCTGAGCTCTCATGGGTTGCTAAAACAACACTGTAGTTAGTTTTCCCCTTCCTTGTACTTTTTCAATGCTTTTTGTGCAAGGGGAAAAGGGCGATTTTTCTCATTTCTTCTTTGCACTTCTCTTAAGACAGAGAGAGTTTCATCAAAACGTACGGTTTTCCTGATTCTCCTTTCCAGAGACAACTCGAATCGACATGTGGTTTTTCAGTATGGTCTTTGACCATGCAAGAATCTCAAGTTCTGAAAGTCGAATTCTCCGTTCAGTGTAACAGGCCTCAGATGAAGGGTAATACGAGTACTACGATGTTGCAGCAAACTGGATGAGTGTCCTGGAATGCTTTTAAAGATTTCAGTGCTGACCTCTCATGGGATTGCTAAGACAACACTGTAGTTAGCTTTCCCCTTCTTTGTACTTTTGCGATGCCCTCCATTTTGTGCAATGGGGCAGAATCACAATGTTTCTCATTTGTTTGTTGGATTTCTCTAAAGATGAGAGAGTTTCATCAAAACAGATGTTTTCCTGTTGCTCCTCCAGTGACAGAACTTGAATCGATAGCTGGTGTTCAAATATGGTCTTTTTCCAAGCAGGAATCTGCAGTTCGAAAAGTTGAACTCTCCATTCAGTGTCATAGACCTCATATGAAGGGTAATATGAGTACTATGATGTTGCAGCAAACTGGATGAGTGTCCTGGACTGCATTTACAATTCAGTGCTGAACTCTCATGGGTTTGCTAAAAGAACGCTGTAGTTAATTTTCCCCTTCTTTGTACTTTTTCAGTGCTTTTTGTGCAAGGGGAAAATCACGATGTTTCTCATTTCTACTTTGGTCTTCTCTTAAGACGAGAGAGTTTCATCAAAACGTATGGTTTTCCTGATTCTCCGTTCCAGAGAGAACTTGAATCCACAGGTGGTTTTCAAATATGGTCTTTGACCAAGAAGGAATCTGGAGTTCAAAAATTGCATTCTCCATTCATTGTAATAGGCGTCGTATGAAGGGTAACATGAGCACTACGATGTTGCACCAAAGTGGATGAGTGTCCTGGACTGCATTTAGAATTCAGTGCTGAACCCTCATGGGTTTGCTAAAAGAACGCTGTAGTTAACTTTCCCCTTCTTTGTACTTTTTCAGTGCTTTTTGTGCAAGGGGAAAATCACGATTTTTCTCATTTCTACTTTGGACTTCTCTTAAGACGAGAGAGTTTCATCAAAACGTATGGTTTTCCTGATTCTCCGTTCCAGAGAGAACTTGAATCCACAGGTGGTTCTCAAATATGGTCTTTGACCAAGAAGGAATCTGGAGTTCAAAAATTGCATTCTCCATTCATTGTAATAGGCGTCGTATGAAGGGTAACATGAGCACTACGATGTTGCAGCAAACTGGATGAGTGTCCTGGACTGCATTTAGAATTCAGTGCTGAGCTCTCATGGGTTGCTAAAACAACACTGTAGTTAGTTTTCCCCTTCCTTGTACTTTTTCAATGCTTTTTGTGCAAGGGGAAAAGGGCGATTTTTCTCATTTCTTCTTTGCACTTCTCTTAAGACAGAGAGAGTTTCATCAAAATGTACGGTTTTCCTGATTCTCCTTTCCAGAGACAACTCGAATCGACATGTGGTTTTTCAGTATGGTCTTTGACCATGCAAGAATCTCAAGTTCTGAAAGTCGAATTCTCCGTTCAGTGTAAGAGGCCTCAGATGAAGGGTAATACGAGTACTACGATGTTGCAGCAAACTGGATGAGTGTCCTGGAATGCTTTTAAAGATTTCAGTGCTGACCTCTCATGGGATTGCTAAGACAACACTGTAGTTAGCTTTCCCCTTCTTTGTACTTTTGCGATGCCCTCCATGTTGTGCAATGGGGCAGAATCACAATGTTTCTCATTTGTTTGTTGGATTTCTCTAAAGATGAGAGAGTTTCATCAAAACAGATGTTTTCCTGTTGCTCCTCCAGTGACAGAACTTGAATCGATAGCTGGTGTTCAAATATGGTCTTTTTCCAAGCAGGAATCTGCAGTTCGAGAAGTTGAATTCTCCATTCAGTGTCATAGACCTCATATGAAGGGTAATATGAGTACTATGATGTTGCAGCAAACTGGATGAGTGTCCTGGACTGCATTTACAATTCAGTGCTGAACTCTCATGGGTTTGCTAAAAGAACGCTGTAGTTAACTTTCCCCTTCTTTGTACTTTTTCAGTGTTTTTTGTCCAAGGGGAAAATCACGATTTTTCTCATTTCAACTTTGGACTTCTCTTAAGACGAGAGTTTCATCAAAACGTATGGTTTTCCTGATTCTCCGTTCCAGAGAGAACTTGAATCCACAGGCGGTTCTCAAATATGGTCTTTGACCAAGAAGGAATCTGGAGTTCAAAAATTGCATTCTCCATTCATTGTAATAGGCGTCGTATGAAGGGTAACATGAGCACTACGATGTTACAGCAAACTGGATGAGTGTCCTGGACTGCATTTAGAATTCAGTGCTGAGCTCTCATGGGTTGCTAAAACAACGCTGTAGTTAGCTTTCCCCTTCCTTGTACTTTTTCAATGCTTTTTGTGCAAGGGGAAAAGGGCGATTTTTCTCATTTCTTCTTTGCACTTCTCTTAAGACAGAGAGAGTTTCATCAAAAGGTACGGTTTTCCTGATTCTCCTTTCCAGAGACAACTCGAATCGACAGGTGGTTTTTCAGTATGGTCTTTGACCATGCAAGAATCTCAAGTTCTGAAAGTCGAATTCTCCGTTCAGTGTAACAGGCCTCAGATGAAGGGTAACACGAGTACTACGGTGTTGCAAGAAACTGGATGAGTGTAATGGAGTGCTTTTAAAGATTTCAGTGCTGACCTCTCATGGGATTGCTAAGACAACACTGTAGTTAGCTTTCCCCTTCTTTGTACTTTTGCGATGCCCTCCATTTTGTGCAATGGGGCAGAATCACAATGTTTCTCATTTGTTTGTTGGATTTCTCTAAAGATAAGAGAGTTTCATCAAAACAGATGTTTTCCTGTTGCTCCTCCAGTGACAGAACTTGAATCGATAGCTGGTGTTCAAATATGGTCTTTTTCCAAGCAGGAATCTGCAGTTCGAAAAGTTGAATTCTCCATTCAGTGTCATAGACCTCATATGAAGGGTAATATGAGTACTATGATGTTGCAGCAAACTGGATGAGTGTCCTGGACTGCATTTACAATTCAGTGCTGAACTCTCATGGGTTTGCTAAAAGAACGCTGTAGTTAATTTTCCCCTTCTTTGTACTTTTTCAGTGCTTTTTGTGCAAGGGGAAAATCACGATGTTTCTCATTTCTACTTTGGTCTTCTCTTAAGACGAGAGAGTTTCATCAAAACGTATGGTTTTCCTGATTCTCCGTTCCAGAGAGAACTTGAATCCACAGGTGGTTTTCAAATATGGTCTTTGACCAAGAAGGAATCTGGAGTTCAAAAATTGCATTCTCCATTCATTGTAATAGGCGTCGTATGAAGGGTAACATGAGCACTACGATGTTGCACCAAACTGGATGAGTGTCCTGGACTGCATTTAGAATTCAGTGCTGAGCTCTCATGGGTTGCTAAAACAACACTGTAGTTAGCTTTCCCCTTCCTTGTACTTTTTCAATGCTTTTTGTGCAAGGGGAAAAGGGCGATTTTTCTCATTTCTTCCTTGGACTTCTCTTAAGACAGAGAGAGTTTCATCAAAACGTACGGTTTTCCTGATTCTCCTTTCCAGAGACAACTCGAATCGACAGGTGGTTTTTCAGTATGGTCTTTGACCATGCAAGAATCTCAAGTTCTGAAAGTCGAATTCTCCGTTCAGTGTAACAGGCCTCAGATGAAGGGTAACACGAGTACTACGGTGTTGCAAGAAACTGGATGAGTGTAATGGAGTGCTTTTAAAGATTTCAGTGCTGACCTCTCATGGGATTGCTAAGACAACACTGTAGTTAGCTTTCCCCTTCTTTGTACTTTTGCGATGCCCTCCATTTTGTGCAATGGGGCAGAATCACAATGTTTCTCATTTGTTTGTTGGATTTCTCTAAAGATAAGAGAGTTTCATCAAAACAGATGTTTTCCTGTTGCTCCTCCAGTGACAGAACTTGAATCGATAGCTGGTGTTCAAATATGGTCTTTTTCCAAGCAGGAATCTGCAGTTCGAAAAGTTGAATTCTCCATTCAGTGTCATAGACCTCATATGAAGGGTAATATGAGTACTATGATGTTGCAGCAAACTGGATGAGTGTCCTGGACTGCATTTACAATTCAGTGCTGAACTCTCATGGGTTTGCTAAAAGAACGCTGTAGTTAATTTTCCCCTTCTTTGTACTTTTTCAGTGCTTTTTGTGCAAGGGGAAAATCACGATGTTTCTCATTTCTACTTTGGTCTTCTCTTAAGACGAGAGAGTTTCATCAAAACGTATGGTTTTCCTGATTCTCCGTTCCAGAGAGAACTTGAATCCACAGGTGGTTTTCAAATATGGTCTTTGACCAAGAAGGAATCTGGAGTTCAAAAATTGCATTCTCCATTCATTGTAATAGGCGTCGTATGAAGGGTAACATGAGCACTACGATGTTGCAGCAAACTGGATGAGTGTCCTGGACTGCATTTAGAATTCAGTGCTGAGCTCTCATGGGTTGCTAAAACAACACTGTAGTTAGTTTTCCCCTTCCTTGTACTTTTTCAATGCTTTTTGTGCAAGGGGAAAAGGGCGATTTTTCTCATTTCTTCTTTGCACTTCTCTTAAGACAGAGAGAGTTTCATCAAAACGTACGGTTTTCCTGATTCTCCTTTCCAGAGACAACTCGAATCGACATGTGGTTTTTCAGTATGGTCTTTGACCATGCAAGAATCTCAAGTTCTGAAAGTCGAATTCTCCGTTCAGTGTAACAGGCCTCAGATGAAGGGTAACACGAGTACTACGGTGTTGCAAGAAACTGGATGAGTGTAATGGAGTGCTTTTAAAGATTTCAGTGCTGACCTCTCATGGGATTGCTAAGACAACACTGTAGTTAGCTTTCCCCTTCTTTGTACTTTTGCGATGCCCTCCATTTTGTGCAATGGGGCAGAATCACAATGTTTCTCATTTGTTTGTTGGATTTCTCTAAAGATGAGAGAGTTTCATCAAAACAGATGTTTTCCTGTTGCTCCTCCAGTGACAGAACTTGAATCGATAGCTGGTGTTCAAATATGGTCTTTTTCCAAGCAGGAATCTGCAGTTCGAAAAGTTGAATTCTCCATTCAGTGTCATAGACCTCATATGAAGGGTAATATGAGTACTATGATGTTGCAGCAAACTGGATGAGTGTCCTGGACTGCATTTACAATTCAGTGCTGAACTCTCATGGGTTTGCTAAAAGAACGCTGTAGTTAATTTTCCCCTTCTTTGTACTTTTTCAGTGCTTTTTGTGCAAGGGGAAAATCACGATTTTTCTCATTTCTACTTTGGACTTCTCTTAAGACGAGAGAGTTTCATCAAAACGTATGGTTTTCCTGATTCTCCGTTCCAGAGAGAACTTGAATCCACAGGTGGTTCTCAAATATGGTCTTTGACCAAGAAGGAATCTGGAGTTCAAAAATTGCATTCTCCATTCATTGTAATAGGCGTCGTATGAAGGGTAACATGAGCACTACGATGTTGCAGCAAACTGGATGAGTGTCCTGGACTGCATTTAGAATTCAGTGCTGAGCTCTCATGGGTTGCTAAAACAACACTGTAGTTAGTTTTCCCCTTCCTTGTACTTTTTCAATGCTTTTTGTGCAAGGGGAAAAGGGCGATTTTTCTCATTTCTTCTTTGCACTTCTCTTAAGACAGAGAGAGTTTCATCAAAACGTACGGTTTTCCTGATTCTCCTTTCCAGAGACAACTCGAATCGACATGTGGTTTTTCAGTATGGTCTTTGACCATGCAAGAATCTCAAGTTCTGAAAGTCGAATTCTCCGTTCAGTGTAAGAGGCCTCAGATGAAGGGTAATACGAGTACTACGATGTTGCAGCAAACTGGATGAGTGTCCTGGAATGCTTTTAAAGATTTCAGTGCTGACCTCTCATGGGATTGCTAAGACAACACTGTAGTTAGCTTTCCCCTTCTTTGTACTTTTGCGATGCCCTCCATGTTGTGCAATGGGGCAGAATCACAATGTTTCTCATTTGTTTGTTGGATTTCTCTAAAGATGAGAGAGTTTCATCAAAACAGATGTTTTCCTGTTGCTCCTCCAGTGACAGAACTTGAATCGATAGCTGGTGTTCAAATATGGTCTTTTTCCAAGCAGGAATCTGCAGTTCGAGAAGTTGAATTCTCCATTCAGTGTCATAGACCTCATATGAAGGGTAATATGAGTACTATGATGTTGCAGCAAACTGGATGAGTGTCCTGGACTGCATTTACAATTCAGTGCTGAACTCTCATGGGTTTGCTAAAAGAACGCTGTAGTTAACTTTCCCCTTCTTTGTACTTTTTCAGTGCTTTTTGTGCAAGGGGAAAATCACGATTTTTCTCATTTCAACTTTGGACTTCTCTTAAGACGAGAGTTTCATCAAAACGTATGGTTTTCCTGATTCTCCGTTCCAGAGAGAACTTGAATCCACAGGTGGTTTTCAAATATGGTCTTTGACCAAGAAGGAATCTGGAGTTCAAAAATTGCATTCTCCATTCATTGTAATAGGCGTCGTATGAAGGGTAACATGAGCACTACGATGTTGCAGCAAACTGGATGAGTGTCCTGGACTGCATTTAGAATTCAGTGCTGAGCTCTCATGGGTTGCTAAAACAACACTGTAGTTAGTTTTCCCCTTCCTTGTACTTTTTCAATGCTTTTTGTGCAAGGGGAAAAGGGCGATTTTTCTCATTTCTTCTTTGCACTTCTCTTAAGACAGAGAGAGTTTCATCAAAACGTACGGTTTTCCTGATTCTCCTTTCCAGAGACAACTCGAATCGACATGTGGTTTTTCAGTATGGTCTTTGACCATGCAAGAATCTCAAGTTCTGAAAGTCGAATTCTCCGTTCAGTGTAAGAGGCCTCAGATGAAGGGTAATACGAGTACTACGATGTTGCAGCAAACTGGATGAGTGTCCTGGAATGCTTTTAAAGATTTCAGTGCTGACCTCTCATGGGATTGCTAAGACAACACTGTAGTTAGCTTTCCCCTTCTTTGTACTTTTGCGATGCCCTCCATGTTGTGCAATGGGGCAGAATCACAATGTTTCTCATTTGTTTGTTGGATTTCTCTAAAGATGAGAGAGTTTCATCAAAACAGATGTTTTCCTGTTGCTCCTCCAGTGACAGAACTTGAATCGATAGCTGGTGTTCAAATATGGTCTTTTTCCAAGCAGGAATCTGCAGTTCGAGAAGTTGAATTCTCCATTCAGTGTCATAGACCTCATATGAAGGGTAATATGAGTACTATGATGTTGCAGCAAACTGGATGAGTGTCCTGGACTGCATTTACAATTCAGTGCTGAACTCTCATGGGTTTGCTAAAAGAACGCTGTAGTTAACTTTCCCCTTCTTTGTACTTTTTCAGTGCTTTTTGTGCAAGGGGAAAATCACGATTTTTCTCATTTCAACTTTGGACTTCTCTTAAGACGAGAGTTTCATCAAAACGTATGGTTTTCCTGATTCTCCGTTCCAGAGAGAACTTGAATCCACAGGTGGTCCTCAAATATGGTCTTTGACCAAGAAGGAATCTGGAGTTCAAAAATTGCATTCTCCATTCATTGTAATAGGCGTCGTATGAAGGGTAACATGAGCACTACGATGTTACAGCAAACTGGATGAGTGTCCTGGACTGCATTTAGAATTCAGTGCTGAGCTCTCATGGGTTGCTAAAACAACGCTGTAGTTAGCTTTCCCCTTCCTTGTACTTTTTCAATGCTTTTTGTGCAAGGGGAAAAGGGCGATTTTTCTCATTTCTTCTTTGGACTTCTCTTAAGACGAGAGAGTTTCATCAAAACGTACGGTTTTCCTGATTCTCCTTTCCAGAGACAACTCGAATCGACAGGTGGTTTTTCAGTATGGTCTTTGACCATGCAAGAATCTCGAGTTCTGAAAGTCGAATTCTCCGTTCAGTGTAACAGGCCTCAGATAAAGGGTAACACGAGTACTACGGTGTTGCAAGAAACTGGATGAGTGTCCTGGAATGCTTTTAAAGATTTCAGTGCTGACCTCTCATGGGATTGCTAAGACAACACTGTAGTTAGCTTTCCCCTTCTTTCTACTTTTCTGATGCCCTCCATTTTGTGCAATGGGGCAGAATCACAATGTTTCTCATTTGTTTGTTGGATTTCTCTAAAGATGAGAGAGTTTCATCAAAACAGATGTTTTCCTGTTGCTCCTCCAGTGACAGAACTTGAATCGATAGCTGGTGTTCAAATATGGTCTTTTTCCAAGCAGGAATCTGCAGTTCGAGAAGTTGAATTCTCCATTCAGTGTCATAGACCTCATATGAAGGGTAATATGAGTACTATGATGTTGCAGCAAACTGGATGAGTGTCCTCGACTGCATTTACAATTCAGTGCTGAACTCTCATGGGTTTGCTAAAAGAACGCTGTAGTTAACTTTCCCCTTCTTTGTACTTTTTCAGTGCTTTTTGTGCAAGGGGAAAATCACGATTTTTCTCATTTCTACTTTGGACTTCTCTTAAGACGAGAGAGTTTCATCAAAACGGATGGTTTTCCTGATTCTCCGTTCCAGAGAGAACTTGAATCCACAGGTGGTTCTCAAATATGGTCTTTGACCAAGAAGGAATCTGGAGTTCAAAAATTGCATTCTCCATTCATTGTAATAGGCGTCGTATGAAGGGTAACATGAGCACTACGATGTTGCAGCAAACTGGATGAGTGTCCTGGACTGCATTTAGAATTCAGTGCTGAGCTCTCATGGGTTGCTAAAACAACACTGTAGTTAGCTTTCCCCTTCCTTGTACTTTTTCAATGCTTTTTGTGCAAGGGGAAAAGGGCGATTTTTCTCATTTCTTCCTTGGACTTCTCTTAAGACAGAGAGAGTTTCATCAAAACGTACGGTTTTCCTGATTCTCCTTTCCAGAGACAACTCGAATCGACAGGTGGTTTTTCAGTATGGTCTTTGACCATGCAAGAATCTCAAGTTCTGAAAGTCGAATTCTCCGTTCAGTGTAAGAGGCCTCAGATGAAGTGTAATACGAGTACTACGATGTTGCAGCAAACTGGATGAGTGTCCTGGAATGCTTTTAAAGATTTCAGTGCTGACCTCTCATGGGATTGCTAAGACAACACTGTAGTTAGCTTTCCCCTTCTTTGTACTTTTGCGATGCCCTCCATGTTTTGCAATGGGGCAGAATCACAATGTTTCTCATTTGTTTGTTGGATTTCTCTAAAGATGGGAGAGTTTCATCAAAACAGATGTTTTCCTGTTGCTCCTCCAGTGACAGAACTTGAATCGATAGCTGGTGTTCAAATATGGTCTTTTTCCAAGCAGGAATCTGCAGTTCGAGAAGTTGAATTCTCCATTCAGTGTCATAGACCTCATATGAAGGGTAATATGAGTACTATGATGTTGCAGCAAACTGGATGAGTGTCCTGGACTGCATTTACAATTCAGTGCTGAACTCTCATGGGTTTGCTAAAAGAACGCTGTAGTTAACTTTCCCCTTCTTTGTACTTTTTCAGTGTTTTTTGTCCAAGGGGAAAATCACGATTTTTCTCATTTCAACTTTGGACTTCTCTTAAGACGAGAGTTTCATCAAAACGTATGGTTTTCCTGATTCTCCGTTCCAGAGAGAACTTGAATCCACAGGCGGTTCTCAAATATGGTCTTTGACCAAGAAGGAATCTGGAGTTCAAAAATTGCATTCTCCATTCATTGTAATAGGCGTCGTATGAAGGGTAACATGAGCACTACGATGTTACAGCAAACTGGATGAGTGTCCTGGACTGCATTTAGAATTCAGTGCTGAGCTCTCATGGGTTGCTAAAACAACGCTGTAGTTAGCTTTCCCCTTCCTTGTACTTTTTCAATGCTTTTTGTGCAAGGGGAAAAGGGCGATTTTTCTCATTTCTTCTTTGCACTTCTCTTAAGACAGAGAGAGTTTCATCAAAAGGTACGGTTTTCCTGATTCTCCTTTCCAGAGACAACTCGAATCGACAGGTGGTTTCTCAGTATGGTCTTTGACCATGCAAGAATCTCAAGTTCTGAAAGTCGAATTCTCCGTTCAGTGTAACAGGCCTCAGATGAAGGGTAACACGAGTACTACGGTGTTGCAAGAAACTGGATGAGTGTAATGGAGTGCTTTTAAAGATTTCAGTGCTGACCTCTCATGGGATTGCTAAGACAACACTGTAGTTAGCTTTCCCCTTCTTTGTACTTTTGCGATGCCCTCCATTTTGTGCAATGGGGCAGAATCACAATGTTTCTCATTTGTTTGTTGGATTTCTCTAAAGATGAGAGAGTTTCATCAAAACAGATGTTTTCCTGTTGCTCCTCCAGTGACAGAACTTGAATCGATAGCTGGTGTTCAAATATGGTCTTTTTCCAAGCAGGAATCTGCAGTTCGAAAAGTTGAATTCTCCATTCAGTGTCATAGACCTCATATGAAGGGTAATATGAGTACTATGATGTTGCAGCAAACTGGATGAGTGTCCTGGACTGCATTTACAATTCAGTGCTGAACTCTCATGGGTTTGCTAAAAGAACGCTGTAGTTAATTTTCCCCTTCTTTGTACTTTTTCAGTGCTTTTTGTGCAAGGGGAAAATCACGATGTTTCTCATTTCTACTTTGGTCTTCTCTTAAGACGAGACAGTTTCATCAAAACGTATGGTTTTCCTGATTCTCCATTCCAGAGAGAACTTGAATCCACAGGTGGTTTTCAAATATGGTCTTTGACCAAGAAGGAATCTGGAGTTCAAAAATTGCATTCTCCATTCATTGTAATAGGCGTCGTATGAAGGGTAACATGAGCACTACGATGTTGCACCAAACTGGATGAGTGTCCTGGACTGCATTTAGAATTCAGTGCTGAACCCTCATGGGTTGCTAAAACAACGCTGTAGTTAGCTTTCCCCTTCCTTGTACTTTTTCAATGCTTTTTGTGCAAGGGGAAAGGGCGATTTTTCTCATTTCATCTTTGCACTTCTCTTAAGACAGAGAGAGTTTCATCAAAACGTACGGTTTTCCTGATTCTCCTTTCCAGAGACAACTCGAATCGACATGTGGTTTTTCAGTATGGTCTTTGACCATGCAAGAATCTCAAGTTCTGAAAGTCGAATTCTCCGTTCAGTGTAAGAGGCCTCAGATGAAGGGTAATACGAGTACTACGATGTTGCAGCAAACTGGATGAGTGTCCTGGAATGCTTTTAAAGATTTCAGTGCTGACCTCTCATGGGATTGCTAAGACAACACTGTAGTTAGCTTTCCCCTTCTTTGTACTTTTGCGATGCCCTCCATGTTGTGCAATGGGGCAGAATCACAATGTTTCTCATTTGTTTGTTGGATTTCTCTAAAGATGAGAGAGTTTCATCAAAACAGATGTTTTCCTGTTGCTCCTCCAGTGACAGAACTTGAATCGATAGCTGGTGTTCAAATATGGTCTTTTTCCAAGCAGGAATCTGCAGTTCGAGAAGTTGAATTCTCCATTCAGTGTCATAGACCTCATATGAAGGGTAATATGAGTACTATGATGTTGCAGCAAACTGGATGAGTGTCCTGGACTGCATTTACAATTCAGTGCTGAACTCTCATGGGTTTGCTAAAAGAACGCTGTAGTTAACTTTCCCCTTCTTTGTACTTTTTCAGTGTTTTTTGTCCAAGGGGAAAATCACGATTTTTCTCATTTCAACTTTGGACTTCTCTTAAGACGAGAGTTTCATCAAAACGTATGGTTTTCCTGATTCTCCGTTCCAGAGAGAACTTGAATCCACAGGCGGTTCTCAAATATGGTCTTTGACCAAGAAGGAATCTGGAGTTCAAAAATTGCATTCTCCATTCATTGTAATAGGCGTCGTATGAAGGGTAACATGAGCACTACGATGTTACAGCAAACTGGATGAGTGTCCTGGACTGCATTTAGAATTCAGTGCTGAGCTCTCATGGGTTGCTAAAACAACGCTGTAGTTAGCTTTCCCCTTCCTTGTACTTTTTCAATGCTTTTTGTGCAAGGGGAAAAGGGCGATTTTTCTCATTTCTTCTTTGCACTTCTCTTAAGCCAGAGAGAGTTTCATCAAAAGGTACGGTTTTCCTGATTCTCCTTTCCAGAGACAACTCGAATCGACAGGTGGTTTTTCAGTATGGTCTTTGACCATGCAAGAATCTCAAGTTCTGAAAGTCGAATTCTCCGTTCAGTGTAACAGGCCTCAGATGAAGGGTAACACGAGTACTACGGTGTTGCAAGAAACTGGATGAGTGTAATGGAGTGCTTTTAAAGATTTCAGTGCTGACCTCTCATGGGATTGCTAAGACAACACTGTAGTTAGCTTTCCCCTTCTTTGTACTTTTGCGATGCCCTCCATTTTGTGCAATGGGGCAGAATCACAATGTTTCTCATTTGTTTGTTGGATTTCTCTAAAGATGAGAGAGTTTCATCAAAACAGATGTTTTCCTGTTGCTCCTCCAGTGACAGAACTTGAATCGATAGCTGGTGTTCAAATATGGTCTTTTTCCAAGCAGGAATCTGCAGTTCGAAAAGTTGAATTCTCCATTCAGTGTCATAGACCTCATATGAAGGGTAATATGAGTACTATGATGTTGCAGCAAACTGGATGAGTGTCCTGGACTGCATTTACAATTCAGTGCTGAACTCTCATGGGTTTGCTAAAAGAACGCTGTAGTTAATTTTCCCCTTCTTTGTACTTTTTCAGTGCTTTTTGTGCAAGGGGAAAATCACGATGTTTCTCATTTCTACTTTGGACTTCTCTTAAGACGAGAGAGTTTCATCAAAACGTATGGTTTTCCTGATTCTCCGTTCCAGAGAGAACTTGAATCCACAGGTGGTTTTCAAATATGGTCTTTGACCAAGAAGGAATCTGGAGTTCAAAAATTGCATTCTCCATTCATTGTAATAGGCGTCGTATGAAGGGTAACATGAGAACTACGATGTTGCACCAAACTGGATGAGTGTCCTGGACTGCATTTAGAATTCAGTGCTGAACCCTCATGGGTTTGCTAAAAGAACGCTGTAGTTAACTTTCCCCTTCTTTGTACTTTTTCAGTGCTTTTTGTGCAAGGGGAAAATCACGATTTTTCTCATTTCTACTTTGGACTTCTCTTAAGACGAGAGAGTTTCATCAAAACGTATGGTTTTCCTGATTCTCCGTTCCAGAGAGAACTTGAATCCACAGGTGGTTCTCAAATATGGTCTTTGACCAAGAAGGAATCTGGAGTTCAAAAATTGCATTCTCCATTCATTGTAATAGGCGTCGTATGAAGGGTAACATGAGCACTACGATGTTGCAGCAAACTGGATGAGTGTCCCGGACTGCATTTAGAATTCAGTGCTGAGCTCTCATGGGTTGCTAAAACAACACTGTAGTTAGTTTTCCCCTTCCTTGTACTTTTTCAATGCTTTTTGTGCAAGGGGAAAAGGGCGATTTTTCTCATTTCTTCTTTGCACTTCTCTTAAGACAGAGAGAGTTTCATCAAAACGTACGGTTTTCCTGATTCTCCTTTCCAGAGACAACTCGAATCGACATGTGGTTTTTCAGTATGGTCTTTGACCATGCAAGAATCTCAAGTTCTGAAAGTCGAATTCTCCGTTCAGTGTAAGAGGCCTCAGATGAAGGGTAATACGAGTACTACGATGTTGCAGCAAACTGGATGAGTGTCCTGGAATGCTTTTAAAGATTTCAGTGCTGACCTCTCATGGGATTGCTAAGACAACACTGTAGTTAGCTTTCCCCTTCTTTGTACTTTTGCGATGCCCTCCATGTTGTGCAATGGGGCAGAATCACAATGTTTCTCATTTGTTTGTTGGATTTCTCTAAAGATGAGAGAGTTTCATCAAAACAGATGTTTTCCTGTTGCTCCTCCAGTGACAGAACTTGAATCGATAGCTGGTGTTCAAATATGGTCTTTTTCCAAGCAGGAATCTGCAGTTCGAGAAGTTGAATTCTCCATTCAGTGTCATAGACCTCATATGAAGGGTAATATGAGTACTATGATGTTGCAGCAAACTGGATGAGTGTCCTGGACTGCATTTACAATTCAGTGCTGAACTCTCATGGGTTTGCTAAAAGAACGCTGTAGTTAACTTTCCCCTTCTTTGTACTTTTTCAGTGCTTTTTGTGCAAGGGGAAAATCACAATTTTTCTCATTTCAACTTTGGACTTCTCTTAAGACGAGAGTTTCATCAAAACGTATGGTTTTCCTGATTCTCCGTTCCAGAGAGAACTTGAATCCACAGGTGGTTTTCAAATATGGTCTTTGACCAAGAAGGAATCTGGAGTTCAAAAATTGCATTCTCCATTCATTGTAATAGGCGTCGTATGAAGGGTAACATGAGCACTACGATGTTGCAGCAAACTGGATGAGTGTCCTGGACTGCATTTAGAATTCAGTGCTGAGCTCTCATGGGTTGCTAAAACAACACTGTAGTTAGTTTTCCCCTTCCTTGTACTTTTTCAATGCTTTTTGTGCAAGGGGAAAAGGGCGATTTTTCTCATTTCTTCCTTGGACTTCTCTTAAGACAGAGAGAGTTTCATCAAAACGTACGGTTTTCCTGATTCTCCTTTCCAGAGACAACTCGAATCGACATGTGGTTTTTCAGTATGGTCTTTGACCATGCAAGAATCTCAAGTTCTGAAAGTCGAATTCTCCGTTCAGTGTAAGAGGCCTCAGATGAAGGGTAATACGAGTACTACGATGTTGCAGCAAACTGGATGAGTGTCCTGGAATGCTTTTAAAGATTTCAGTGCTGACCTCTCATGGGATTGCTAAGACAACACTGTAGTTAGCTTTCCCCTTCTTTGTACTTTTGCGATGCCCTCCATGTTGTGCAATGGGGCAGAATCACAATGTTTCTCATTTGTTTGTTGGATTTCTCTAAAGATGAGAGAGTTTCATCAAAACAGATGTTTTCCTGTTGCTCCTCCAGTGACAGAACTTGAATCGATAGCTGGTGTTCAAATATGGTCTTTTTCCAAGCAGGAATCTGCAGTTCGAGAAGTTGAATTCTCCATTCAGTGTCATAGACCTCATATGAAGGGTAATATGAGTACTATGATGTTGCAGCAAACTGGATGAGTGTCCTGGACTGCATTTACAATTCAGTGCTGAACTCTCATGGGTTTGCTAAAAGAACGCTGTAGTTAACTTTCCCCTTCTTTGTACTTTTTCAGTGCTTTTTGTGCAAGGGGAAAATCACAATTTTTCTCATTTCAACTTTGGACTTCTCTTAAGACGAGAGTTTCATCAAAACGTATGGTTTTCCTGATTCTCCGTTCCAGAGAGAACTTGAATCCACAGGTGGTTTTCAAATATGGTCTTTGACCAAGAAGGAATCTGGAGTTCAAAAATTGCATTCTCCATTCATTGTAATAGGCGTCGTATGAAGGGTAACATGAGCACTACGATGTTGCAGCAAACTGGATGAGTGTCCTGGACTGCATTTAGAATTCAGTGCTGAGCTCTCATGGGTTGCTAAAACAACACTGTAGTTAGTTTTCCCCTTCCTTGTACTTTTTCAATGCTTTTTGTGCAAGGGGAAAAGGGCGATTTTTCTCATTTCTTCTTTGCACTTCTCTTAAGACAGAGAGAGTTTCATCAAAACGTACGGTTTTCCTGATTCTCCTTTCCAGAGACAACTCGAATCGACATGTGGTTTTTCAGTATGGTCTTTGACCATGCAAGAATCTCAAGTTCTGAAAGTCGAATTCTCCGTTCAGTGTAAGAGGCCTCAGATGAAGGGTAATACGAGTACTACGATGTTGCAGCAAACTGGATGAGTGTCCTGGAATGCTTTTAAAGATTTCAGTGCTGACCTCTCATGGGATTGCTAAGACAACACTGTAGTTAGCTTTCCCCTTCTTTGTACTTTTGCGATGCCCTCCATGTTGTGCAATGGGGCAGAATCACAATGTTTCTCATTTGTTTGTTGGATTTCTCTAAAGATGAGAGAGTTTCATCAAAACAGATGTTTTCCTGTTGCTCCTCCAGTGACAGAACTTGAATCGATAGCTGGTGTTCAAATATGGTCTTTTTCCAAGCAGGAATCTGCAGTTCGAGAAGTTGAATTCTCCATTCAGTGTCATAGACCTCATATGAAGGGTAATATGAGTACTATGATGTTGCAGCAAACTGGATGAGTGTCCTGGACTGCATTTACAATTCAGTGCTGAACTCTCATGGGTTTGCTAAAAGAACGCTGTAGTTAACTTTCCCCTTCTTTGTACTTTTTCAGTGCTTTTTGTGCAAGGGGAAAATCACAATTTTTCTCATTTCAACTTTGGACTTCTCTTAAGACGAGAGTTTCATCAAAACGTATGGTTTTCCTGATTCTCCGTTCCAGAGAGAACTTGAATCCACAGGTGGTTTTCAAATATGGTCTTTGACCAAGAAGGAATCTGGAGTTCAAAAATTGCATTCTCCATTCATTGTAATAGGCGTCGTATGAAGGGTAACATGAGCACTACGATGTTGCAGCAAACTGGATGAGTGTCCTGGACTGCATTTAGAATTCAGTGCTGAGCTCTCATGGGTTGCTAAAACAACACTGTAGTTAGTTTTCCCCTTCCTTGTACTTTTTCAATGCTTTTTGTGCAAGGGGAAAAGGGCGATTTTTCTCATTTCTTCTTTGCACTTCTCTTAAGACAGAGAGAGTTTCATCAAAACGTACGGTTTTCCTGATTCTCCTTTCCAGAGACAACTCGAATCGACATGTGGTTTTTCAGTATGGTCTTTGACCATGCAAGAATCTCAAGTTCTGAAAGTCGAATTCTCCGTTCAGTGTAAGAGGCCTCAGATGAAGGGTAATACGAGTACTACGATGTTGCAGCAAACTGGATGAGTGTCCTGGAATGCTTTTAAAGATTTCAGTGCTGACCTCTCATGGGATTGCTAAGACAACACTGTAGTTAGCTTTCCCCTTCTTTGTACTTTTGCGATGCCCTCCATGTTGTGCAATGGGGCAGAATCACAATGTTTCTCATTTGTTTGTTGGATTTCTCTAAAGATGAGAGAGTTTCATCAAAACAGATGTTTTCCTGTTGCTCCTCCAGTGACAGAACTTGAATCGATAGCTGGTGTTCAAATATGGTCTTTTTCCAAGCAGGAATCTGCAGTTCGAGAAGTTGAATTCTCCATTCAGTGTCATAGACCTCATATGAAGGGTAATATGAGTACTATGATGTTGCAGCAAACTGGATGAGTGTCCTGGACTGCATTTACAATTCAGTGCTGAACTCTCATGGGTTTGCTAAAAGAACGCTGTAGTTAACTTTCCCCTTCTTTGTACTTTTTCAGTGCTTTTTGTGCAAGGGGAAAATCACAATTTTTCTCATTTCAACTTTGGACTTCTCTTAAGACGAGAGTTTCATCAAAACGTATGGTTTTCCTGATTCTCCGTTCCAGAGAGAACTTGAATCCACAGGTGGTTTTCAAATATGGTCTTTGACCAAGAAGGAATCTGGAGTTCAAAAATTGCATTCTCCATTCATTGTAATAGGCGTCGTATGAAGGGTAACATGAGCACTACGATGTTGCAGCAAACTGGATGAGTGTCCTGGACTGCATTTAGAATTCAGTGCTGAGCTCTCATGGGTTGCTAAAACAACACTGTAGTTAGTTTTCCCCTTCCTTGTACTTTTTCAATGCTTTTTGTGCAAGGGGAAAAGGGCGATTTTTCTCATTTCTTCTTTGCACTTCTCTTAAGACAGAGAGAGTTTCATCAAAACGTACGGTTTTCCTGATTCTCCTTTCCAGAGACAACTCGAATCGACATGTGGTTTTTCAGTATGGTCTTTGACCATGCAAGAATCTCAAGTTCTGAAAGTCGAATTCTCCGTTCAGTGTAAGAGGCCTCAGATGAAGGGTAATACGAGTACTACGATGTTGCAGCAAACTGGATGAGTGTCCTGGAATGCTTTTAAAGATTTCAGTGCTGACCTCTCATGGGATTGCTAAGACAACACTGTAGTTAGCTTTCCCCTTCTTTGTACTTTTGCGATGCCCTCCATGTTGTGCAATGGGGCAGAATCACAATGTTTCTCATTTGTTTGTTGGATTTCTCTAAAGATGAGAGAGTTTCATCAAAACAGATGTTTTCCTGTTGCTCCTCCAGTGACAGAACTTGAATCGATAGCTGGTGTTCAAATATGGTCTTTTTCCAAGCAGGAATCTGCAGTTCGAGAAGTTGAATTCTCCATTCAGTGTCATAGACCTCATATGAAGGGTAATATGAGTACTATGATGTTGCAGCAAACTGGATGAGTGTCCTGGACTGCATTTACAATTCAGTGCTGAACTCTCATGGGTTTGCTAAAAGAACGCTGTAGTTAATTTTCCCCTTCTTTGTACTTTTTCAGTGCTTTTTGTGCAAGGGGAAAATCACGATGTTTCTCATTTCTACTTTGGACTTCTCTTAAGACGAGAGAGTTTCATCAAAACGTATGGTTTTCCTGATTCTCCGTTCCAGAGAGAACTTGAATCCACAGGTGGTTTTCAAATATGGTCTTTGACCAAGAAGGAATCTGGAGTTCAAAAATTGCATTCTCCATTCATTGTAATAGGCGTCGTATGAAGGGTAACATGAGCACTACGATGTTGCACCAAACTGGATGAGTGTCCTGGACTGCATTTAGAATTCAGTGCTGAACCCTCATGGGTTTGCTAAAAGAACGCTGTAGTTAACTTTCCCCTTCTTTGTACTTTTTCAGTGCTTTTTGTGCAAGGGGAAAATCACGATTTTTCTCATTTCTACTTTGGACTTCTCTTAAGACGAGAGAGTTTCATCAAAACGTATGGTTTTCCTGATTCTCCGTTCCAGAGAGAACTTGAATCCACAGGTGGTTCTCAAATATGGTCTTTGACCAAGAAGGAATCTGGAGTTCAAAAATTGCATTCTCCATTCATTGTAATAGGCGTCGTATGAAGGGTAACATGAGCACTACGATGTTGCAGCAAACTGGATGAGTGTCCTGGACTGCATTTAGAATTCAGTGCTGAGCTCTCATGGGTTGCTAAAACAACACTGTAGTTAGTTTTCCCCTTCCTTGTACTTTTTCAATGCTTTTTGTGCAAGGGGAAAAGGGCGATTTTTCTCATTTCTTCTTTGCACTTCTCTTAAGACAGAGAGAGTTTCATCAAAACGTACGGTTTTCCTGATTCTCCTTTCCAGAGACAACTCGAATCGACATGTGGTTTTTCAGTATGGTCTTTGACCATGCAAGAATCTCAAGTTCTGAAAGTCGAATTCTCCGTTCAGTGTAAGAGGCCTCAGATGAAGGGTAATACGAGTACTACGATGTTGCAGCAAACTGGATGAGTGTCCTGGACTGCATTTACAATTCAGTGCTGACCTCTCATGGGATTGCTAAGACAACACTGTAGTTAGCTTTCCCCTTCTTTGTACTTTTGCGATGCCCTCCATGTTGTGCAATGGGGCAGAATCACAATGTTTCTCATTTGTTTGTTGGATTTCTCTAAAGATGAGAGAGTTTCATCAAAACAGATGTTTTCCTGTTGCTCCTCCAGTGACAGAACTTGAATCGATAGCTGGTGTTCAAATATGGTCTTTTTCCAAGCAGGAATCTGCAGTTCGAGAAGTTGAATTCTCCATTCAGTGTCATAGACCTCATATGAAGGGTAATATGAGTACTATGATGTTGCAGCAAACTGGATGAGTGTCCTGGACTGCATTTACAATTCAGTGCTGAACTCTCATGGGTTTGCTAAAAGAACGCTGTAGCTAACTTTCCCCTTCTTTGTACTTTTTCAGTGCTTTTTGTGCAAGGGGAAAATCACGATTTTTCTCATTTCAACTTTGGACTTCTCTTAAGACGAGAGAGTTTCATCAAAACGTATG
Organism: Candoia aspera; assembly: GCF_035149785.1. Lineage (NCBI taxonomy): Eukaryota > Metazoa > Chordata > Lepidosauria > Squamata > Candoiidae > Candoia > Candoia aspera. The sequence continues at coordinate 168,764,354 of NC_086153.1, read as the reverse complement.
GTTTTCCTGATTCTCCGTTCCAGAGAGAACTTGAATCCACAGGTGGTTCTCAAATATGGTCTTTGACCAAGAAGGAATCTGGAGTTCAAAAATTGCATTCTCCATTCATTGTAATAGGCGTCGTATGAAGGGTAACATGAGCACTACGATGTTGCAGCAAACTGGATGAGTGTCCTGGACTGCATTTAGAATTCAGTGCTGAGCTCTCATGGGTTGCTAAAACAACACTGTAGTTAGTTTTCCCCTTCCTTGTACTTTTTCAATGCTTTTTGTGCAAGGGGAAAAGGGCGATTTTTCTCATTTCTTCTTTGCACTTCTCTTAAGACAGAGAGAGTTTCATCAAAACGTACGGTTTTCCTGATTCTCCTTTCCAGAGACAACTCGAATCGACATGTGGTTTTTCAGTATGGTCTTTGACCATGCAAGAATCTCAAGTTCTGAAAGTCGAATTCTCCGTTCAGTGTAAGAGGCCTCAGATGAAGGGTAATACGAGTACTACGATGTTGCAGCAAACTGGATGAGTGTCCTGGAATGCTTTTAAAGATTTCAGTGCTGACCTCTCATGGGATTGCTAAGACAACACTGTAGTTAGCTTTCCCCTTCTTTGTACTTTTGCGATGCCCTCCATGTTGTGCAATGGGGCAGAATCACAATGTTTCTCATTTGTTTGTTGGATTTCTCTAAAGATGAGAGAGTTTCATCAAAACAGATGTTTTCCTGTTGCTCCTCCAGTGACAGAACTTGAATCGATAGCTGGTGTTCAAATATGGTCTTTTTCCAAGCAGGAATCTGCAGTTCGAGAAGTTGAATTCTCCATTCAGTGTCATAGACCTCATATGAAGGGTAATATGAGTACTATGATGTTGCAGCAAACTGGATGAGTGTTCTGGACTGCATTTACAATTCAGTGCTGAACTCTCATGGGTTTGCTAAAAGAACGCTGTAGCTAACTTTCCCCTTCTTTGTACTTTTTCAGTGCTTTTTGTGCAAGGGGAAAATCACGATTTTTCTCATTTCAACTTTGGACTTCTCTTAAGACGAGAGAGTTTCATCAAAACGTATGGTTTTCCTGATTCTCCGTTCCAGAGAGAACTTGAATCCACAGGTGGTTCTCAAATATGGTCTTTGACCAAGAAGGAATCTGCAGTTCGAGAAGTTGAATTCTCGATTCAGTGTCATAGACCTCATATGAAGGGTAGTATGAGTACTATGATGTTGCAGCAAAGTGGATGAGTGTCCTGGATTGCATTTAGAATTCAGTGCTGAACTCTCATGGGTTTGCTAAAAGAACGCTGTAGTTAACTTTCCCCTTCTTTGTACTTTTTCAGTGCTTTTTGTGCAAGGGGAAAAGGGCGATTTTTCTCATTTCTTCTTTGGACATCTCTTAAGACAGAGAGAGTTTCATCAAAACGTACGGTTTTCCTGATTCTCCTTTCCAGAGACAACTCGAATCGACAGGTGGTTTTTCAGTATGGTCTTTGACCATGCAAGAATCTCAAGTTCTGAAAGTCGAATTCTCCGTTCAGTGTAACAGGCCTCAGATGAAGGGTAACATGAGTACTACGGTGTTGCATGAAACTGGATGAGTGTAATGGAATGCTTTTAAAGATTTCAGTGCTGACCTCTCATGGGATTGCTAAGACAACACTGTAGTTAGCTTTCCCCTTCTTTGTACTTTTGCGATGCCCTCCATTTTGTGCAATGGGGCAGAATCACAATGTTTCTCATTTGTTTGTTGGATTTCTCTAAAGATGAGAGAGTTTCATCAAAACAGATGTTTTCCTGTTGCTCGTCCAGTGACAGAACTTGAATCGATAGCTGGTGTTCAAATATGGTCTTTTTCCAAGCAGGAATCTGCAGTTCGAGAAGTTGAATTCTCCATTCAGTGTCATAGACCTCATATGAAGGGTAGTATGAGTACTATGATGTTGCAGCAAAGTGGATGAGTGTCCTGGACTGCATTTACAATTCAGTGCTGAACTCTCATGGGTTTGCTAATAGAACGCTGTAGTTAACTTTCCCCTTCTTTGTACTTTTTCAGTGCTTTTTGTGCAAGGGGAAAATCACGATTTTTCTCATTTCTACTTTGGACTTCTCTTAAGACGAGAGAGTTTCATCAAAACGTATGGTTTTCCTGATTCTCCGTTCCAGAGAGAACTTGAATCCACAGGTGGTTCTCAAATATGGTCTTTGACCAAGAAGGAATCTGGAGTTCAAAAATTGCATTCTCCATTCATTGTAATAGGCGTCGTATGAAGGGTAACATGAGCACTACGATGTTGCAGCAAACTGGATGAGTGTCCTGGACTGCATTTACAATTCAGTGCTGAGGTCTCATGGATTGCTAAATCAACGCTGTAGTTAGCTTTCCCCTTCGTTGTACTTTTTCAATGGTTTTTGTGCAAGGGGAAAAGGGCGATTTTTCTCATTTCTTCTTTGGACTTCTCTTAAGACAGAGAGAGTTTCATCAAAACGTACGGTTTTACTGATTCTCCTTTCCAGAGACAACTCGAATCGACAGGTGGTTTTTCAGTATGGTCTTTGACCATGCAAGAATCTCAAGTTCTGAAAGTCGAATTCTCCGTTCAGTGTAACAGGCCTCAGATGAAGGGTAACACGAGTACTACGGTGTTGCATGAAACTGGATGAGTGTAATGGAATGCTTTTAAAGATTTCAGTGCTGACCTCTCATGGGATTGCTAAGACAACACTGTAGTTAGCTTTCCCCTTCTTTGTACTTTTGCGATGCCCTCCATTTTGTGCAATGGGGCAGAATCACAATGTTTCTCATTTGTTTGTTGGATTTCTCTAAAGATGAGAGAGTTTCATCAAAACAGATGTTTTCCTGTTGCTCGTCCAGTGACAGAACTTGAATCGATAGCTGGTGTTCAAATATGGTCTTTTTCCAAGCAGGAATCTGCAGTTCGAGAAGTTGAATTCTCCATTCAGTGTCATAGACCTCATATGAAGGGTAGTATGAGTACTATGATGTTGCAGCAAAGTGGATGAGTGTCCTGGACTGCATTTACAATTCAGTGCTGAACTCTCATGGGTTTGCTAATAGAACGCTGTAGTTAACTTTCCCCTTCTTTGTACTTTTTCAGTGCTTTTTGTGCAAGGGGAAAATCACGATTTTTCTCATTTCTACTTTGGACTTCTCTTAAGACGAGAGAGTTTCATCAAAACGTATGGTTTTCCTGATTCTCCGTTCCAGAGAGAACTTGAATCCACAGGTGGTTCTCAAATATGGTCTTTGACCAAGAAGGAATCTGGAGTTCAAAAATTGCATTCTCCATTCATTGTAATAGGCGTCGTATGAAGGGTAACATGAGCACTACGATGTTGCAGCAAACTGGATGAGTGTCCTGGACTGCATTTACAATTCAGTGCTGAGGTCTCATGGATTGCTAAATCAACGCTGTAGTTAGCTTTCCCCTTCGTTGTACTTTTTCAATGGTTTTTGTGCAAGGGGAAAAGGGCGATTTTTCTCATTTCTTCTTTGGACTTCTCTTAAGACAGAGAGAGTTTCATCAAAACGTACGGTTTTACTGATTCTCCTTTCCAGAGACAACTCGAATCGACAGGTGGTTTTTCAGTATGGTCTTTGACCATGCAAGAATCTCAAGTTCTGAAAGTCGAATTCTCCGTTCAGTGTAACAGGCCTCAGATGAAGGGTAACACGAGTACTACGGTGTTGCATGAAACTGGATGAGTGTAATGGAATGCTTTTAAAGATTTCAGTGCTGACCTCTCATGGGATTGCTAAGACAACACTGTAGTTAGCTTTCCCCTTCTTTGTACTTTTGCGATGCCCTCCATTTTGTGCAATGGGGCAGAATCACAATGTTTCTCATTTGTTTGTTGGATTTCTCTAAAGATGAGAGAGTTTCATCAAAACAGATGTTTTCCTGTTGCTCCTCCAGTGACAGAACTTGAATCGATAGCTGGTGTTCAAATATGGTCTTTTTCCAAGCAGGAATCTGCAGTTCGAGAAGTTGAATTCTCCATTCAGTGTCATAGACCTCATATGAAGGGTAATATGAGTACTATGATGTTGCAGCAAACTGGATGAGTGTCCTGGACTGCATTTACAATTCAGTGCTGAACTCTCATGGGTTTGCTAATAGAACGCTGTAGTTAACTTTCCCCTTCTTTGTACTTTTTCAGTGCTTTTTGTGCAAGGGGAAAATCACGATTTTTCTCATTTCTACTTTGGACTTCTCTTAAGACGAGAGAGTTTCATCAAAACGTATGGTTTTCCTGATTCTCCGTTCCAGAGAGAACTTGAATCCACAGGTGGTTCTCAAATATGGTCTTTGACCAAGAAGGAATCTGGAGTTCAAAAATTGCATTCTCCATTCATTGTAATAGGCGTCGTATGAAGGGTAACATGAGCACTACGATGTTGCAGCAAACTGGATGAGTGTCCTGGACTGCATTTAGAATTCAGTGCTGAGCTCTCATGGGTTGCTAAAACAACGCTGTAGTTAGCTTTTCCCTTCCTTGTACTTTTTCAATGCTTTTTGTGCAAGGGGAAAAGGGCGATTTTTCTCATTTCTTCTTTGGACTTCTCTTAAGACAGAGAGAGTTTCATCAAAACGTACGGTTTTACTGATTCTCCTTTCCAGAGACAACTCGAATCGACAGGTGGTTTTTCAGTATGGTCTTTGACCATGCAAGAATCTCAAGTTCTGAAAGTCGAATTCTCCGTTCAGTGTAACAGGCCTCAGATGAAGGGTAACACGAGTACTACGGTGTTGCATGAAACTGGATGAGTGTAATGGAATGCTTTTAAAGATTTCAGTGCTGACCTCTCATGGGATTGCTAAGACAACACTGTAGTTAGCTTTCCCCTTCTTTGTACTTTTGCGATGCCCTCCATTTTGTGCAATGGGGCAGAATCACAATGTTTCTCATTTGTTTGTTGGATTTCTCTAAAGATGAGAGAGTTTCATCAAAACAGATGTTTTCCTGTTGCTCCTCCAGTGACAGAACTTGAATCGATAGCTGGTGTTCAAATATGGTCTTTTTCCAAGCAGGAATCTGCAGTTCGAGAAGTTGAATTCTCCATTCAGTGTCATAGACCTCATATGAAGGGTAATATGAGTACTATGATGTTGCAGCAAACTGGATGAGTGTCCTGGACTGCATTTACAATTCAGTGCTGAACTCTCATGGGTTTGCTAAAAGAACGCTGTAGTTAACTTTCCCCTTCTTTGTACTTTTTCAGTGCTTTTTGTGCAAGGGGAAAAGGGCGATTTTTCTCATTTCTTCTTTGGACTTCTCTTAAGACAGAGAGAGTTTCATCAAAACGTATGGTTTTCCTGATTCTCCGTTCCAGAGAGAACTTGAATCCACAGGTGGTTCTCAAATATGGTCTTTGACCAAGAAGGAATCTGGAGTTCAAAAATTGCATTCTCCATTCATTGTAATAGGCGTCGTATGAAGGGTAACATGAGCACTACGATGTTGCAGCAAACTGGATGAGTGTCCTGGACTGCATTTACAATTCAGTGCTGAACACTCATGGGTTTGCTAATAGAACGCTGTAGTTAACTTTCCCCTTCTTTGTACTTTTTCAGTGCTTTTTGTGCAAGGGGAAAAGGGCGATTTTTCTCATTTCTTCTTTGGACATCTCTTAAGACAGAGAGAGTTTCATCAAAACGTACGGTTTTCCTGATTCTCCTTTCCAGAGACAACTCGAATCGACAGGTGGTTTTTCAGTATGGTCTTTGACCATGCAAGAATCTCAAGTTCTGAAAGTCGAATTCTCCGTTCAGTGTAACAGGCCTCAGATGAAGGGTAACATGAGTACTACGGTGTTGCATGAAACTGGATGAGTGTAATGGAATGCTTTTAAAGATTTCAGTGCTGACCTCTCATGGGATTGCTAAGACAACACTGTAGTTAGCTTTCCCCTTCTTTGTACTTTTGCGATGCCCTCCATTTTGTGCAATGGGGCAGAATCACAATGTTTCTCATTTGTTTGTTGGATTTCTCTAAAGATGAGAGAGTTTCATCAAAACAGATGTTTTCCTGTTGCTCCTCCAGTGACAGAACTTGAATCGATAGCTGGTGTTCAAATATGGTCTTTTTCCAAGCAGGAATCTGCAGTTCGAGAAGTTGAATTCTCCATTCAGTGTCATAGACCTCATATGAAGGGTAGTATGAGTACTATGATGTTGCAGCAAAGTGGATGAGTGTCCTGGATTGCATTTAGAATTCAGTGCTGACCTCTCATGGGTTTGCTAAAAGAACGCTGTAGTTAACTTTCCCCTTCTTTGTACTTTTTCAGTGCTTTTTGTGCAAGGGGAAAAGGGCGATTTTTCTCATTTCTTCTTTGGACATCTCTTAAGACAGAGAGAGTTTCATCAAAACGTACGGTTTTCCTGATTCTCCTTTCCAGAGACAACTCGAATCGACAGGTGGTTTTTCAGTATGGTCTTTGACCATGCAAGAATCTCAAGTTCTGAAAGTCGAATTCTCCGTTCAGTGTAACAGGCCTCAGATGAAGGGTAACATGAGTACTACGGTGTTGCATGAAACTGGATGAGTGTAATGGAATGCTTTTAAAGATTTCAGTGCTGACCTCTCATGGGATTGCTAAGACAACACTGTAGTTAGCTTTCCCCTTCTTTGTACTTTTGCGATGCCCTCCATTTTGTGCAATGGGGCAGAATCACAATGTTTCTCATTTGTTTGTTGGATTTCTCTAAAGATGAGAGAGTTTCATCAAAACAGATGTTTTCCTGTTGCTCCTCCAGTGACAGAACTTGAATCGATAGCTGGTGTTCAAATATGGTCTTTTTCCAAGCAGGAATCTGCAGTTCGAGAAGTTGAATTCTCCATTCAGTGTCATAGACCTCATATGAAGGGTAATATGAGTACTATGATGTTGCAGCAAACTGGATGAGTGTCCTGGACTGCATTTACAATTCAGTGCTGAACTCTCATGGGTTTGCTAAAAGAACGCTGTAGTTAACTTTCCCCTTCTTTGTACTTTTTCAGTGCTTTTTGTGCAAGGGGAAAAGGGCGATTTTTCTCATTTCTTCTTTGGACTTCTCTTAAGACAGAGAGAGTTTCATCAAAACGTATGGTTTTCCTGATTCTCCGTTCCAGAGAGAACTTGAATCCACAGGTGGTTTTTCAGTATGGTCTTTGACCATGCAAGAATCTCAAGTTCTGAAAGTCGAATTCTCCGTTCAGTGTAACAGGCCTCAGATGAAGGGTAACATGAGTACTACGGTGTTGCATGAAACTGGATGAGTGTAATGGAATGCTTTTAAAGATTTCAGTGCTGACCTCTCATGGGATTGCTAAGACAACACTGTAGTTAGCTTTCCCCTTCTTTGTACTTTTGCGATGCCCTCCATTTTGTGCAATGGGGCAGAATCACAATGTTTCTCATTTGTTTGTTGGATTTCTCTAAAGATGAGAGAGTTTCATCAAAACAGATGTTTTCCTGTTGCTCGTCCAGTGACAGAACTTGAATCGATAGCTGGTGTTCAAATATGGTCTTTTTCCAAGCAGGAATCTGCAGTTCGAGAAGTTGAATTCTCCATTCAGTGTCATAGACCTCATATGAAGGGTAGTATGAGTACTATGATGTTGCAGCAAAGTGGATGAGTGTCCTGGACTGCATTTACAATTCAGTGCTGAACTCTCATGGGTTTGCTAATAGAACGCTGTAGTTAACTTTCCCCTTCTTTGTACTTTTTCAGTGCTTTTTGTGCAAGGGGAAAATCACGATTTTTCTCATTTCTACTTTGGACTTCTCTTAAGACGAGAGAGTTTCATCAAAACGTATGGTTTTCCTGATTCTCCGTTCCAGAGAGAACTTGAATCCACAGGTGGTTCTCAAATATGGTCTTTGACCAAGAAGGAATCTGGAGTTCAAAAATTGCATTCTCCATTCATTGTAATAGGCGTCGTATGAAGGGTAACATGAGCACTACGATGTTGCAGCAAACTGGATGAGTGTCCTGGACTGCATTTAGAATTCAGTGCTGAGCTCTCATGGGTTGCTAAAACAACGCTGTAGTTAGCTTTTCCCTTCCTTGTACTTTTTCAATGCTTTTTGTGCAAGGGGAAAAGGGCGATTTTTCTCATTTCTTCTTTGGACTTCTCTTAAGACAGAGAGAGTTTCATCAAAACGTACGGTTTTACTGATTCTCCTTTCCAGAGACAACTCGAATCGACAGGTGGTTTTTCAGTATGGTCTTTGACCATGCAAGAATCTCAAGTTCTGAAAGTCGAATTCTCCGTTCAGTGTAACAGGCCTCAGATGAAGGGTAACACGAGTACTACGGTGTTGCATGAAACTGGATGAGTGTAATGGAATGCTTTTAAAGATTTCAGTGCTGACCTCTCATGGGATTGCTAAGACAACACTGTAGTTAGCTTTCCCCTTCTTTGTACTTTTGCGATGCCCTCCATTTTGTGCAATGGGGCAGAATCACAATGTTTCTCATTTGTTTGTTGGATTTCTCTAAAGATGAGAGAGTTTCATCAAAACATATGTTTTCCTGTTGCTCCTGCAGTGACAGAACTTGAATCGATAGCTGGTGTTCAAATATGGTCTTTTTCCAAGCAGGAATCTGCAGTTCGAGAAGTTGAATTCTCCATTCAGTGTCATAGACCTCATATGAAGGGTAATATGAGTACTATGATGTTGCAGCAAACTGGATGAGTGTCCTGGACTGCATTTACAATTCAGTGCTGAACTCTCATGGGTTTGCTAAAAGAACGCTGTAGTTAACTTTCCCCTTCTTTGTACTTTTTCAGTGCTTTTTGTGCAAGGGGAAAAGGGCGATTTTTCTCATTTCTTCTTTGGACTTCTCTTAAGACAGAGAGAGTTTCATCAAAACGTATGGTTTTCCTGATTCTCCGTTCCAGAGAGAACTTGAATCCACAGGTGGTTCTCAAATATGGTCTTTGACCAAGAAGGAATCTGGAGTTCAAAAATTGCATTCTCCATTCATTGTAATAGGCGTCGTATGAAGGGTAACATGAGCACTACGATGTTGCAGCAAAGTGGATGAGTGTCCTGGATTGCATTTAGAATTCAGTGCTGACCTCTCATGGGTTTGCTAAAAGAACGCTGTAGTTAACTTTCCCCTTCTTTGTACTTTTTCAGTGCTTTTTGTGCAAGGGGAAAAGGGCGATTTTTCTCATTTCTTCTTTGGACATCTCTTAAGACAGAGAGAGTTTCATCAAAACGTACGGTTTTCCTGATTCTCCTTTCCAGAGACAACTCGAATCGACAGGTGGTTTTTCAGTATGGTCTTTGACCATGCAAGAATCTCAAGTTCTGAAAGTCGAATTCTCCGTTCAGTGTAACAGGCCTCAGATGAAGGGTAACATGAGTACTACGGTGTTGCATGAAACTGGATGAGTGTAATGGAATGCTTTTAAAGATTTCAGTGCTGACCTCTCATGGGATTGCTAAGACAACACTGTAGTTAGCTTTCCCCTTCTTTGTACTTTTGCGATGCCCTCCATTTTGTGCAATGGGGCAGAATCACAATGTTTCTCATTTGTTTGTTGGATTTCTCTAAAGATGAGAGAGTTTCATCAAAACAGATGTTTTCCTGTTGCTCGTCCAGTGACAGAACTTGAATCGATAGCTGGTGTTCAAATATGGTCTTTTTCCAAGCAGGAATCTGCAGTTCGAGAAGTTGAATTCTCCATTCAGTGTCATAGACCTCATATGAAGGGTAGTATGAGTACTATGATGTTGCAGCAAAGTGGATGAGTGTCCTGGACTGCATTTACAATTCAGTGCTGAACTCTCATGGGTTTGCTAATAGAACGCTGTAGTTAACTTTCCCCTTCTTTGTACTTTTTCAGTGCTTTTTGTGCAAGGGGAAAATCACGATTTTTCGCATTTCTACTTTGGACTTCTCTTAAGACGAGAGAGTTTCATCAAAACGTATGGTTTTCCTGATTCTCCGTTCCAGAGAGAACTTGAATCCACAGGTGGTTCTCAAATATGGTCTTTGACCAAGAAGGAATCTGGAGTTCAAAAATTGCATTCTCCATTCATTGTAATAGGCGTCGTATGAAGGGTAACATGAGCACTACGATGTTGCAGCAAACTGGATGAGTGTCCTGGACTGCATTTAGAATTCAGTGCTGAGCTCTCATGGGTTGCTAAAACAACGCTGTAGTTAGCTTTTCCCTTCCTTGTACTTTTTCAATGCTTTTTGTGCAAGGGGAAAAGGGCGATTTTTCTCATTTCTTCTTTGCACTTCTCTTAAGACAGAGAGAGTTTCATCAAAACGTACGGTTTTACTGATTCTCCTTTCCAGAGACAACTCGAATCGACAGGTGGTTTTTCAGTATGGTCTTTGACCATGCAAGAATCTCAAGTTCTGAAAGTCGAATTCTCCGTTCAGTGTAACAGGCCTCAGATGAAGGGTAACACGAGTACTACGGTGTTGCATGAAACTGGATGAGTGTAATGGAATGCTTTTAAAGATTTCTGTGCTGACCTCTCATGGGATTGCTAAGACAACACTGTAGTTAGCTTTCCCCTTCTTTCTACTTTTGCGATGCCCTCCATTTTGTGCAATGGGGCAGAATCACAATGTTTCTCATTTGTTTGTTGGATTTCTCTAAAGATGAGAGAGTTTCATCAAAACAGATGTTTTCCTGTTGCTCCTCCAGTGACAGAACTTGAATCGATAGCTGGTGTTCAAATATGGTCTTTTTCCAAGCAGGAATCTGCAGTTCGAGAAGTTGAATTCTCCATTCAGTGTCATAGACCTCATATGAAGGGTAATATGAGTACTATGATGTTGCAGCAAACTGGATGAGTGTCCTGGACTGCATTTACAATTCAGTGCTGAACTCTCATGGGTTTGCTAAAAGAACGCTGTAGTTAACTTTCCCCTTCTTTGTACTTTTTCAGTGCTTTTTGTGCAAGGGGAAAAGGGCGATTTTTCTCATTTCTTCTTTGGACTTCTCTTAAGACAGAGAGAGTTTCATCAAAACGTATGGTTTTCCTGATTCTCCGTTCCAGAGAGAACTTGAATCCACAGGTGGTTCTCAAATATGGTCTTTGACCAAGAAGGAATCTGGAGTTCAAAAATTGCATTCTCCATTCATTGTAATAGGCGTCGTATGAAGGGTAACATGAGCACTACGATGTTGCAGCAAACTGGATGAGTGTCCTGGACTGCATTTAGAATTCAGTGCTGAGCTCTCATGGCTTGCTAAAACAACGCTGTAGTTAGCTTTCCCCTTCCTTGTACTTTTTCAATGCTTTTTGTGCAAGGGGAAAAGGGCGATTTTTCTCATTTCTTCTTTGCACTTCTCTTAAGACAGAGAGAGTTTCATCAAAAGGTACGGTTTTCCTGATTCTCCTTTCCAGAGACAATTCGAATCGACAGGTGGTTTTTCAGTATGGTCTTTGACCATGCAAGAATCTCAAGTTCTGAAAGTCGAATTCTCCGTTCAGTGTAACAGGCCTCAGATGAAGGGTAACACGATTACTACGGTGTTGCATGAAACTGGATGAGTGTAATGGAATGCTTTTAAAGATTTCAGTGCTGACCTCTCATGGGATTGCTAAGACAACACTGTAGTTAGCTTTCCCCTTCTTTGTACTTTTGCGATGCCCTCCATTTTGTGCAATGGGGCAGAATCACAATGTTTCTCATTTGTTTGTTGGATTTCTCTAAAGATGAGAGAGTTTCATCAAAACAGATGTTTTCCTGTTGCTCCTCCAGTGACAGAACTTGAATCGATAGCTGGTGTTCAAATATGGTCTTTTTCCAAGCAGGAATCTGCAGTTCGAGAAGTTGAATTCTCCATTCAGTGTCATAGACCTCATATGAAGGGTAATATGAGTACTATGATGTTGCAGCAAACTGGATGAGTGTCCTGGATTGCATTTACAATTCAGTGCTGAACTCTCATGGGTTTGCTAAAAGAACGCTGTAGTTAACTTTCCCCTTCTTTGTACTTTTTCAGTGCTTTTTGTGCAAGGGGAAAAGGGCGATTTTTCTCATTTCTTCTTTGGACTTCTCTTAAGACAGAGAGAGTTTCATCAAAACGTATGGTTTTCCTGATTCTCCGTTCCAGAGAGAACTTGAATCCACAGGTGGTTCTCAAATATGGTCTTTGACCAAGAAGGAATCTGGAGTTCAAAAATTGCATTCTCCATTCATTGTAATAGGCGTCGTATGAAGGGTAACATGAGCACTACGATGTTGCAGCAAACTGGATGAGTGTCCTGGACTGCATTTAGAATTCAGTGCTGAGCTCTCATGGCTTGCTAAAACAACGCTGTAGTTAGCTTTCCCCTTCCTTGTACTTTTTCAATGCTTTTTGTGCAAGGGGAAAAGGGCGATTTTTCTCATTTCTTCTTTGCACTTCTCTTAAGACAGAGAGAGTTTCATCAAAAGGTACGGTTTTCCTGATTCTCCTTTCCAGAGACAATTCGAATCGACAGGTGGTTTTTCAGTATGGTCTTTGACCATGCAAGAATCTCAAGTTCTGAAAGTTGAATTCTCCGTTCAGTGTAACAGGCCTCAGATGAAGGGTAACACGAGTACTACGGTGTTGCAAGAAACTGGATGAGTGTAATGGAGTGCTTTTAAAGATTTCAGTGCTGACCTCTCATGGGATTGCTAAGACAACACTGTAGTTAGCTTTCCCCTTCTTTGTACTTTTGCGATGCCCTCCATTTTGTGCAATGGGGCAGAATCACAATGTTTCTCATTTGTTTGTTGGATTTCTCTAAAGATGAGAGAGTTTCATCAAAACATATGTTTTCCTGTTGCTCCTCCAGTGACAGAACTTGAATCGATAGCTGGTGTTCAAATATGGTCCTTTTCCAAGCAGGAATCTGCAGCTCGAAAAGTTGAACTCTCCATTCAGTGTCATAGACCTCATATGAAGGGTAATATGAGTACTATGATGTTGCAGCAAACGGGATGAGTGTCCCGGACTGCATTTATAATTCAGTGCTGAACTCTCATGGGTTTGCTAAAAGAACGCTGTAGTTAACTTTCCCCTTCTTTGTACTTTTTCAGTGCTTTTTGTGCAAGGGGAAAATCACAATTTTCTCATTTCTACTTTGGACTTCTCTTAAGACGAGAGAGTTTCATCAAAATGTATGGTTTTCCTGATTCTCCGTTCCAGAGAGAACTTCAATCCACAGGTGGTTCTCAAATATGGTCTTTGACCAAGAAGGAATCTGGAGTTCAAAAATTGCATTCTCCATTCATTGTAATAGGCGTCGTATGAAGGGTAACATGAGCACTACGATGTTGCAGCAAACTGGATGAGTGTCCTGGACTGCATTTAGAATTCAGTGCTGAGCTCTCATGGGTTGCTAAATCCACGCTGTAGTTAGCTTTCCCCTTCCTGGTACTTTTTCAATGCTTTTTGTGCAAGGGGAAAAGGGCGATTTTTCTCATTTCTTCTTTGCACTTCTCTTAAGAGAGAGAGAGTTTCATCAAAAGGTACGGTTTTCCTGATTCTCCTTTCCAGAGACAACTCGAATCGACAGGTGGTTTTTCAATATGGTCTTTGACCATGCAAGAATCTCAAGTTCTGAAAGTCGAATTCTCCGTTCAGTGTAACAGGCCTCAGATGAAAGGTAATACGAGTAGTACGATGTTGCAGCAAACTGGATGAGTGTCCTGGAATGCTTTTAAAGATTTCAGTGCTGACCTCTCATGGGATTGCTAAGACAACACTGTAGTTAGCTTTCCCCTTCTTTGTACTTTTGCGATGCCCTCCATTTTGTGCAATGGGGCAGAATCACAATGTTTCTTATTTGTTTGTTGGATTTCTCTAAAGATGAGAGAGTTTCATCAAAACATATGTTTTCCTGTTGCTCCTCCAGTGACAGAACTTGAATCGATAACTGGTGTTCAAATATGGTCCTTTTCCAAGCAGGAATCTGCAGCTCGAAAAGTTGAACTCTCCATTCAGTGTCATAGACCTCATATGAAGGGTAATATGAGTACTATGATGTTGCATCAAACTGGATGAGTGTCCTGGACTGCATTTAGAATTCAGTGCTGAACTCTCATGGGTTTGCTAAAAGAACGCTGTAGTTAACTTTCCCCTTCTTTGTACTTTTTCAGTGCTTTTTGTGCAAGGGGAAAATCACAATTTTCTCATTTCTACTTTGGACTTCTCTTAAGACGAGAGAGTTTCATCAAAATGTATGGTTTTCCTGATTCTCCGTTCCAGAGAGAACTTGAATCCACAGGTGGTTCTCAAATATGGTCTTTGACCAAGAAGGAATCTGGAGTTCAAAAATTGCATTCTCCATTCATTGTAATAGGCGTCGTATGAAGGGTAACATGAGCACTACGATGTTGCAGCAAACTGGATGAGTGTCCTGGACTGCATTTACAATTCAGTGCTGAGGTCTCATGGATTGCTAAATCAACGCTGTAGTTAGCTTTCCCCTTCCTTGTACTTTTTCAATGCTTTTTGTGCAAGGGGAAAAGGGCGATTTTTCTCATTTCTTCTTTGCACTTCTCTTAAGACAGAGAGAGTTTCATCAAAACGTACGGTTTTCCTGATTCTCCTTTCCAGAGACAACTCGAATCGACAGGTGGTTTTTCAGTATGGTCTTTGACCATGCAAGAATCTCAAGTTTTGAAAGTCGAATTCTCCGTTCAGTGTAACAGGCCTCAGATGAAAGGTAATACGAGTACTACGATGTTGCAGCAAACTGGATGAGTGTCCTGGAATGCTTTTAAAGATTTCAGTGCTGACCTCTCATGGGATTGCTAAGACAACACTGTAGTTAGCTTTCCCCTTCTTTGTACTTTTGCGATGCCCTCCATTTTGTGCAATGGGGCAGAATCACAATGTTTCTCATTTGTTTGTTGGATTTCTCCAAGGATGAGAGAGTTTCATCAAAACATATGTTTTCCTGTTGCTCCTGCAGTGACAGAACTTGAATCGATAGCTGGTGTTCAAATATGGTCTTTTTCCAAGCAGGAATCTGCAGTTCGATAAGTTGAACTCTCCATTCAGTGTCATAGACCTCATATGAAAGGTAATATTTGTTGTTGTTTATTCCTTTAGTCGCTTCCGACTCTTCGTGACTTCATGGACCAGCCCACGCCAGAGCTTCCTGTCGGTCGTCAACATCCCCAGCTCCCCCAGGGACGAGTCCGTCACCTCTAGAATATCATCCATCCATCTTGCCCTTGGTCGGCCCCTCTTCCTTTTGCCTTCCACTCTCCCTAGCATCAGCATCTTCTCCAGGGTGTCCTGTCTTCTCATTATGTGGCCAAAGTATTTCAGTTTTGCCTTTAATATCATTCCCTCAAGTGAGCAGTCTGGCTTTATTTCCTGGAGGATGGACTGGTTTGATCTTCTTGCAGTCCAAGGCACTCTCAGAATTTTCCTCCAACACCACAGTTCAAAAGCATCGATCTTCCTTCGCTCAGCCTTCCTTATGGTCCAGCTCTCGCAGCCATATGTTACTACAGGGAACACCATTGCTTTAACTATGCGGGCCTTTGTTGTCAGTGTGATGTCTCTGCTCTTAACTATTTTATCGAGATTTGTCATTGCTCTTCTCCCAAGGATTAAGCGTCTTCTGATTTCCTGACTGCAGTCAGCATCTGCAGTAATCTTTGCACCTAGGAATACAAAGTCTTTCACTGCTTCTACATTTTCTCCCTCTATTTGCCAGTTATCAATCAAGCTGGTTGCCATAATCTTGGTTTTTTTGAGGTTTAGCTGCAAGCCAGCTTTTGCACTTTCTTCTTTCACCTTCATCATAAGGCTCCTCAGTTCCTCTTCACTTTCAGCCATCAAAGTGGTATCATCTGCATATCTGAGATTGTTAATGTTTCTTCCAGAGATTTTAACTCCAGCCTTGGATTCCTCGAGACCAGCTTGTCGCATGATGTGTTCTGCATACAAGTTGAATAGGTAGGGTGAGAGTATACAGCCCTGCCGTACTCCTTTCCCAATCTTAAACCAGTCCGTTGTTCCGTGGTCTGTTCTTACTGTTGCTACTTGGTCGTTATACAGATTCTTCAGGAGGCATACAAGATGACTTGGTATCCCCATACCACTAAGAACTTGCCACAGTTTGTTATGGTCCACACAGTCAAAGGCTTTAGAATAGTCAATAAAACAGAAATAGATGTTTTTCTGAAACTCCCTGGCTTTTTCCATTATCCAGCGGATATTGGCAATTTTGTCTCTAGTTCCTCTGCCTTTTCTAAACCCAGCCTGTACATCTGGCAATTCTCGCTCCATGAACTGCTGAAGTCTACCTTGCAGGATCTTGAGCATTACCTTACTGGCATGTGAAATGAGTGCCACTGTTCGATAGTTTGAACATTCTTTAGTGTTTCCCTTTTTTGGTATGGGGATATAAGTTGATTTTTTCCAATCTGATGGCCATTCTTGTGTTTTCCAAATTTGCTGGCATATAGCATGCATTACCTTGACAGCATCATCTTGCAAGATTTTGAACAGTTCAGCTGGGATGCCGTCTTCTCCTGCTGCCTTGTTATTAGCAATGCTTCTTAAGGCCCACTCAACCTCACTCTTCAGGATGTCTGGCTCTAGCTCACTGACCACACCGTCAAAGCTATCCCCGATATTGTTATCCTTCCTATACAGGTCTTGTGTATATTCTTGCCACCTTTTCTTGATCTCTTCTTCTTCTGTTAGGGCCTTGCCATCTTTGTTTTTGATCATACCCATTTTTGCCTGGAATTTACCTCCAATGTTTTTAATTTTCTGGAAGAGGTCTCTTGTCCTTCCTATTCTATTGTCTTCTTCCACTTCCGCGCATTGCTTGTTTAAAAATAATTCCTTATCTCTTCTGGCTAACCTCTGGAATTTTGCATTTAATTGGGCATATCTCCCCCTATCGCTGTTGCCTTTTGCTTTCCTTCTTTCTTGGGCTACTTCTAGTGTCTCAGCAGACAGCCATTTTGCCTTCTTGGTTTTCTCTTTCTTTGGGATGTATTTTGTTGCCGCCTCCTGAACAATGCTGCCAACTTCTGTCCAGAGTTCTTCCGGGACCCTATCTACTAAGTCCAGTCCCTTAAATCTATTCTTCACCTCCACTGCATATTCCTGAGGAATATTCGTGAGCTCATATCTAGCTGATCTGTGGGTCTTCCCTAATCTCTTTAGTCTGATCCTAAATTGTGCAAGAAGAAGTTCATGGTCTGAACTACAGTCAGCTCCAGGCCTAGTTTTTACCGACTGTACAGATGTCCGCCACCTTTGGCTGCAAAGGATGTAATCAATCTGATTTCGGTGTTGTCCATCTGGTGAAGTCCATGTATAAAGCCGTCTCTTAGGTTGTTGGAAGAGAGTGTTTGTTATGCAGAGTGAATTGTCTTGGCAAAATTCTATCAGCCTATGTCCTGCTTCGTTTTGTTCTCCCAGGCCATACTTACCTGTAATTCGAGGTGTCATTTGACTGCCCACCTTAGCATTCCAGTCTCCTGTGATGAAAATAACATCTCTTTTAGGCGTGTTGTCCAGTAGGTGCTGCAGATCCTCATAGAACTGCTCTACTTCAGCTTCTTCAGCATTTGTGGTTGGGGCGTATATTTGGATCACTGTGATGTTAGATGGCTTGCCCTGAATTCGAATTGAGGTCATTCTGTCGTTTTTGGGGTTGTATCCAAGCACTGCTTTAGCCACTTTACTGTTAATTATGAAGGCTACTCCATTTCTTCTGTGGTCCTCTTGTCCACAGTAGTAGATCTGGTGGTCATTTGATGTGAAGTGGCCCATTCCAGTCCATTTCAGTTCACTGACGCCCAGAATGTCTATCTTTAATCTTGACATCTCACCAATAACTACATCCAATTTGCCCTGGCTCATAGATCTTACATTCCAGGTTCCAATGGTGTGTTGATCCTTAGAACATCGGATTCGCCGTTCACCACCAGCACCGTCGGCCGCTAACCGTCCTTTCGGCTTTGAGCTAGCTGCGTCATCACGACTGGGGCTAGTTGAGCTCATCCTCTGTTCCTCCCCAGTAGCATTTTGACCATCTTCCGACCTGGGGGTCTCATCTTACGATGGTATACCGACATATCTCTGGTTGTACTGATCCATTTAGTTTTCACGGCAAGAATACTGGGGTGGGTTGCCATTACCTTCCCCAGGGATCGCATTTAGTCTGACCTCTCTGTCATGACCTTCCCGTCTTGGGTGGCCCTTCACGGTTTAGCTCATGGCATCATTGAGGTGCTCAAGCTCCAGCACCACGACAAGGTAACGATCCTTTGCGGAGGAAGGGTAATATGAGTACTATGATGTTGCAGCAAACTGGATGAGTGTCCTGGACTGCATTTACAATTCAGTGCTGAACTCTCATGGGTTTGCTAAAAGAACGCTGTAGTTAACTTTCCCCTTCTTTGTACTTTTTCAGTGCTTTTTGTGCAAGGGGAAAATCACGATTTTTCTCATTTCTACTTTGGACTTCTCTTAAGACGAGAGAGTTTCATCAAAATGTATGGTTTTCCTGATTCTCCGTTCCAGAGAGAACTTGAATCCACAGGTGGTTCTCAAATATGGTCTTTGACCAAGAAGGAATCTGGAGTTCAAAAATTGCATTCTCCATTCATTGTAATAGGCGTCGTATGAAGGGTAACATGAGCACTACGATGTTGCAGCAAACTGGATGAGTGTCCTGGACTGCATTTACAATTCAGTGCTGAGGTCTCATGGATTGCTAAATCAACGCTGTAGTTAGCTTTCCCCTTCGTTGTACTTTTTCAATGCTTTTTGTGCAAGGGGAAAAGGGCGATTTTTCTCATTTCTTCTTTGCACTTCTCTTAAGACAGAGAGAGTTTCATCAAAAGGTACGGTTTTCCTGATTCTCCTTTCCAGAGACAACTCGAATCGACACGTGGTTTTTCAGTATGGTCTTTGACCATGCAAGAATCTCAAGTTTTGAAAGTCGAATTCTCCGTTCAGTGTAACAGGCCTCAGATGAAAGGTAATACGAGTACTACGATGTTGCAGCAAACTGGATGAGTGTCCTGGAATGCTTTTAAAGATTTCAGTGCTGACCTCTCATGGGATTGCTAAGACAACACTGTAGTTAGCTTTCCCCTTCTTTGTACCTTTGCGATGCCCTCCATTTTGTGCAATGTGGCAGAATCACAATGTTTCTTATTTGTTTGTTGGATTTCTACAAGGATGAGAGAGTTTCATCAAAACAGATGTTTTCCTGTTGCTCCTCCAGTGACAGAACTTGAATCGATAGCTGGTGTTCAAATATGGTCTTTTTCCAAGCAGGAATCTGCAGTTCGAGAAGTTGAATTCTCCATTCAGTGTCATAGACCTCATATGAAGGGTAATATGAGTACTATGATGTTGCAGCAAACTGGATGAGTGTCCTGGACTGCATTTACAATTCAGTGCTGAACTCTCATGGGTTTGCTAAAAGAACGCTGTAGTTAACTTTCCCCTTCTTTGTACTTTTTCAGTGCTTTTTGTGCAAGGGGAAAATCACGATTTTTCTCATTTCAACTTTGGACTTCTCTTAAGACGAGAGTTTCATCAAAACGTATGGTTTTCCTGATTCTCCGTTCCAGAGAGAACTTGAATCCACAGGTGGTTCTCAAATATGGTCTTTGACCAAGAAGGAATCTGGAGTTCAAAAATTGCATTCTCCATTCATTGTAATAGGCGTCGTATGAAGGGTAACATGAGCACTATGATGTTGCAGCAAACTGGATGAGTGTCCTGGACTGCATTTACAATTCAGTGCTGAACTCTCATGGGTTTGCTAAAAGAACGCTGTAGTTAACTTTCCCCTTCTTTGTACTTTTTCAGTGCTTTTTGTGCAAGGGGAAAATCACGATTTTTCTCATTTCAACTTTGGACTTCTCTTAAGACGAGAGTTTCATCAAAACGTATGGTTTTCCTGATTCTCCGTTCCAGAGAGAACTTGAATCCACAGGTGGTTCTCAAATATGGTCTTTGACCAAGAAGGAATCTGGAGTTCAAAAATTGCATTCTCCATTCATTGTAATAGGCGTCGTATGAAGGGTAACATGAGCACTACGATGTTGCAGCAAACTGGATGAGTGTCCTGGAATGCTTTTAAAGATTTCAGTGCTGACCTCTCATGGGATTGCTAAGACAACACTGTAGTTAGCTTTCCCCTTCTTTGTACCTTTGCGATGCCCTCCATTTTGTGCAATGGGGCAGAATCACAATCTTTCTTATTTGTTTGTTGGATTTCTACAAGGATGAGAGAATTTCATCAAAACATATGTTTTCCTGTTGCTCCTCCAGTGACAGAACTTGAATCGATAGCTGGTGTTCAAATATGGTCTTTTTCCAAGCAGGAATCTGCAGTTCGATAAGTTGAACTCTCCATTCAGTGTCATAGACCTCATATGAAGGGTAATATTTGTTGTTGTTTATTCCTTTAGTCGCTTCCGACTCTTCGTGACTTCATGGACCAGCCCACGCCAGAGCTTCCTGTCGGTCGTCAACATCCCCAGCTCCCCCAGGGACGAGTCCGTCACCTCTAGAATATCATCCATCCATCTTGCCCTTGGTCGGCCCCTCTTCCATTTGCCTTCCACTCTCCCTAGCATCAGCATCTTCTCCAGGGTGTCCTGTCTTCTCATTATGTGGCCAAAGTATTTCAGTTTTGCCTTTAATATCATTCCCTCAAGTGAGCAGTCTGGCTTTATTTCCTGGAGGATGGACTGGTTTGATCTTCTTGCAGTCCAAGGCACTCTCAGAATTTTCCTCCAACACCACAGTTCAAAAGCATCGATCTTCCTTCGCTCAGCCTTCCTTATGGTCCAGCTCTCGCAGCCATATGTTACTACAGGGAACACCATTGCTTTAACTATGCGGGCCTTTGTTGTCAGTGTGATGTCTCTGCTCTTAACTATTTTATCGAGATTTGTCATTGCTCTTCTCCCAAGGATTAAGCGTCTTCTGATTTCCTGACTGCAGTCAGCATCTGCAGTAATCTTTGCACCTAGGAATACAAAGTCTTTCACTGCTTCTACATTTTCTCCCTCTATTTGCCAGTTATCAATCAAGCTGGTTGCCATAATCTTGGTTTTTTTGAGGTTTAGCTGCAAGCCAGCTTTTGCACTTTCTTCTTTCACCTTCATCATAAGGCTCCTCAGTTCCTCTTCACTTTCAGCCATCAAAGTGGTATCATCTGCATATCTGAGATTGTTAATGTTTCTTCCAGAGATTTTAACTCCAGCCTTGGATTCCTCGAGACCAGCTTGTCGCATGATGTGTTCTGCATACAAGTTGAATAGGTAGGGTGAGAGTATACAGCCCTGCCGTACTCCTTTCCCAATCTTAAACCAGTCCGTTGTTCCGTGGTCTGTTCTTACTGTTGCTACTTGGTCGTTATACAGATTCTTCAGGAGGCATACAAGATGACTTGGTATCCCCATACCACTAAGAACTTGCCACAATTTGTTATGGTCCACACAGTCAAAGGCTTTAGAATAGTCAATAAAACAGAAATAGATGTTTTTCTGAAACTCCCTGGCTTTTTCCATTATCCAGCGGATATTGGCAATTTGGTCTCTAGTTCCTCTGCCTTTTCTAAACCCAGCCTGTACATCTGGCAATTCTCGCTCCATGAACTGCTGAAGTCTACCTTGCAGGATCTTGAGCATTACCTTACTGGCATGTGAAATGAGTGCCACTGTTCGATAGTTTGAACATTCTTTAGTGTTTCCCTTTTTTGGTATGGGGATATAAGTTGATTTTTTCCAATCTGATGGCCATTCTTGTGTTTTCCAAATTTGCTGGCATATAGCATGCATTACCTTGACAGCATCATCTTGCAAGATTTTGAACAGTTCAGCTGGGATGCCGTCTTCTCCTGCTGCCTTGTTATTAGCAATGCTTCTTAAGGCCCACTCAACCTCACTCTTCAGGATGTCTGGCTCTAGCTCACTGACCACACCGTCAAAGCTATCCCCGATATTGTTATCCTTCCTATACAGGTCTTGTGTATATTCTTGCCACCTTTTCTTGATCTCTTCTTCTTCTGTTAGGGCCTTGCCATCTTTGTTTTTGATCATACCCATTTTTGCCTGGAATTTACCTCCAATGTTTTTAATTTTCTGGAAGAGGTCTCTTGTCCTTCCTATTCTATTGTCTTCTTCCACTTCCGCGCATTGCTTGTTTAAAAATAATTCCTTATCTCTTCTGGCTAACCTCTGGAATTTTGCATTTAATTGGGCATATCTCCCCCTATCGCTGTTGCCTTTTGCTTTCCTTCTTTCTTGGGCTACTTCTAGTGTCTCAGCAGACAGCCATTTTGCCTTCTTGGTTTTCTCTTTCTTTGGGATGTATTTTGTTGCCGCCTCCTGAACAATGCTGCCAACTTCTGTCCAGAGTTCTTCCGGGACCCTATCTACTAAGTCCAGTCCCTTAAATCTATTCTTCACCTCCACTGCATATTCCTGAGGAATATTCGTGAGCTCATATCTAGCTGATCTGTGGGTCTTCCCTAATCTCTTTAGTCTGATCCTAAATTGTGCAAGAAGAAGTTCATGGTCTGAACTACAGTCAGCTCCAGGCCTAGTTTTTACCGACTGTACAGATGTCCGCCACCTTTGGCTGCAAAGGATGTAATCAATCTGATTTCGGTGTTGTCCATCTGGTGAAGTCCATGTATAAAGCCGTCTCTTAGGTTGTTGGAAGAGAGTGTTTGTTATGCAGAGTGAATTGTCTTGGCAAAATTCTATCAGCCTATGTCCTGCTTCGTTTTGTTCTCCCAGGCCATACTTACCTGTAATTCGAGGTGTCATTTGACTGCCCACCTTAGCATTCCAGTCTCCTGTGATGAAAATAACATCTCTTTTAGGCGTGTTGTCCAGTAGGTGCTGCAGATCCTCATAGAACTGCTCTACTTCAGCTTCTTCAGCATTTGTGGTTGGGGCGTATATTTGGATCACTGTGATGTTAGATGGCTTGCCCTGAATTCGAATTGAGGTCATTCTGTCGTTTTTGGGGTTGTATCCAAGCACTGCTTTAGCCACTTTACTGTTAATTATGAAGGCTACTCCATTTCTTCTGTGGTCCTCTTGTCCACAGTAGTAGATCTGGTGGTCATTTGATGTGAAGTGGCCCATTCCAGTCCATTTCAGTTCACTGACGCCCAGAATGTCTATCTTTAATCTTGACATCTCACCAATAACTACATCCAATTTGCCCTGGCTCATAGATCTTACATTCCAGGTTCCAATGGTGTGTTGATCCTTAGAACATCGGATTCGCCGTTCACCACCAGCACCGTCGGCCGCTAACCGTCCTTTCGGCTTTGAGCTAGCTGCGTCATCACGACTGGGGCTAGTTGAGCTCATCCTCTGTTCCTCCCCAGTAGCATTTTGACCATCTTCCGACCTGGGGGTCTCATCTTACGATGGTATACCGACATATCTCTGGTTGTACTGATCCATTTAGTTTTCACGGCAAGAATACTGGGGTGGGTTGCCATTACCTTCCCCAGGGATCGCATTTAGTCTGACCTCTCTGTCATGACCTTCCCGTCTTGGGTGGCCCTTCACGGTTTAGCTCATGGCATCATTGAGGTGCTCAAGCTCCAGCACCACGACAAGGTAACGATCCTTTGCGGAGGAAGGGTAATATGAGTACTATGATGTTGCAGCAAACTGGATGAGTGTCCTGGACTGCATTTACAATTCAGTGCTGAACTCTCATGGGTTTGCTAAAAGAACGCTGTAGTTAACTTTCCCCTTCTTTGTACTTTTTCAGTGCTTTTTGTGCAAGGGGAAAATCACGATTTTTCTCATTTCTACTTTGGACTTCTCTTAAGACGAGAGAGTTTCATCAAAATGTACGGTTTTCCTGATTCTCCGTTCCAGAGAGAACTTCAATCCACAGGTGGTTCTCAAATATGGTCTTTGACCAAGAAGGAATCTGGAGTTCAAAAATTGCATTCTCCATTCATTGTAATAGGCGTCGTATGAAGGGTAACATGAGCACTACGATGTTGCAGCAAACTGGATGAGTGTCCTGGATTGCATTTACAATTCAGTGCTGAGCTCTCATGGATTGCTAAATCAACGCTGTAGTTAGCTTTCCCCTTCCTTGTACTTTTTCAATGCTTTTTGTGCAAGGGGAAAAGGGCGATTTTTCTCATTTCTTCTTTGGACTTCTCTTAAGACAGAGAGAGTTTCATCAAAAGGTACGGTTTTCCTGATTCTCCTTTCCAGAGACAACTCGAATCGACAGGTGGTTTTTCAGTATGGTCTTTGACCATGCAAGAATCTCAAGTTCTGAAAGTCGAATTCTCCGTTCAGTGTAACAGGCCTCAGATGAAAGGTAATACGAGTAGTACGATGTTGCAGCAAACTGGATGAGTGTCCTGGAATGCTTTTAAAGATTTCAGTGCTGACCTCTCATGGGATTGCTGACAGCACTGTAGTTAGCTTTCCCCTTCTTTGTACTTTTGCGATGCCCTCCATTTTGTGCAATGGGGCAGAATCACAATGTTTCTTATTTGTTTGTTGGATTTCTCCAAGGATGAGAGAGTTTCATCGAAACAGATGTTTTCCTGTTGCTCCTCCAGTGACAGAACTTGAATCGATAGCTGGTGTTCAAATATGGTCTTTTTCCAAGCAGGAATCTGCAGTTCGAGAAGTTGAATTCTCCATTCAGTGTCATAGAACTCATATGAAGGGTAATATGAGTACTATGATGTTGCAGCAAAGTGGATGAGTGTCCTGGACTGCATTTACAATTCAGTGCTGAGCTCTCATGGGTTGCTAAAACAATGCTGTAGTTAGCTTTCCCCTTCGTTGTACTTTTTCAATGCTTTTTGTGCAAGGGGAAAAGGGCGATTTTTCTCATTTCTTCTTTGGACTTCTCTTAAGACAGAGAGAGTTTCATCAAAACGTACGGTTTTCCTGATTCTCCTATCCAGAGACAACTCGAATCGACAGGTGGTTTTTCAGTATGGTCTTTGACCATGCAAGAATCTCAAGTTCTGAAAGTCGAATTCTCCGTTCAGTGTAACAGGCCTCAGATGAAGGGTAACACGAGTACTACGGTGTTGCAAGAAACTGGATGAGTGTAATGGAGTGCTTTTAAAGATTTCAGTGCTGACCTCTCATAGGATTGCTAAGACAACACTGTAGTTAGCTTTCCCCTTCTTTGTACTTTTGCGATGCCCTCCATTTTGTGCAATGGGGCAGAATCACAATGTTTCTCATTTGTTTGTTGGATTTCTCTAAAGATGAGAGAGTTTCATCAAAACAGATGTTTTCCTGTTGCTCCTCCAGTGACAGAACTTGAATCGATAGCTGGTGTTCAAATATGGTCTTTTTCCAAGCAGGAATCTGCAGTTCGAGAAGTTGAATTCTCCATTCAGTGTCATAGACCTCATATGAAGGGTAGTATGAGTACTATGATGTTGCAGCAAAGTGGATGAGTGTCCTGGACTGCATTTACAATTCAATGCTGAACTCTCATGGGTTTGCTAAAAGAACGCTGTAGTTAACTTTCCCCTTCTTTGTACTTTTTCAGTGCTTTTTGTGCAGGGGGAAAATCACGATTTTTCTCATTTCTACTTTGGACTTCTCTTAAGACGAGAGAGTTTCATCAAAACGTATGGTTTTCCTGATTCTCCATTCCAGAGAGAACTTGAATCCACAGGTGGTTCTCAAATATGGTCTTTGACCAAGAAGGAATCTGGAGTTCAAAAATTGCATTCTCCATTCATTGTAATAGGCGTCGTATGAAGGGTAACATGAGCACTACAATGTTGCAGCAAACTGGATGAGTGTCCTGGACTGCATTCAGAATTCAGTGCTGAGCTCTCATGGGTTGCTAAAACAATGCTGTAGTTAGCTTTCCCCTTCTTTGTACTTTTGCGATGCCCTCCATTTTGTGCAATGGGGCAGAATCACAATGTTTCTCATTTGTTTGTTGGATTTCTCTAAAGATGAGAGAGTTTCATCAAAACATATGTTTTCCTGTTGCTCCTGCAGTGACAGAACTTGAATCGATAGCTGGTGTTCAAATATGGTCTTTTTCCAAGCAGGAATCTGCAGTTCGAAAAGTTGAATTCTCCATTCAGTGTCATAGACCTCATATGAAGGGTAATATGAGTACTATGATGTTGCAGCAAACTGGATGAGTGTCCTGGACTGCATTTAGAATTCAGTGCTGAGCTCTCATGGGTTTGCTAAAAGAACGCTGTAGTTAACTTTCCCCTTCTTTGTACTTTTTCAGTGCTTTTTGTGCAAGGGGAAAATCACGATTTTTCTCATTTCTACTTTGGACTTCTCTTAAGACGAGAGAGTTTCATCAAAACGTATGGTTTTCCTGATTCTCCGTTCCAGAGAGAACTTGAATTCACAGGTGGTTCTCAAATATGGTCTTTGACCAAGAAGGAATCTGGAGTTCAAAAATTGCATTCTCCATTCATTGTAATAGGCGTCGTATGAAGGGTAACATGAGCACTACGATGTTGCAGCAAACTGGATGAGTGTCCTGGACTGCATTTAGAATTCAGTGCTGAGCTCTCATGGGTTGCTAAAACAATGCTGTAGTTAGCTTTCCCCTTCCTTGTACTTTTTCAATGCTTTTTGTGCAAGGGGAAAAGGGCGATTTTTCTCATTTCTTCTTTGGACTTCTCTTAAGACAGAGAGAGTTTCATCAAAACGTACGGTTTTCCTGATTCTCCTATCCAGAGACAAGTCGAATCGACAGGTGGTTTTTCAGTATGGTCTTTGACCATGCAAGAATCTCAAGTTCTGAAAGGCGAATTCTCCGTTCAGTGCAACAGGCCTCAGATGAAGGGTAACACGAGTACTACGGTGTTGCAAGAAACTGGATGAGTGTCCTGGAATGCTTTTAAAGATTTCAGTGCTGACCTCTCATGGGATTGCTAAGACAACACTGTAGTTAGCTTTCCCCTTCTTTGTACTTTTGCGATGCCCTCCATTTTGTGCAATGGGGCAGAATCACAATGTTTCTCATTTGTTTGTTGGATTTCTCTAAAGATGAGAGAGTTTCATCAAAACATGTGTTTTTCTGTTGCTCCTCCAGTGACAGAACTTGAATCGATAGCTGGTGTTCAAATATGGTCTTTTTCCAAGCAGGAATCTGCAGTTCAAGAAGTTGAATTCTCCATTCAGTGTCATAGACCTCATATGAAGGGTAGTATGAGTACTATGATGTTGCAGCAAACTGGATGAGTGTCCTGGACTGCATTTACAATTCAATGCTGAACTCTCATGGGTTTGCTAAAAGAACGCTGTAGTTAACTTTCCCCTTCTTTGTACTTTTTCAGTGCTTTTTGTGCAAGGGGAAAATCACGATTTTTCTCATTTCTACTTTGGACTTCTCTTAAGACGAGAGAGTTTCATCAAAACGTATGGTTTTCCTGATTCTCCATTCCAGAGAGAACTTGAATCCACAGGTGGTTCTCAAATATGGTCTTTGACCAAGAAGGAATCTGGAGTTCAAAAATTGCATTCTCCATTCATTGTAATAGGCGTCGTATGACGGGTAACATGAGCACTACGATGTTGCAGCAAACTGGATGAGTGTCCTGGACTGCATTTAGAATTCAGTGCTGAGCTCTCATGGGTTGCTAAAACAATGCTGTAGTTAGCTTTCCCCTTCCTTGTACTTTTTCAATGCTTTTTGTGCAAGGGGAAAAGGGCGATTTTTCTCATTTCTTCTTTGCACTTCTCTTAAGACAGAGAGAGTTTCATCAAAACGTACGGTTTTCCTGATTCTCCTTTCCAGAGACAACTCGAATCGACAGGTGGTTTTTCAGTATGGTCTTTGACCATGCAAGAATCTCAAGTTCTGAAAGTCGTTTTCTCCGTTCAGTGTAACAGGCCTCAGATGAAGGGTAACACGATTACTACGGTGTTGCAAGAAACTGGATGGGTGTAATGGAGTGCTTTTAAAGATTTCAGTGCTGACCTCTCATGGGATTGCTAAGACAACGCTGTAGTTAGCTTTCCCCTTCCTTGTACTTTTTCAATGCTTTTTGTGCAAGGGGAAAGGGCGATTTTTCTCATTTCTTCCTTGCACTTCTCTTAAGACAGAGAAAGTTTCATCAAAACGTACGGTTTTCCTGATTCTCCTTTCCAGAGACAACTCGAATCGACAGGTGGTTTTTCAGTATGGTCTTTGACCATGCAAGAATCTCAAGTTCTGAAAGTCGTTTTCTCCGTTCAGTGTAACAGGCCTCAGATGAAGGGTAATACGAGTAGTACGATGTTGCAGCAAACTGGATGAGTGTCCTGGAATGCTTTTAAAGATTTCAGTGCTGACCTCTCATGGGATTGCTAAGACAACACTGTAGTTAGCTTTCCCCTTCTTTGTACTTTTGCGATGCCCTCCATTTTGTGCAATGGGGCAGAATCACAATGTTTCTCATTTGTTTGTTGGATTTCTCTAAAGATGAGAGAGTTTCATCAAAACATGTTTTCCTGTTGCTCCTCCAGTGACAGAACTTGAATCGATAGCTGGTGTTCAAATATGGTCTTTTTCCAAGCAGGAATCTGCAGTTCGAGAAGTGGAATTCTCCATTCAGTGTCATAGACCTCATATGAAGGGTAATATGAGTACTATGATGTTGCAGCAAACTGGATGAGTGTCCTGGACTGCATTTACAATTCAGTGCTGAACTCTCATGGGTTTGCTAAAAGAACGCTGTAGTTAACTTTCCCCTTCTTTGTACTTTTTCAGTGCTTTTTGTGCAAGGGGAAAATCACGATTTTCTCATTTCTACTTTGGACTTCTCTTAAGACGAGAGAGTTTCATCAAAACGTATGGTTTTCCTGATTCTCCGTTCCAGAGAGAACTTGAATCCACAGGTGGTTCTCAAATATGGTCTTTGACCAAGAAGGAATCTGGAGTTCAAAAATTGCATTCTCCATTCATTGTAATAGGCGTCGTATGAAGGGTAACATGAGCACTACGATGTTGCAGCAAACTGGATGAGTGTCCTGGACTGCATTTAGAATTCAGTGCTGAGCTCTCATGGGTTGCTAAAACAATGCTGTAGTTAGCTTTCCCCTTCCTTGTACTTTTTCAATGCTTTTTGTGCAA
The DNA here is from genome assembly GCF_035149785.1 of Candoia aspera. Classification (NCBI taxonomy): domain Eukaryota; kingdom Metazoa; phylum Chordata; class Lepidosauria; order Squamata; family Candoiidae; genus Candoia; species Candoia aspera. Next base: position 168,735,281 of record NC_086153.1, on the reverse strand, counting down.
GGGGAAAAGGGCGATTTTTCTCATTTCTTCTTTGGACTTCTCTTAAGACAGAGAGAGTTTCATCAAAACGTACGGTTTTCCTGATTCTCCTTTCCAGAGACAACTCGAATCGACAGGTGGTTTTTCAGTATGGTCTTTGACCATGCAAGAATCTCAAGTTCTGAAAGTCGTTTTCTCCGTTCAGTGTAACAGGCCTCAGATGAAGGGTAATACGAGTAGTACGATGTTGCAGCAAACTGGATGAGTGTCCTGGAATGCTTTTAAAGATTTCAGTGCTGACCTCTCATGGGATTGCTAAGACAACACTGTAGTTAGCTTTCCCCTTCTTTGTACTTTTGCGATGCCCTCCATTTTGTGCAATGGGGCAGAATCACAATGTTTCTCATTTGTTTGTTGGATTTCTCTAAAGATGAGAGAGTTTCATCAAAACATATGTTTTCCTGTTGCTCCTGCAGTGACAGAACTTGAATCGATAGCTGGTGTTCAAATATGGTCTTTTTCCAAGCAGGAATCTCCAGTTCGAAAAGTTGAATTCTCCATTCAGTGTCATAGACCTCATATGAAGGGTAATATGAGTACTATGATGTTGCAGCAAACTGGATGAGTGTCCTGGACTGCATTTACAATTCAGTGCTGAACTCTCATGGGTTTGCTAAAAGAACGCTGTAGTTAACTTTCCCCTTCTTTGTACTTTTTCAGTGCTTTTTGTGCAAGGGGAAAATCACGATTTTCTCATTTCTACTTTGGACTTCTCTTAAGACGAGAGAGTTTCATCAAAACGTATGGTTTTCCTGATTCTCCGTTCCAGAGAGAACTTGAATCCACAGGTGGTTCTCAAATATGGTCTTTGACCAAGAAGGAATCTGGAGTTCAAAAATTGCATTCTCCATTCATTGTAATAGGCGTCGTATGAAGGGTAACATGAGCACTACGATGTTGCAGCAAACTGGATGAGTGTCCTGGACTGCATTTAGAATTCAGTGCTGAGCTCTCATGGGTTGCTAAAACAATGCTGTAGTTAGCTTTCCCCTTCCTTGTACTTTTTCAATGCTTTTTGTGCAAGGGGAAAAGGGCGATTTTTCTCATTTCTTCTTTGGACTTCTCTTAAGACAGAGAGAGTTTCATCAAAACGTACGGTTTTCCTGATTCTCCTTTCCAGAGACAACTCGAATCGACAGGTGGTTTTTCAGTATGGTCTTTGACCATGCAAGAATCTCAAGTTCTGAAAGTCGTTTTCTCCGTTCAGTGTAACAGGCCTCAGATGAAGGGTAATACGAGTAGTACGATGTTGCAGCAAACTGGATGAGTGTCCTGGAATGCTTTTAAAGATTTCAGTGCTGACCTCTCATGGGATTGCTAAGACAACACTGTAGTTAGCTTTCCCCTTCTTTGTACTTTTGCGATGCCCTCCATTTTGTGCAATGGGGCAGAATCACAATGTTTCTCATTTGTTTGTTGGATTTCTCTAAAGATGAGAGAGTTTCATCAAAACATATGTTTTCCTGTTGCTCCTGCAGTGACAGAACTTGAATCGATAGCTGGTGTTCAAATATGGTCTTTTTCCAAGCAGGAATCTCCAGTTCGAAAAGTTGAATTCTCCATTCAGTGTCATAGACCTCATATGAAGGGTAATATGAGTACTATGATGTTGCAGCAAACTGGATGAGTGTCCTGGACTGCATTTACAATTCAGTGCTGAACTCTCATGGGTTTGCTAAAAGAACGCTGTAGTTAACTTTCCCCTTCTTTGTACTTTTTCAGTGCTTTTTGTGCAAGGGGAAAATCACGATTTTCTCATTTCTACTTTGGACTTCTCTTAAGACGAGAGAGTTTCATCAAAACGTATGGTTTTCCTGATTCTCCGTTCCAGAGAGAACTTGAATCCACAGGTGGTTCTCAAATATGGTCTTTGACCAAGAAGGAATCTGGAGTTCAAAAATTGCATTCTCCATTCATTGTAATAGGCGTCGTATGAAGGGTAACATGAGCACTACGATGTTGCAGCAAACTGGATGAGTGTCCTGGACTGCATTTAGAATTCAGTGCTGAGCTCTCATGGGTTGCTAAAACAATGCTGTAGTTAGCTTTCCCCTTCCTTGTACTTTTTCAATGCTTTTTGTGCAAGGGGAAAAGGGCGATTTTTCTCATTTCTTCTTTGGACTTCTCTTAAGACAGAGAGAGTTTCATCAAAACGTACGGTTTTCCTGATTCTCCTTTCCAGAGACAACTCGAATCGACAGGTGGTTTTTCAGTATGGCCTTGACCATGCAAGAATCTCAAGTTCTGAAAGTCGAATTCTCCGTTCAGTGTAACAGGCCTCAGATGAAGGGTAACACGAGTACTACGGTGTTGCAAGAAACTGGATGAGTGTAATGGAGTGCTTTTAAAGATTTCAGTGCTGACCTCTCATGGGATTGCTAAGACAACACTGTAGTTAGCTTTCCCCTTCTTTGTACTTTTGCGATGCCCTCCATTTTGTGCAATGGGGCAGAATCACAATGTTTCTCATTTGTTTGTTGGATTTCTCTAAAGATGAGAGAGTTTCATCAAAACAGATGTTTTCCTGTTGCTCCTGCAGTGACAGAACTTGAATCGATAGCTGGTGTTCAAATATGGTCTTTTTCCAAGCAGGAATCTGCAGTTCGAAAAGTTGAATTCTCCATTCAGTGTCATAGACCTCATATGAAGGGTAATATGAGTACTATGATGTTGCAGCAAACTGGATGAGTGTCCTGGACTGCATTTACAATTCAGTGCTGAACTCTCATGGGTTTGCTAAAAGAACGCTGTAGTTAACTTTCCCCTTCTTTGTACTTTTTCAGTGCTTTTTGTGCAAGGGGAAAATCACGATTTTCTCATTTCTACTTTGGACTTCTCTTAAGACGAGAGAGTTTCATCAAAACGTATGGTTTTCCTGATTCTCCGTTCCAGAGAGAACTTGAATCCACAGGTGGTTCTCAAATATGGTCTTTGACCAAGAAGGAATCTGGAGTTCAAAAATTGCATTCTCCATTCATTGTAATAGGCGTCGTATGAAGGGTAACATGAGCACTACGATGTTGCAGCAAACTGGATGAGTGTCCTGGACTGCATTTAGAATTCAGTGCTGAGCTCTCATGGGTTGCTAAAACAATGCTGTAGTTAGCTTTCCCCTTCCTTGTACTTTTTCAATGCTTTTTGTGCAAGGGGAAAAGGGCGATTTTTCTCATTTCTTCTTTGGACTTCTCTTAAGACAGAGAGAGTTTCATCAAAACGTACGGTTTTCCTGATTCTCCTTTCCAGAGACAACTCGAATCGACAGGTGGTTTTTCAGTATGGCCTTGACCATGCAAGAATCTCAAGTTCTGAAAGTCGAATTCTCCGTTCAGTGTAACAGGCCTCAGATGAAGGGTAACACGAGTACTACGGTGTTGCAAGAAACTGGATGAGTGTAATGGAGTGCTTTTAAAGATTTCAGTGCTGACCTCTCATGGGATTGCTAAGACAACACTGTAGTTAGCTTTCCCCTTCTTTGTACTTTTGCGATGCCCTCCATTTTGTGCAATGGGGCAGAATCACAATGTTTCTCATTTGTTTGTTGGATTTCTCTAAAGATGAGAGAGTTTCATCAAAACATATGTTTTCCTGTTGCTCCTGCAGTGACAGAACTTGAATCGATAGCTGGTGTTCAAATATGGTCTTTTTCCAAGCAGGAATCTGCAGTTCGAAAAGTTGAATTCTCCATTCAGTGTCATAGACCTCATATGAAGGGTAATATGAGTACTATGATGTTGCAGCAAACTGGATGAGTGTCCTGGACTGCATTTACAATTCAGTGCTGAACTCTCATGGGTTTGCTAAAAGAACGCTGTAGTTAACTTTCCTTTTCTTTGTACTTTTTCACTGCTTTTTGTGCAAGGGGAAAATCACGATTTTCTCATTTCTACTTTGGACTTCTCTTAAGACGAGAGAGTTTCATCAAAACGTATGGTTTTCCTGATTCTCCGTTCCAGAGAGAACTTGAATCCACAGGTGCTTCTCAAATATGGTCTTTGACCAAGAAGGAATCTGGAGTTCAAAAATTGCATTCTCCATTCATTGTAATAGGCGTCGTATGAAGGGTAACATGAGCACTACGATGTTGCAGCAAACTGGATGAGTGTCCTGGACTGCATTTAGAATTCAGTGCTGAGCTCTCATGGGTTGCTAAAACAATGCTGTAGTTAGCTTTCCCCTTCCTTGTACTTTTTCAATGCTTTTTGTGCAAGGGGAAAAGGGCGATTTTTCTCATTTCTTCTTTGGACTTCTCTTAAGACAGAGAGAGTTTCATCAAAACGTACGGTTTTCCTGATTCTCCTTTCCAGAGACAACTCGAATCGACAGGTGGTTTTTCAGTATGGCCTTGACCATGCAAGAATCTCAAGTTCTGAAAGTCGAATTCTCCGTTCAGTGTAACAGGCCTCAGATGAAGGGTAACACGAGTACTACGGTGTTGCAAGAAACTGGATGAGTGTAATGGAGTGCTTTTAAAGATTTCAGTGCTGACCTCTCATGGGATTGCTAAGACAACACTGTAGTTAGCTTTCCCCTTCTTTGTACTTTTGCGATGCCCTCCATTTTGTGCAATGGGGCAGAATCACAATGTTTCTCATTTGTTTGTTGGATTTCTCTAAAGATGAGAGAGTTTCATCAAAACATATGTTTTCCTGTTGCTCCTGCAGTGACAGAACTTGAATCGATAGCTGGTGTTCAAATATGGTCTTTTTCCAAGCAGGAATCTGCAGTTCGAAAAGTTGAATTCTCCATTCAGTGTCATAGACCTAATATGAAGGGTAATATGAGTACTATGATGTTGCAGCAAACTGGATGAGTGTCCTGGACTGCATTTACAATTCAGTGCTGAACTCTCATGGGTTTGCTAAAAGAACGCTGTAGTTAACTTTCCCCTTCTTTGTACTTTTTCAGTGCTTTTTGTGCAAGGGGAAAATCACGATTTTCTCATTTCTACTTTGAACTTCTCTTAAGACGAGAGAGTTTCATCAAAACGTATGGTTTTCCTGATTCTCCGTTCCAGAGAGAACTTGAATCCACAGGTGCTTCTCAAATATGGTCTTTGACCAAGAAGGAATCTGGAGTTCAAAAATTGCATTCTCCATTCATTGTAATAGGCGTCGTATGAAGGGTAACATGAGCACTACGATGTTGCAGCAAACTGGATGAGTGTCCTGGACTGCATTTAGAATTCAGTGCTGAGCTCTCATGGGTTGCTAAAACAACGCTGTAGTTAGCTTTCCCCTTCCTTGTACTTTTTCAATGCTTTTTGTGCAAGGGGAAAGGGTGATTTTTCTCATTTCTTATTTGCACTTCTCTTAAGACAGAGAGAGTTTCATCAAAACGTACGGTTTTCCTGATTCTCCTTTCCAGAGACAACTCGAATCGACAGGTGGTTTTTCAGTATGGTCTTTGACCATGCAAGAATCTCAAGTTCTGAAAGTCGTTTTCTCCGTTCAGTGTAACAGGCCTCAGATGAAGGGTAATACGAGTAGTACGATGTTGCAGCAAACTGGATGAGTGTCCTGGAATGCTTTTAAAGATTTCAGTGCTGAACTCTCATGGGATTGCTAAGACAACACTGTAGTTAGCTTTCCCCTTCTTTGTACTTTTGCGATGCCCTCCATTTTGTGCAATGGGGCAGAATCACAATGTTTCTCATTTGTTTGTTGGATTTCTCTAAAGATGAGAGAGTTTCATCAAAACATATGTTTTCCTGTTGCTCCTGCAGTGACAGAACTTGAATCGATAGCTGGTGTTCAAATATGGTCTTTTTCCAAGCAGGAATCTGCAGTTCGAAAAGTTGAATTCTCCATTCAGTGTCATAGACCTCATATGAAGGGTAATATGAGTACTATGATGTTGCAGCAAACTGGATGAGTGTCCTGGACTGCATTTACAATTCAGTGCTGAACTCTCATGGGTTTGCTAAAAGAACGCTGTAGTTAACTTTCCCCTTCTTTGTACTTTTTCAGTGCTTTTTGTGCAAGGGGAAAATCACGATTTTCTCATTTCTACTTTGGACTTCTCTTAAGACGAGAGAGTTTCATCAAAACGTATGGTTTTCCTGATTCTCCGTTCCAGAGAGAACTTGAATCCACAGGTGGTTCTCAAATATGGTCTTTGACCAAGAAGGAATCTGGAGTTCAAAAATTGCATTCTCCATTCATTGTAATAGGCGTCGTATGAAGGGTAACATGAGCACTACGATGTTGCAGCAAACTGGATGAGTGTCCTGGACTGCATTTACAATTCAGTGCTGAGCTCTCCTGGGTTGCTAAAACAATGCTGTAGTTAGCTTTCCCCTTCCTTGTACTTTTTCAATGCTTTTTGTGCAAGGGGAAAAGGGCGATTTTTCTCATTTCTTCTTTGGACTTCTCTTAAGACAGAGAGAGTTTCATCAAAACGTACGGTTTTCCTGATTCTCCTTTCCAGAGACAACTCGAATCGACAGGTGGTTTTCCAGTATGGTCTTTGACCATGCAAGAATCTCAAGTTCTGAAAGTCGAATTCTCCGTTCAGTGTAACAGGCCTCAGATGAAGGGTAACACGAGTACTACGGTGTTGCAAGAAACTGGATGAGTGTAATGGAGTGCTTTTAAAGATTTCAGTGCTGACCTCTCATGGGATTGCTAAGACAACACTGTAGTTAGCTTTCCCCTTCTTTGTACTTTTGCGATGCCCTCCATTTTGTGCAATGGGGCAGAATCACAATGTTTCTCATTTGTTTGTTGGATTTCTCTAAAGATGAGAGAGTTTCATCAAAACATATGTTTTCCTGTTGCTCCTGCAGTGACAGAACTTGAATCGATAGCTGGTGTTCAAATATGGTCTTTTTCCAAGCAGGAATCTGCAGTTCGAGAAGTGGAATTCTCCATTCAGTGTCATAGACCTCATATGAAGGGTAGTATGAGTACTATGATGTTGCAGCAAAGTGGATGAGTGTCCTGGACTGCATTTACAATTCAGTGCTGAACTCTCATGGGTTTGCTAAAAGAACGCTGTAGTTAACTTTCCCCTTCTTTGTACTTTTTCAGTGCTTTTTGTGCAAGGGGAAAATCACGATTTTTCTCATTTCTACTTTGGACTTCTCTTAAGACGAGAGAGTTTCATCAAAACGTATGGTTTTCCTGATTCTCCGTTCCAGAGAGAACTTGAATCCACAGGTGGTTCTCAAATATGGTCTTTGACCAAGAAGGAATCTGGAGTTCAAAAATTGCATTCTCCATTCATTGTAATAGGCGTCGTATGAAGGGTAACATGAGCACTACGATGTTGCAGCAAACTGGATGAGTGTCCTGGACTGCATTTAGAATTCAGTGCTGAGCTCTCATGGGTTGCTAAAACAATGCTGTAGTTAGCTTTCCCCTTCCTTGTACTTTTTCAATGCTTTTTGTGCAAGGGGAAAAGGGCGATTTTTCTCATTTCTTCTTTGGACTTCTCTTAAGACAGAGAGAGTTTCATCAAAACGTACGGTTTTCCTGATTCTCCTTTCCAGAGACAACTCGAATCGACAGGTGGTTTTTCAGTATGGTCTTTGACCATGCAAGAATCTCAAGTTCTGAAAGTCGTTTTCTCCGTTCAGTGTAACAGGCCTCAGATGAAGGGTAACACGAGTACTACGGTGTTGCAAGAAACTGGATGAGTGTAATGGAGTGCTTTTAAAGATTTCAGTGCTGACCTCTCATGGGATTGCTAAGACAACACTGTAGTTAGCTTTCCCCTTCTTTGTACTTTTGCGATGCCCTCCATTTTGTGCAATGGGGCAGAATCACAATGTTTCTCATTTGTTTGTTGGATTTCTCTAAAGATGAGAGAGTTTCATCAAAACAGATGTTTTCCTGTTGCTCCTCCAGTGACAGAACTTGAATCGATAGCTGGTGTTCAAATATGGTCTTTTTCCAAGCAGGAATCTGCAGTTCGAAAAGTTGAATTCTCCATTCAGTGTCATAGACCTCATATGGAGGGTAATATGAGTACTATGATGTTGCAGCAAACTGGATGAGTGTCCTGGACGGCATTTACAATTCAGTGCTGAACTCTCATGGGTTTGCTAAAAGAACGCTGTAGTTAACTTTCCCCTTCTTTGTACTTTTTCAGTGCTTTTTGTGCAAGGGGAAAATCACGATTTTTCTCATTTCTACTTTGGACTTCTCTTAAGACGAGAGAGTTTCATCAAAACGTATGGTTTTCCTGATTCTCCGTTCCAGAGAGAACTTGAATCCACAGGTGGTTCTCAAATATGGTCTTTGACCAAGAAGGAATCTGGAGTTCAAAAATTGCATTCTCCATTCATTGTAATAGGCGTCGTATGAAGGGTAACATGAGCACTACGATGTTGCAGCAAACTGGATGAGTGTCCTGGACTGCATTTAGAATTCAGTGCTGAGCTCTCATGGGTTGCTAAAACAACGCTGTAGTTAGCTTTCCCCTTCCTTGTACTTTTTCAATGCTTTTTGTGCAAGGGGAAAGGGCGATTTTTCTCATTTCATCCTTGCACTTCTCTTAAGACAGAGAGAGTTTCATCAAAACGTACGGTTTTCCTGATTCTCCTTTCCAGAGACAACTCGAATCGACAGGTGGTTTTTCAGTATGGTCTTTTACCATGCAAGAATCTCAAGTTCTGAAAGTCGTTTTCTCCGTTCAGTGTAACAGGCCTCAGATGAAGGGTAATACGAGTACTCCGATGTTGCAGCAAACTGGATGAGTGTCCTGGAATGCTTTTAAAGATTTCAGTGCTGACCTCTCATGGGATTGCTAAGACAACACTGTAGTTAGCTTTCCCCTTCTTTGTACTTTTGCGATGCCCTCCATTTTGTGCAATGGGGCAGAATCACAATGTTTCTCATTTGTTTGTTGGATTTCTCTAAAGATGAGAGAGTTTCATCAAAACATATGTTTTCCTGTTGCTCCTGCAGTGACAGAACTTGAATCGATAGCTGGTGTTCAAATATGGTCTTTTTCCAAGCAGGAATCTGCAGTTCGAGAAGTGGAATTCTCCATTCAGTGTCATAGACCTCATATGAAGGGTAGTATGAGTACTATGATGTTGCAGCAAAGTGGATGAGTGTCCTGGACTGCATTTACAATTCAGTGCTGAACTCTCATGGGTTTGCTAAAAGAACGCTGTAGTTAACTTTCCCCTTCTTTGTACTTTTTCAGTGCTTTTTGTGCAAGGGGAAAATCACGATTTTTCTCATTTCTACTTTGGACTTCTCTTAAGACGAGAGAGTTTCATCAAAACGTATGGTTTTCCTGATTCTCCGTTCCAGAGAGAACTTGAATCCACAGGTGGTTCTCAAATATGGTCTTTGACCAAGAAGGAATCTGGAGTTCAAAAATTGCATTCTCCATTCATTGTAATAGGCGTCGTATGAAGGGTAACATGAGCACTACGATGTTGCAGCAAACTGGATGAGTGTCCTGGACTGCATTTAGAATTCAGTGCTGAGCTCTCATGGGTTGCTAAAACAATGCTGTAGTTAGCTTTCCCCTTCCTTGTACTTTTTCAATGCTTTTTGTGCAAGGGGAAAGGGCGATTTTTCTCATTTCTTCTTTGGACTTCTCTTAAGACAGAGAGAGTTTCATCAAAACGTACGGTTTTCCTGATTCTCCTTTCCAGAGACAACTCGAATCGACAGGTGGTTTTTCAGTATGGTCTTTGACCATGCAAGAATCTCAAGTTCTGAAAGTCGTTTTCTCCGTTCAGTGTAACAGGCCTCAGATGAAGGGTAACACGAGTACTACGGTGTTGCAAGAAACTGGATGAGTGTAATGGAGTGCTTTTAAAGATTTCAGTGCTGACCTCTCATGGGATTGCTAAGACAACACTGTAGTTAGCTTTCCCCTTCTTTGTACTTTTGCGATGCCCTCCATTTTGTGCAATGGGGCAGAATCACAATGTTTCTCATTTGTTTGTTGGATTTCTCTAAAGATGAGAGAGTTTCATCAAAACATATGTTTTCCTGTTGCTCCTCCAGTGACAGAACTTGAATCGATAGCTGGTGTTCAAATATGGTCTTTTTCCAAGCAGGAATCTGCAGTTCGAAAAGTTGAATTCTCCATTCAGTGTCATAGACCTCATATGGAGGGTAATATGAGTACTATGATGTTGCAGCAAACTGGATGAGTGTCCTGGACGGCATTTACAATTCAGTGCTGAACTCTCATGGGTTTGCTAAAAGAACGCTGTAGTTAACTTTCCCCTTCTTTGTACTTTTTCAGTGCTTTTTGTGCAAGGGGAAAATCACGATTTTTCTCATTTCTACTTTGGACTTCTCTTAAGACGAGAGAGTTTCATCAAAACGTATGGTTTTCCTGATTCTCCGTTCCAGAGAGAACTTGAATCCACAGGTGGTTCTCAAATATGGTCTTTGACCAAGAAGGAATCTGGAGTTCAAAAATTGCATTCTCCATTCATTGTAATAGGCGTCGTATGAAGGGTAACATGAGCACTACGCTGTTGCAGCAAACTGGATGAGTGTCCTGGACTGCATTTAGAATTCAGTGCTGAGCTCTCATGGGTTGCTAAAACAACGCTGTAGTTAGCTTTCCCCTTCCTTGTACTTTTTCAATGCTTTTTGTGCAAGGGGAAAGGGCGATTTTTCTCATTTCTTCTTTGCACTTCTCTTAAGACAGAGAGAGTTTCATCAAAACGTACAGTTTTCCTGATTCTCCTTTCCAGAGACAACTCGAATCGACAGGTGGTTTTTCTGTATGGTCTTTGACCATGCAAGAATCTCAAGTTCTGAAAGTCGTTTTCTCCGTTCAGTGTAACAGGCCTCAGATGAAGGGTAATACGAGTAGTACGATGTTGCAGCAAACTGGATGAGTGTCCTGGAATGCTTTTAAAGATTTCAGTGCTGACCTCTCATGGGATTGCTAAGACAACACTGTAGTTAGCTTTCCCCTTCTTTGTACTTTTGCGATGCCCTCCATTTTGTGCAATGGGGCAGAATCACAATGTTTCTCATTTGTTTGTTGGATTTCCCTAAGATGAGAGAGTTTCATCAAAACATATGTTTTCCTGTTGCTCCTGCAGTGACAGAACTTGAATCGATAGCTGGTGTTCAAATATGGTCTTTTTCCAAGCAGGAATCTGCAGTTCGAAAAGTTGAATTCTCCATTCAGTGTCATAGACCTCATATGAAGGGTAATATGAGTACTATGATGTTGCAGCAAACTGGATGAGTGTCCTGGACTGCATTTACAATTCAGTGCTGAACTCTCATGGGTTTGCTAAAAGAACGCTGTAGTTAACTTTCCCCTTCTTTGTACTTTTTCAGTGCTTTTTGTGCAAGGGGAAAATCACGATTTTCTCATTTCTACTTTGGACTTCTCTTAAGACGAGAGAGTTTCATCAAAACGTATGGTTTTCCTGATTCTCCGTTCCAGAGAGAACTTGAATCCACAGGTGGTTCTCAAATATGGTCTTTGACCAAGAAGGAATCTGGAGTTCAAAAATTGCATTCTCCATTCATTGTAATAGGCGTCGTATGAAGGGTAACATGAGCACTACGATGTTGCAGCAAACTGGATGAGTGTCCTGGACTGCATTTAGAATTCAGTGCTGAGCTCTCATGGGTTGCTAAAACAATGCTGTAGTTAGCTTTCCCCTTCCTTGTACTTTTTCAATGCTTTTTGTGCAAGGGGAAAAGGGCGATTTTTCTCATTTCTTCTTTGGACTTCTCTTAAGACAGAGAGAGTTTCATCAAAACGTACGGTTTTCCTGATTCTCCTTTCCAGAGACAACTCGAATCGACAGGTGGTTTTTCAGTATGGCCTTGACCATGCAAGAATCTCAAGTTCTGAAAGTCGAATTCTCCGTTCAGTGTAACAGGCCTCAGATGAAGGGTAACACGAGTACTACGGTGTTGCAAGAAACTGGATGAGTGTAATGGAGTGCTTTTAAAGATTTCAGTGCTGACCTCTCATGGGATTGCTAAGACAACACTGTAGTTAGCTTTCCCCTTCTTTGTACTTTTGCGATGCCCTCCATTTTGTGCAATGGGGCAGAATCACAATGTTTCTCATTTGTTTGTTGGATTTCTCTAAAGATGAGAGAGTTTCATCAAAACATATGTTTTCCTGTTGCTCCTGCAGTGACAGAACTTGAATCGATAGCTGGTGTTCAAATATGGTCTTTTTCCAAGCAGGAATCTGCAGTTCGAAAAGTTGAATTCTCCATTCAGTGTCATAGACCTAATATGAAGGGTAATATGAGTACTATGATGTTGCAGCAAACTGGATGAGTGTCCTGGACTGCATTTACAATTCAGTGCTGAACTCTCATGGGTTTGCTAAAAGAACGCTGTAGTTAACTTTCCCCTTCTTTGTACTTTTTAAGTGCTTTTTGTGCAAGGGGAAAATCACGATTTTTCTCATTTCTACTTTGGACTTCTCTTAAGACGAGAGAGTTTCATCAAAACGTATGGTTTTCCTGATTCTCCGTTCCAGAGAGAACTTGAATCCACAGGTGGTTCTCAAATATGGTCTTTGACCAAGAAGGAATCTGGAGTTCAAAAATTGCATTCTCCATTCATTGTAATAGGCGTCGTATGAAGGGTAACATGAGCACTACGATGTTGCAGCAAACTGGATGAGTGTCCTGGACTGCATTTAGAATTCAGTGCTGAGCTCTCATGGGTTGCTAAAACAACGCTGTAGTTAGCTTTCCCCTTCCTTGTACTTTTTCAATGCTTTTTGTGCAAGGGGAAAGGGCGATTTTTCTCATTTCATCCTTGCACTTCTCTTAAGACAGAGAGAGTTTCATCAAAACGTACGGTTTTCCTGATTCTCCTTTCCAGAGACAACTCGAATCGACAGGTGGTTTTTCAGTATGGTCTTTGACCATGCAAGAATCTCAAGTTCTGAAAGTCGTTTTCTCCGTTCAGTGTAACAGGCCTCAGATGAAGGGTAATACGAGTACTCCGATGTTGCAGCAAACTGGATGAGTGTCCTGGAATGCTTTTAAAGATTTCAGTGCTGACCTCTCATGGGATTGCTAAGACAACACTGTAGTTAGCTTTCCCCTTCTTTGTACTTTTGCGATGCCCTCCATTTTGTGCAATGGGGCAGAATCACAATGTTTCTCATTTGTTTGTTGGATTTCTCTAAAGATGAGAGAGTTTCATCAAAACATATGTTTTCCTGTTGCTCCTCCAGTGACAGAACTTGAATCGATAGCTGGTGTTCAAATATGGTCTTTTTCCAAGCAGGAATCTGCAGTTCGAGAAGTGGAATTCTCCATTCAGTGTCATAGACCTCATATGAAGGGTAATATGAGTACTATGATGTTGCAGCAAACTGGATGAGTGTCCTGGACTGCATTTACAATTCAGTGCTGAACTCTCATGGGTTTGCTAAAAGAACGCTGTAGTTAACTTTCCCCTTGTTTGTACTTTTTCAGTGCTTTTTGTGCAAGGGGAAAATCACGATTTTCTCATTTCTACTTTGAACTTCTCTTAAGACGAGAGAGTTTCATCAAAACGTATGGTTTTCCTGATTCTCCGTTCCAGAGAGAACTTGAATCCACAGGTGCTTCTCAAATATGGTCTTTGACCAAGAAGGAATCTGGAGTTCAAAAATTGCATTCTCCATTCATTGTAATAGGCGTCGTATGAAGGGTAACATGAGCACTACGATGTTGCAGCAAACTGGATGAGTGTCCTGGACTGCATTTAGAATTCAGTGCTGAGCTCTCATGGGTTGCTAAAACAACGCTGTAGTTAGCTTTCCCCTTCCTTGTATTTTTTCAATGCTTTTTGTGCAAGGGGAAAGGGCGATTTTTCTCATTTCTTCTTTGCACTTCTCTTAAGACAGAGAGAGTTTCATCAAAACGTACGGTTTTCCTGATTCTCCTTTCCAGAGACAACTCGAATCGACAGGTGGTTTTTCAGTATGGTCTTTGACCATGCAAGAATCTCAAGTTCTGAAAGTCGTTTTCTCCGTTCAGTGTAACAGGCCTCAGATGAAGGGTAATACGGGTAGTACGATGTTGCAGCAAACTGGATGAGTGTCCTGGAATGCTTTTAAAGATTTCAGTGCTGACCTCTCATGGGATTGCTAAGACAACACTGTAGTTAGCTTTCCCCTTTTTTGTACTTTTGCGATGCCCTCCATTTTGTGCAATGGGGCAGAATCACAATGTTTCTCATTTGTTTGTTGCATTTCTCTAAAGATGAGAGAGTTTCATCAAAACATATGTTTTCCTGTTGCTCCTGCAGTGACAGAACTTGAATCGATAGCTGGTGTTCAAATATGGTCTTTTTCCAAGCAGGAATCTGCAGTTCGAAAAGTTGAATTCTCCATTCAGTGTCATAGACCTCATATGAAGGGTAATATGAGTATTATGATGTTGCAGCAAACTGGATGAGTGTCCTGGACTGCATTTACAATTCAGTGCTGAACTCTCATGGGTTTGCTAAAAGAACGCTGTAGTTAACTTTCCCCTTCTTTGTACTTTTTCAGTGCTTTTTGTGCAAGGGGAAAATCACGATTTTCTCATTTCTACTTTGGACTTCTCTTAAGACGAGAGAGTTTCATCAAAACGTATGGTTTTCCTGATTCTCCGTTCCAGAGAGAACTTGAATCCACAGGTGCTTCTCAAATATGGTCTTTGACCAAGAAGGAATCTGGAGTTCAAAAATTGCATTCTCCATTCATTGTAATAGGCGTCGTATGAAGGGTAACATGAGCACTACGATGTTGCAGCAAACTGGATGAGTGTCCTGGACTGCATTTAGAATTCAGTGCTGAGCTCTCATGGGTTGCTAAAACAACGCTGTAGTTAGCTTTCCCCTTCCTTGTACTTTTTCAATGCTTTTTGTGCAAGGGGAAAGGGTGATTTTTCTCATTTCTTCTTTGCACTTCTCTTAAGACAGAGAGAGTTTCATCAAAACGTACGGTTTTCCTGATTCTCCTTTCCAGAGACAACTCGAATCGACAGGTGGTTTTTCAGTATGGTCTTTGACCATGCAAGAATCTCAAGTTCTGAAAGTCGTTTTCTCCGTTCAGTGTAACAGGCCTCAGATGAAGGGTAATACGAGTAGTACGATGTTGCAGCAAACTGGATGAGTGTCCTGGAATGCTTTTAAAGATTTCAGTGCTGACCTCTCATGGGATTGCTAAGACAACACTGTAGTTAGCTTTCCCCTTCTTTGTACTTTTGCGATGCCCTCCATTTTGTGCAATGGGGCAGAATCACAATGTTTCTCATTTGTTTGTTGGATTTCTCTAAAGATGAGAGAGTTTCATCAAAACATATGTTTTCCTGTTGCTCCTGCAGTGACAGAACTTGAATCGATAGCTGGTGTTCAAATATGGTCTTTTTCCAAGCAGGAATCTGCAGTTCGAAAAGTTGAATTCTCCATTCAGTGTCATAGACCTCATATGAAGGGTAATATGAGTACTATGATGTTGCAGCAAACTGGATGAGTGTCCTGGACTGCATTTACAATTCAGTGCTGAACTCTCATGGGTTTGCTAAAAGAACGCTGTAGTTAACTTTCCCCTTCTTTGTACTTTTTCAGTGCTTTTTGTGCAAGGGGAAAATCACGATTTTCTCATTTCTACTTTGGACTTCTCTTAAGACGAGAGAGTTTCATGAAAACGTATGGTTTTCCTGATTCTCCGTTCCAGAGAGAACTTGAATCCACAGGTGGTTCTCAAATATGGTCTTTGACCAAGAAGGAATCTGGAGTTCAAAAATTGCATTCTCCATTCATTGTAATAGGCGTCGTATGAAGGGTAACATGAGCACTACGATGTTGCAGCAAACTGGATGAGTGTCCTGGACTGCATTTACAATTCAGTGCTGAGCTCTCCTGGGTTGCTAAAACAATGCTGTAGTTAGCTTTCCCCTTCCTTGTACTTTTTCAATGCTTTTTGTGCAAGGGGAAAAGGGCGATTTTTCTCATTTCTTCTTTGGACTTCTCTTAAGACAGAGAGAGTTTCATCAAAACGTACGGTTTTCCTGATTCTCCTTTCCAGAGACAACTCGAATCGACAGGTGGTTTTCCAGTATGGTCTTTGACCATGCAAGAATCTCAAGTTCTGAAAGTCGAATTCTCCGTTCAGTGTAACAGGCCTCAGATGAATGGTAACACGAGTACTACGGTGTTGCAAGAAACTGGATGAGTGTAATGGAGTGCTTTTAAAGATTTCAGTGCTGACCTCTCATGGGATTGCTAAGACAACACTGTAGTTAGCTTTCCCCTTCTTTGTACTTTTGCGATGCCCTCCATTTTGTGCAATGGGGCAGAATCACTATGTTTCTCATTTGTTTGTTGGATTTCTCTAAAGATGAGAGAGTTTCATCAAAACATATGTTTTCCTGTTGCTCCTGCAGTGACAGAACTTGAATCGATAGCTGGTGTTCAAATATGGTCTTTTTCCAAGCAGGAATCTGCAGTTCGAGAAGTGGAATTCTCCATTCAGTGTCATAGACCTCATATGAAGGGTAGTATGAGTACTATGATGTTGCAGCAAACTGGATGAGTGTCCTGGACTGCATTTACAATTCAGTGCTGAACTCTCATGGGTTTGCTAAAAGAACGCTGTAGTTAACTTTCCCCTTCTTTGTACTTTTTCAGTGCTTTTTGTGCAAGGGGAAAATCACGATTTTTCTCATTTCTACTTTGGACTTCTCTTAAGACGAGAGAGTTTCATCAAAACGTATGGTTTTCCTGATTCTCCGTTCCAGAGAGAACTTGAATCCACAGGTGCTTCTCAAATATGGTCTTTGACCAAGAAGGAATCTGGAGTTCAAAAATTGCATTCTCCATTCATTGTAATAGGCGTCGTATGAAGGGTAACATGAGCACTACGATGTTGCAGCAAACTGGATGAGTGTCCTGGACTGCATTTAGAATTCAGTGCTGAGCTCTCATGGGTTGCTAAAACAATGCTGTAGTTAGCTTTCCCCTTCCTTGTACTTTTTCAATGCTTTTTGTGCAAGGGGAAAAGGGCGATTTTTCTCATTTCTTCTTTGGACTTCTCTTAAGACAGAGAGAGTTTCATCAAAACGTACGGTTTTCCTGATTCTCCTTTCCAGAGACAACTCGAATCGACAGGTGGTTTTTCAGTATGGTCTTTGACCATGCAAGAATCTCAAGTTCTGAAAGTCGTTTTCTCCGTTCAGTGTAACAGGCCTCAGATGAAGGGTAACACGAGTACTACGGTGTTGCAAGAAACTGGATGAGTGTAATGGAGTGCTTTTAAAGATTTCAGTGCTGACCTCTCATGGGATTGCTAAGACAACACTGTAGTTAGCTTTCCCCTTCTTTGTACTTTTGCGATGCCCTCCATTTTGTGCAATGGGGCAGAATCACAATGTTTCTCATTTGTTTGTTGGATTTCTCTAAAGATGAGAGAGTTTCATCAAAACAGATGTTTTCCTGTTGCTCCTCCAGTGACAGAACTTGAATCGATAGCTGGTGTTCAAATATGGTCTTTTTCCAAGCAGGAATCTGCAGTTCGAAAAGTTGAATTCTCCATTCAGTGTCATAGACCTCATATGGAGGGTAATATGAGTACTATGATGTTGCAGCAAACTGGATGAGTGTCCTGGACGGCATTTACAATTCAGTGCTGAACTCTCATGGGTTTGCTAAAAGAACGCTGTAGTTAACTTTCCCCTTCTTTGTACTTTTTCAGTGCTTTTTGTGCAAGGGGAAAATCACGATTTTCTCATTTCTACTTTGGACTTCTCTTAAGACGAGAGAGTTTCATGAAAACGTATGGTTTTCCTGATTCTCCGTTCCAGAGAGAACTTGAATCCACAGGTGGTTCTCAAATATGGTCTTTGACCAAGAAGGAATCTGGAGTTCAAAAATTGCATTCTCCATTCATTGTAATAGGCGTCGTATGAAGGGTAACATGAGCACTACGATGTTGCAGCAAACTGGATGAGTGTCCTGGACTGCATTTACAATTCAGTGCTGAGCTCTCCTGGGTTGCTAAAACAATGCTGTAGTTAGCTTTCCCCTTCCTTGTACTTTTTCAATGCTTTTTGTGCAAGGGGAAAAGGGCGATTTTTCTCATTTCTTCTTTGGACTTCTCTTAAGACAGAGAGAGTTTCATCAAAACGTACGGTTTTCCTGATTCTCCTTTCCAGAGACAACTCGAATCGACAGGTGGTTTTCCAGTATGGTCTTTGACCATGCAAGAATCTCAAGTTCTGAAAGTCGAATTCTCCGTTCAGTGTAACAGGCCTCAGATGAATGGTAACACGAGTACTACGGTGTTGCAAGAAACTGGATGAGTGTAATGGAGTGCTTTTAAAGATTTCAGTGCTGACCTCTCATGGGATTGCTAAGACAACACTGTAGTTAGCTTTCCCCTTCTTTGTACTTTTGCGATGCCCTCCATTTTGTGCAATGGGGCAGAATCACAATGTTTCTCATTTGTTTGTTGGATTTCTCTAAAGATGAGAGAGTTTCATCAAAACATATGTTTTCCTGTTGCTCCTGCAGTGACAGAACTTGAATCGATAGCTGGTGTTCAAATATGGTCTTTTTCCAAGCAGGAATCTGCAGTTCGAGAAGTGGAATTCTCCATTCAGTGTCATAGACCTCATATGAAGGGTAGTATGAGTACTATGATGTTGCAGCAAACTGGATGAGTGTCCTGGACTGCATTTACAATTCAGTGCTGAACTCTCATGGGTTTGCTAAAAGAACGCTGTAGTTAACTTTCCCCTTCTTTGTACTTTTTCAGTGCTTTTTGTGCAAGGGGAAAATCACGATTTTTCTCATTTCTACTTTGGACTTCTCTTAAGACGAGAGAGTTTCATCAAAACGTATGGTTTTCCTGATTCTCCGTTCCAGAGAGAACTTGAATCCACAGGTGCTTCTCAAATATGGTCTTTGACCAAGAAGGAATCTGGAGTTCAAAAATTGCATTCTCCATTCATTGTAATAGGCGTCGTATGAAGGGTAACATGAGCACTACGATGTTGCAGCAAACTGGATGAGTGTCCTGGACTGCATTTAGAATTCAGTGCTGAGCTCTCATGGGTTGCTAAAACAATGCTGTAGTTAGCTTTCCCCTTCCTTGTACTTTTTCAATGCTTTTTGTGCAAGGGGAAAAGGGCGATTTTTCTCATTTCTTCTTTGGACTTCTCTTAAGACAGAGAGAGTTTCATCAAAACGTACGGTTTTCCTGATTCTCCTTTCCAGAGACAACTCGAATCGACAGGTGGTTTTTCAGTATGGTCTTTGACCATGCAAGAATCTCAAGTTCTGAAAGTCGTTTTCTCCGTTCAGTGTAACAGGCCTCAGATGAAGGGTAACACGAGTACTACGGTGTTGCAAGAAACTGGATGAGTGTAATGGAGTGCTTTTAAAGATTTCAGTGCTGACCTCTCATGGGATTGCTAAGACAACACTGTAGTTAGCTTTCCCCTTCTTTGTACTTTTGCGATGCCCTCCATTTTGTGCAATGGGGCAGAATCACAATGTTTCTCATTTGTTTGTTGGATTTCTCTAAAGATGAGAGAGTTTCATCAAAACAGATGTTTTCCTGTTGCTCCTCCAGTGACAGAACTTGAATCGATAGCTGGTGTTCAAATATGGTCTTTTTCCAAGCAGGAATCTGCAGTTCGAAAAGTTGAATTCTCCATTCAGTGTCATAGACCTCATATGGAGGGTAATATGAGTACTATGATGTTGCAGCAAACTGGATGAGTGTCCTGGACGGCATTTACAATTCAGTGCTGAACTCTCATGGGTTTGCTAAAAGAACGCTGTAGTTAACTTTCCCCTTCTTTGTACTTTTTCAGTGCTTTTTGTGCAAGGGGAAAATCACGATTTTTCTCATTTCTACTTTGGACTTCTCTTAAGACGAGAGAGTTTCATCAAAACGTATGGTTTTCCTGATTCTCCGTTCCAGAGAGAACTTGAATCCACAGGTGCTTCTCAAATATGGTCTTTGACCAAGAAGGAATCTGGAGTTCAAAAATTGCATTCTCCATTCATTGTAATAGGCGTCGTATGAAGGGTAACATGAGCACTACGATGTTGCAGCAAACTGGATGAGTGTCCTGGACTGCATTTAGAATTCAGTGCTGAGCTCTCATGGGTTGCTAAAACAATGCTGTAGTTAGCTTTCCCCTTCCTTGTACTTTTTCAATGCTTTTTGTGCAAGGGGAAAAGGGCGATTTTTCTCATTTCTTCTTTGGACTTCTCTTAAGACAGAGAGAGTTTCATCAAAACGTACGGTTTTCCTGATTCTCCTTTCCAGAGACAACTCGAATCGACAGGTGGTTTTTCAGTATGGTCTTTGACCATGCAAGAATCTCAAGTTCTGAAAGTCGTTTTCTCCGTTCAGTGTAACAGGCCTCAGATGAAGGGTAACACGAGTACTACGGTGTTGCAAGAAACTGGATGAGTGTAATGGAGTGCTTTTAAAGATTTCAGTGCTGACCTCTCATGGGATTGCTAAGACAACACTGTAGTTAGCTTTCCCCTTCTTTGTACTTTTGCGATGCCCTCCATTTTGTGCAATGGGGCAGAATCACAATGTTTCTCATTTGTTTGTTGGATTTCTCTAAAGATGAGAGAGTTTCATCAAAACAGATGTTTTCCTGTTGCTCCTCCAGTGACAGAACTTGAATCGATAGCTGGTGTTCAAATATGGTCTTTTTCCAAGCAGGAATCTGCAGTTCGAAAAGTTGAATTCTCCATTCAGTGTCATAGACCTCATATGGAGGGTAATATGAGTACTATGATGTTGCAGCAAACTGGATGAGTGTCCTGGACGGCATTTACAATTCAGTGCTGAACTCTCATGGGTTTGCTAAAAGAACGCTGTAGTTAACTTTCCCCTTCTTTGTACTTTTTCAGTGCTTTTTGTGCAAGGGGAAAATCACGATTTTCTCATTTCTACTTTGGACTTCTCTTAAGACGAGAGAGTTTCATGAAAACGTATGGTTTTCCTGATTCTCCGTTCCAGAGAGAACTTGAATCCACAGGTGGTTCTCAAATATGGTCTTTGACCAAGAAGGAATCTGGAGTTCAAAAATTGCATTCTCCATTCATTGTAATAGGCGTCGTATGAAGGGTAACATGAGCACTACGATGTTGCAGCAAACTGGATGAGTGTCCTGGACTGCATTTACAATTCAGTGCTGAGCTCTCCTGGGTTGCTAAAACAATGCTGTAGTTAGCTTTCCCCTTCCTTGTACTTTTTCAATGCTTTTTGTGCAAGGGGAAAAGGGCGATTTTTCTCATTTCTTCTTTGGACTTCTCTTAAGACAGAGAGAGTTTCATCAAAACGTACGGTTTTCCTGATTCTCCTTTCCAGAGACAACTCGAATCGACAGGTGGTTTTCCAGTATGGTCTTTGACCATGCAAGAATCTCAAGTTCTGAAAGTCGAATTCTCCGTTCAGTGTAACAGGCCTCAGATGAATGGTAACACGAGTACTACGGTGTTGCAAGAAACTGGATGAGTGTAATGGAGTGCTTTTAAAGATTTCAGTGCTGACCTCTCATGGGATTGCTAAGACAACACTGTAGTTAGCTTTCCCCTTCTTTGTACTTTTGCGATGCCCTCCATTTTGTGCAATGGGGCAGAATCACAATGTTTCTCATTTGTTTGTTGGATTTCTCTAAAGATGAGAGAGTTTCATCAAAACATATGTTTTCCTGTTGCTCCTGCAGTGACAGAACTTGAATCGATAGCTGGTGTTCAAATATGGTCTTTTTCCAAGCAGGAATCTGCAGTTCGAGAAGTGGAATTCTCCATTCAGTGTCATAGACCTCATATGAAGGGTAGTATGAGTACTATGATGTTGCAGCAAACTGGATGAGTGTCCTGGACTGCATTTACAATTCAGTGCTGAACTCTCATGGGTTTGCTAAAAGAACGCTGTAGTTAACTTTCCCCTTCTTTGTACTTTTTCAGTGCTTTTTGTGCAAGGGGAAAATCACGATTTTTCTCATTTCTACTTTGGACTTCTCTTAAGACGAGAGAGTTTCATCAAAACGTATGGTTTTCCTGATTCTCCGTTCCAGAGAGAACTTGAATCCACAGGTGCTTCTCAAATATGGTCTTTGACCAAGAAGGAATCTGGAGTTCAAAAATTGCATTCTCCATTCATTGTAATAGGCGTCGTATGAAGGGTAACATGAGCACTACGATGTTGCAGCAAACTGGATGAGTGTCCTGGACTGCATTTAGAATTCAGTGCTGAGCTCTCATGGGTTGCTAAAACAATGCTGTAGTTAGCTTTCCCCTTCCTTGTACTTTTTCAATGCTTTTTGTGCAAGGGGAAAAGGGCGATTTTTCTCATTTCTTCTTTGGACTTCTCTTAAGACAGAGAGAGTTTCATCAAAACGTACGGTTTTCCTGATTCTCCTTTCCAGAGACAACTCGAATCGACAGGTGGTTTTTCAGTATGGTCTTTGACCATGCAAGAATCTCAAGTTCTGAAAGTCGTTTTCTCCGTTCAGTGTAACAGGCCTCAGATGAAGGGTAACACGAGTACTACGGTGTTGCAAGAAACTGGATGAGTGTAATGGAGTGCTTTTAAAGATTTCAGTGCTGACCTCTCATGGGATTGCTAAGACAACACTGTAGTTAGCTTTCCCCTTCTTTGTACTTTTGCGATGCCCTCCATTTTGTGCAATGGGGCAGAATCACAATGTTTCTCATTTGTTTGTTGGATTTCTCTAAAGATGAGAGAGTTTCATCAAAACAGATGTTTTCCTGTTGCTCCTCCAGTGACAGAACTTGAATCGATAGCTGGTGTTCAAATATGGTCTTTTTCCAAGCAGGAATCTGCAGTTCGAAAAGTTGAATTCTCCATTCAGTGTCATAGACCTCATATGGAGGGTAATATGAGTACTATGATGTTGCAGCAAACTGGATGAGTGTCCTGGACGGCATTTACAATTCAGTGCTGAACTCTCATGGGTTTGCTAAAAGAACGCTGTAGTTAACTTTCCCCTTCTTTGTACTTTTTCAGTGCTTTTTGTGCAAGGGGAAAATCACGATTTTTCTCATTTCTACTTTGGACTTCTCTTAAGACGAGAGAGTTTCATCAAAACGTATGGTTTTCCTGATTCTCCGTTCCAGAGAGAACTTGAATCCACAGGTGGTTCTCAAATATGGTCTTTGACCAAGAAGGAATCTGGAGTTCAAAAATTGCATTCTCCATTCATTGTAATAGGCGTCGTATGAAGGGTAACATGAGCACTACGATGTTGCAGCAAACTGGATGAGTGTCCTGGACTGCATTTAGAATTCAGTGCTGAGCTCTCATGGGTTGCTAAAACAACGCTGTAGTTAGCTTTCCCCTTCCTTGTACTTTTTCAATGCTTTTTGTGCAAGGGGAAAGGGCGATTTTTCTCATTTCATCCTTGCACTTCTCTTAAGACAGAGAGAGTTTCATCAAAACGTACGGTTTTCCTGATTCTCCTTTCCAGAGACAACTCGAATCGACAGGTGGTTTTTCAGTATGGTCTTTGACCATGCAAGAATCTCAAGTTCTGAAAGTCGTTTTCTCCGTTCAGTGTAACAGGCCTCAGATGAAGGGTAATACGAGTACTCCGATGTTGCAGCAAACTGGATGAGTGTCCTGGAATGCTTTTAAAGATTTCAGTGCTGACCTCTCATGGGATTGCTAAGACAACACTGTAGTTAGCTTTCCCCTTCTTTGTACTTTTGCGATGCCCTCCATTTTGTGCAATGGGGCAGAATCACAATGTTTCTCATTTGTTTGTTGGATTTCTCTAAAGATGAGAGAGTTTCATCAAAACATATGTTTTCCTGTTGCTCCTGCAGTGACAGAACTTGAATCGATAGCTGGTGTTCAAATATGGTCTTTTTCCAAGCAGGAATCTGCAGTTCGAGAAGTGGAATTCTCCATTCAGTGTCATAGACCTCATATGAAGGGTAGTATGAGTACTATGATGTTGCAGCAAAGTGGATGAGTGTCCTGGACTGCATTTACAATTCAGTGCTGAACTCTCATGGGTTTGCTAAAAGAACGCTGTAGTTAACTTTCCCCTTCTTTGTACTTTTTCAGTGCTTTTTGTGCAAGGGGAAAATCACGATTTTTCTCATTTCTACTTTGGACTTCTCTTAAGACGAGAGAGTTTCATCAAAACGTATGGTTTTCCTGATTCTCCGTTCCAGAGAGAACTTGAATCCACAGGTGGTTCTCAAATATGGTCTTTGACCAAGAAGGAATCTGGAGTTCAAAAATTGCATTCTCCATTCATTGTAATAGGCGTCGTATGAAGGGTAACATGAGCACTACGATGTTGCAGCAAACTGGATGAGTGTCCTGGACTGCATTTAGAATTCAGTGCTGAGCTCTCATGGGTTGCTAAAACAATGCTGTAGTTAGCTTTCCCCTTCCTTGTACTTTTTCAATGCTTTTTGTGCAAGGGGAAAGGGCGATTTTTCTCATTTCTTCTTTGGACTTCTCTTAAGACAGAGAGAGTTTCATCAAAACGTACGGTTTTCCTGATTCTCCTTTCCAGAGACAACTCGAATCGACAGGTGGTTTTTCAGTATGGTCTTTGACCATGCAAGAATCTCAAGTTCTGAAAGTCGTTTTCTCCGTTCAGTGTAACAGGCCTCAGATGAAGGGTAACACGAGTACTACGGTGTTGCAAGAAACTGGATGAGTGTAATGGAGTGCTTTTAAAGATTTCAGTGCTGACCTCTCATGGGATTGCTAAGACAACACTGTAGTTAGCTTTCCCCTTCTTTGTACTTTTGCGATGCCCTCCATTTTGTGCAATGGGGCAGAATCACAATGTTTCTCATTTGTTTGTTGGATTTCTCTAAAGATGAGAGAGTTTCATCAAAACATATGTTTTCCTGTTGCTCCTCCAGTGACAGAACTTGAATCGATAGCTGGTGTTCAAATATGGTCTTTTTCCAAGCAGGAATCCGCAGTTCGAAAAGTTGAATTCTCCATTCAGTGTCATAGACCTCATATGGAGGGTAATATGAGTACTATGATGTTGCAGCAAACTGGATGAGTGTCCTGGACGGCATTTACAATTCAGTGCTGAACTCTCATGGGTTTGCTAAAAGAACGCTGTAGTTAACTTTCCCCTTCTTTGTACTTTTTCAGTGCTTTTTGTGCAAGGGGAAAATCACGATTTTTCTCATTTCTACTTTGGACTTCTCTTAAGACGAGAGAGTTTCATCAAAACGTATGGTTTTCCTGATTCTCCGTTCCAGAGAGAACTTGAATCCACAGGTGGTTCTCAAATATGGTCTTTGACCAAGAAGGAATCTGGAGTTCAAAAATTGCATTCTCCATTCATTGTAATAGGCGTCGTATGAAGGGTAACATGAGCACTACGATGTTGCAGCAAACTGGATGAGTGTCCTGGACTGCATTTAGAATTCAGTGCTGAGCTCTCATGGGTTGCTAAAACAACGCTGTAGTTAGCTTTCCCCTTCCTTGTACTTTTTCAATGCTTTTTGTGCAAGGGGAAAGGGCGATTTTTCTCATTTCTTCTTTGCACTTCTCTTAAGACAGAGAGAGTTTCATCAAAACGTACAGTTTTCCTGATTCTCCTTTCCAGAGACAACTCGAATCGACAGGTGGTTTTTCAGTATGGTCTTTGACCATGCAAGAATCTCAAGTTCTGAAAGTCGTTTTCTCCGTTCAGTGTAACAGGCCTCAGATGAAGGGTAATACGAGTAGTACGATGTTGCAGCAAACTGGATGAGTGTCCTGGAATGCTTTTAAAGATTTCAGTGCTGACCTCTCATGGGATTGCTAAGACAACACTGTAGTTAGCTTTCCCCTTCTTTGTACTTTTGCGATGCCCTCCATTTTGTGCAATGGGGCAGAATCACAATGTTTCTCATTTGTTTGTTGGATTTCTCCAAGGATGAGAGAGTTTCATCAAAACATATGTTTTCCTGTTGCTCCTGCAGTGACAGAACTTGAATCGATAGCTGGTGTTCAAATATGGTCTTTTTCCAAGCAGGAATCTGCAGTTCGAAAAGTTGAATTCTCCATTCAGTGTCATAGACCTCATATGAAGGGTAATATGAGTACTATGATGTTGCAGCAAACTGGATGAGTGTCCTGGACTGCATTTACAATTCAGTGCTGAACTCTCATGGGTTTGCTAAAAGAACGCTGTAGTTAACTTTCCCCTTCTTTGTACTTTTTCAGTGCTTTTTGTGCAAGGGGAAAATCACGATTTTTCTCATTTCTACTTTGGACTTCTCTTAAGACGAGAGAGTTTCATCAAAACGTATGGTTTTCCTGATTCTCCGTTCCAGAGAGAACTTGAATCCACAGGTGGTTCTCAAATATGGTCTTTGACCAAGAAGGAATCTGGAGTTCAAAAATTGCATTCTCCATTCATTGTAATAGGCGTCGTATGAAGGGTAACATGAGCACTACGATGTTGCAGCAAACTGGATGAGTGTCCTGGACTGCATTTAGAATTCAGTGCTGAGCTCTCATGGGTTGCTAAAACAACGCTGTAGTTAGCTTTCCCCTTCCTTGTACTTTTTCAATGCTTTTTGTGCAAGGGGAAAGGGCGATTTTTCTCATTTCTTCCTTGCACTTCTCTTAAGACAGAGAGAGTTTCATCAAAACGTACGGTTTTCCTGATTCTCCTTTCCAGAGACAACTCAAATCGACAGGTGGTTTTTCAGTATGGTCTTTGACCATGCAAGAATCTCAAGTTCTGAAAGTCGTTTTCTCCGTTCAGTGTAACAGGCCTCAGATGAAGGGTAATACGAGTACTCCGATGTTGCAGCAAACTGGATGAGTGTCCTGGAATGCTTTTAAAGATTTCAGTGCTGACCTCTCATGGGATTGCTAAGACAACACTGTAGTTAGCTTTCCCCTTCTTTGTACTTTTGCGATGCCCTCCATTTTGGGCAATGGGGCAGAATCACAATGTTTCTCATTTGTTTGTTGGATTTCTCCAAGGATGAGAGAGTTTCATCAAAACATATGTTTTCCTGTTGCTCCTGCAGTGACAGAACTTGAATCGATAGCTGGTGTTCAAATATGGTCTTTTTCCAAGCAGGAATCTGCAGTTCGAAAAGTTGAATTCTCCATTCAGTGTCATAGACCTCATATGAAGGGTAATATGAGTACTATGATGTTGCAGCAAACTGGATGAGTGTCCTGGACTGCATTTACAATTCAGTGCTGAACTCTCATGGGTTTGCTAAAAGAACGCTGTAGTTAACTTTCCCCTTCTTTGTACTTTTTCAGTGCTTTTTGTGCAAGGGGAAAATCACGATTTTTCTCATTTCAACTTTGGACTTCTCTTAAGACGAGAGAGTTTCATCAAAACGTATGGTTTTCCTGATTCTCCGTTCCAGAGAGAACTTGAATCCACAGGTGGTTCTCAGATATGGTCTTTGACCAAGAAGGAATCTGGAGTTCAAAAATTGCATTCTCCATTCATTGTAATGGGCGTCGTATGAAGGGTAACATGAGCACTACGATGTTGCAGCAAACTGGATGAGTGTCCTGGAATGCTTTTAAAGATTTCAGTGCTGACCTCTCATGGGATTGCTAAGACAACACTGTAGTTAGCTTTCCCCTTCTTTGTACTTTTGCGATGCCCTCCATTTTGTGCAATGGGGCAGAATCACAATGTTTCTCATTTGTTTGTTGGATTTCTCCAAGGATGAGAGAGTTTCATCAAAACATATGTTTTCCTGTTGCTCCTGCAGTGACAGAACTTGAATCGATAGCTGGTGTTCAAATATGGTCTTTTTCCAAGCAGGAATCTGCAGTTCGAAAAGTTGAATTCTCCATTCAGTGTCATAGACCTCATATGAAGGGTAATATGAGTACTATGATGTTGCAGCAAACTGGATGAGTGTCCTGGACTGCATTTACAATTCAGTGCTGAACTCTCATGGGTTTGCTAAAAGAACGCTGTAGTTAACTTTCCCCTTCTTTTTACTTTTTCAGTGCTTTTTGTGCAAGGGGAAAATCACGATTTTCTAATTTCTACTTTGGACTTCTCTTAAGACGAGAGAGTTTCATGAAAACGTATGGTTTTCGTGATTCTCCGTTCCAGAGAGAACTTGAATCCACAGGTGGTTCTCAAATATGGTCTTTGACCAAGAAGGAATCTGGAGTTCAAAAATTGCATTGTCCATTCATTGTAATAGGCGTCGTATGAAGGGTAACATAAGCACTACGATGTTGCAGCAAACTGGATGAGTGTCCTGGACTGCATTTAGAATTCAGTGCTGAGCTCTCATGGGTTGCTAAAACAATGCTGTAGTTAGCTTTCCCCTTCCTTGTACTTTTTCAATGCTTTTTGTGCAAGGGGAAAGGGCGATTTTTCTCATTTCTTCTTTGGACTTCTCTTAAGACAGAGAGAGTTTCATCAAAACGTACGGTTTTCCTGATTCTCCTTTCCAGAGACAACTCGAATCGACAGGTGGTTTTTCAGTATGGTCTTTGACCATGCAAGAATCTCAAGTTCTGAAAGTCGAATTCTCCGTTCAGTGTAACAGGCCTCAGATGAAGGGTAACACGAGTACTACGGTGTTGCAAGAAACTGGATGAGTGTAATGGAGTGCTTTTAAAGATTTCAGTGCTGACCTCTCATGGGATTGCTAAGGCAACACTGTAGTTAGCTTTCCCCTTCTTTGTACTTTTGCGATGCCCTCCATTTTGTGCAATGGGGCAGAATCACAATGTTTCTCATTTGTTTGTTGGATTTCTCTAAAGATGAGAGAGTTTCATCAAAACATATGTTTTCCTGTTGCTCCTCCAGTGACAGAACTTGAATCGATAGCTGGTGTTCAAATATGGTCTTTTTCCAAGCAGGAATCTGCAGTTCGAAAAGTTGAATTCTCCATTCAGTGTCATAGACCTCATATGGAGGGTAATATGAGTACTATGATGTTGCAGCAAACTGGATGAGTGTCCTGGACGGCATTTACAATTCAGTGCTGATCTCTCATGGGTTTGCTAAAAGAACGCTGTAGTTAACTTTCCCCTTCTTTGTACTTTTTCAGTGCTTTTTGTGCAAGGGGAAAATCACGATTTTTCTCATTTCTACTTTGGACTTCTCTTAAGACGAGAGAGTTTCATCAAAACGTATGGTTTTCCTGATTCTCCGTTCCAGAGAGAACTTGAATCCACAGGTGGTTCTCAAATATGGTCTTTGACCAAGAAGGAATCTGGAGTTCAAAAATTGCATTCTCCATTCATTGTAATAGGCGTCGTATGAAGGGTAACATGAGCACTACGATGTTGCAGCAAACTGGATGAGTGTCCTGGACTGCATTTAGAATTCAGTGCTGAGCTCTCATGGGTTGCTAAAACAACGCTGTAGTTAGCTTTCCCCTTCCTTGTACTTTTTCAATGCTTTTTGTGCAAGGGGAAAGGGCGATTTTTCTCATTTCTTCCTTGCACTTCTCTTAAGACAGAGAGAGTTTCATCAAAACGTACGGTTTTCCTGATTCTCCTTTCCAGAGACAACTCAAATCGACAGGTGGTTTTTCAGTATGGTCTTTGACCATGCAAGAATCTCAAGTTCTGAAAGTCGTTTTCTCCGTTCAGTGTAACAGGCCTCAGATGAAGGGTAATACGAGTAGTACGATGTTGCAGCAAACTGGATGAGTGTCCTGGAATGCTTTTAAAGATTTCAGTGCTGACCTCTCATGGGATTGCTAAGACAACACTGTAGTTAGCTTTCCCCTTCTTTGTACTTTTGCGATGCCCTCCATTTTGTGCAATGGGGCAGAATCACAATGTTTCTCATTTGTTTGTTGGATTTCTCTAAAGATGAGAGAGTTTCATCAAAACATATGTTTTCCTGTTGCTCCTCCAGTGACAGAACTTGAATCGATAGCTGGTGTTCAAATATGGTCTTTTTCCAAGCAGGAATCTGCAGTTCGAAAAGTTGAATTCTCCATTCAGTGTCATAGACCTCATATGAAGGGTAATATGAGTACTATGAAATTGCAGCAAACTGGATGAGTGTCCTGGACTGCATTTACAATTCAGTGCTGAACTCTCATGGGTTTGCTAAAAGAACGCTGTAGTTAACTTTCCCCTTCTTTGTACTTTTTCAGTGCTTTTTGTGCAAGGGGAAAATCACGATTTTCTCATTTCTACTTTGGACTTCTCTTAAGACGAGAGAGTTTCATGAAAACGTATGGTTTTCCTGATTCTCCGTTCCAGAGAGAACTTGAATCCACAGGTGGTTCTGAAATATGGTCTTTGACCAAGAAGGAATCTGGAGTTCAAAAATTGCATTCTCCATTCATTGTAATAGGCGTCGTATGAAGGGTAACATGAGCACTACGATGTTGCAGCAAACTGGATGAGTGTCCTGGACTGCATTTAGAATTCAGTGCTGAGCTCTCATGGGTTGCTAAAACAACGCTGTAGTTAGCTTTCCCCTTCCTTGTACTTTTTCAATGCTTTTTGTGCAAGGGGAAAGGGCGATTTTTCTCATTTCTTCTTTGCACTTCTCTTAAGACAGAGAGAGTTTCATCAAAACGTACGGTTTTCCTGATTCTCCTTTCCAGAGACAACTCGAATCGACAGGTGGTTTTTCAGTATGGTCTTTGACCATGCAAGAATCTCAAGTTCTGAAAGTCGTTTTCTCCGTTCAGTGTAACAGGCCTCAGATGAAGGGTAATACGAGTAGTACGATGTTGCAGCAAACTGGATGAGTGTCCTGGAATGCTTTTAAAGATTTCAGTGCTGACCTCTCATGGGATTGCTAAGACAACACTGTAGTTAGCTTTCCCCTTCTTTGTACTTTTGCGATGCCCTCCATTTTGTGCAATGGGGCAGAATCACAATGTTTCTCATTTGTTTGTTGGATTTCTCTAAAGATGAGAGAGTTTCATCAAAACATATGTTTTCCTGTTGCTCCTGCAGTGACAGAACTTGAATCGATAGCTGGTGTTCAAATATGGTCTTTTTCCAAGCAGGAATCTGCAGTTCGAAAAGTTGAATTCTCCATTCAGTGTCATAGACCTCATATGAAGGGTAATATGAGTACTATGATGTTGCAGCAAACTGGATGAGTGTCCTGGACTGCATTTACAATTCAGTGCTGAACTCTCATGGGTTTGCTAAAAGAACGCTGTAGTTAACTTTCCCCTTCTTTGTACTTTTTCAGTGCTTTTTGTGCAAGGGGAAAATCACGATTTTCTCATTTCTACTTTGGACTTCTCTTAAGACGAGAGAGTTTCATGAAAACGTATGGTTTTCCTGATTCTCCGTTCCAGAGAGAACTTGAATCCACAGGTGGTTCTCAAATATGGTCTTTGACCAAGAAGGAATCTGGAGTTCAAAAATTGCATTCTCCATTCATTGTAATAGGCGTCGTATGAAGGGTAACATGAGCACTACGATGTTGCAGCAAACTGGATGAGTGTCCTGGACTGCATTTAGAATTCAGTGCTGAGCTCTCATGGGTTGCTAAAACAACGCTGTAGTTAGCTTTCCCCTTCCTTGTACTTTTTCAATGCTTTTTGTGCAAGGGGAAAGGGCGATTTTTCTCATTTCTTCTTTGCACTTCTCTTAAGACAGAGAGAGTTTCATCAAAACGTACGGTTTTCCTGATTCTCCTTTCCAGAGACAACTCGAATCGACAGGTGGTTTTTCAGTATGGTCTTTGACCATGCAAGAATCTCAAGTTCTGAAAGTCGTTTTCTCCGTTCAGTGTAACAGGCCTCAGATGAAGGGTAATACGAGTAGTACGATGTTGCAGCAAACTGGATGAGTGTCCTGGAATGCTTTTAAAGATTTCAGTGCTGACCTCTCATGGGATTGCTAAGACAACACTGTAGTTAGCTTTCCCCTTCTTTGTACTTTTGCGATGCCCTCCATTTTGTGCAATGGGGCAGAATCACAATGTTTCTCATTTGTTTGTTGGATTTCTCTAAAATGAGAGAGTTTCATCAAAACATATGTTTTCCTTTTGCTCCTCCAGTGACAGAACTTGAATCGATAGCTGGTGTTCAAATATGGTCTTTTTCCAAGCAGGAATCTGCAGTTCGAAAAGTTGAATTCTCCATTCAGTGTCATAGACCTCATATGAAGGGTAACATGAGCACTACGATGTTGCAGCAAACTAGATGAGTGTCCTGGACTGCATTTAGAATTCAGTGCTGAGCTCTCATGGGTTTGATAAAAGAACGCTGTAGTTAACTTTCCCCTTCTTTGTACTTTTTCAGTGCTTTTTGTGCAAGGGGAAAATGACGATTTTCTCATTTCTACTTTGGACTTCTCTTAAGACGAGAGAGTTTCATCAAAACGTATGGTTTTCCTGATTCTCCGTTCCAGAGAGAACTTGAATCCACAGGTGGTTCTCAAATATGGTCTTTGACCAAGAAGGAATCTGGAGTTCAAAAATTGCATTCTCCATTCATTGTAATAGGCGTCGTATGAAGGGTAACATGAGGACTACGCTGTTGCAGCAAACTGGATGAGTGTCCTGGACTGCATTTACAATTCAGTGCTGAGCTCTCATGGGTTGCTAAAACAACGCTGTAGTTAGCTTTCCCCTTCCTTGTACTTTTTCAATGCTTTTTGTGCAAGGGGAAAGGGCGATTTTTCTCATTTCTTCTTTGCACTTCTCTTAAGACAGAGAGAGTTTCATCAAAACGTACAGTTTTCCTGATTCTCCTTTCCAGAGACAACTCGAATCGACAGGTGGTTTTTCAGTATGGTCTTTGACCATGCAAGAATCTCAAGTTCTGAAAGTCGTTTTCTCCGTTCAGTGTAACAGGCCTCAGATGAAGGGTAATACGAGTAGTACGATGTTGCAGCAAACTGGATGAGTGTCCTGGAATGCTTTTAAAGATTTCAGTGCTGACCTCTCATGGGATTGCTAAGACAACACTGTAGTTAGCTTTCCCCTTCTTTGTACTTTTGCGATGCCCTCCATTTTGTGCAATGGGGCAGAATCACAATGTTTCTCATTTGTTTGTTGGATTTCTCCAAGGATGAGAGAGTTTCATCAAAACATATGTTTTCCTGTTGCTCCTGCAGTGACAGAACTTGAATCGATAGCTGGTGTTCAAATATGGTCTTTTTCCAAGCAGGAATCTGCAGTTCAAAAAGTTGAATTCTCCATTCAGTGTCATAGACCTCATATGAAGGGTAATATGAGTACTATGATGTTGCAGCAAACTGGATGAGTGTCCTGGACTGCATTTACAATTCAGTGCTGAACTCTCATGGGTTTGCTAAAGGAACGCTGTAGTTAACTTTCCCCTTCTTTGTACTTTTTCAGTGCTTTTTGTGCAAGGGGAAAATCACGATTTTCTCATTTCTACTTTGGACTTCTCTTAAGACGAGAGAGTTTCATGAAAACGTATGGTTTTCCTGATTCTCCGTTCCAGAGAGAACTTGAATCCACAGGTGGTTCTCAAATATGGTCTTTGACCAAGAAGGAATCTGGAGTTCAAAAATTGCATTCTCCATTCATTGTAATAGGCGTCGTATGAAGGGTAACATGAGCACTACGATGTTGCAGCAAACTGGATGAGTGTCCTGGACTGCATTTAGAATTCAGTGCTGAGCTCTCATGGGTTGCTAAAACAACGCTGTAGTTAGCTTTCCCCTTCCTTGTACTTTTTCAATGCTTTTTGTGCAAGGGGAAAGGGCGATTTTTCTCATTTCTTCTTTGCACTTCTCTTAAGACAGAGAGAGTTTCATCAAAACGTACGGTTTTCCTGATTCTCCTTTCCAGAGAAAACTCGAATCGACAGGTGGTTTTTCAGTATGGTCTTTGACCATGCAAGAATCTCAAGTTCTGAAAGTCGTTTTCTCCGTTCAGTGTAACAGGCCTCAGATGAAGGGTAATACGAGTAGTACGATGTTGCAGCAAACTGGATGAGTGTCCTGGAATGCTTTTAAAGATTTCAGTGCTGACCTCTCATGGGATTGCTAAGACAACACTGTAGTTAGCTTTCCCCTTCTTTGTACTTTTGCGATGCCCTCCATTTTGTGCAATGGGGCAGAATCACAATGTTTCTCATTTGTTTGTTGGATTTCTCTAAAATGAGAGAGTTTCATCAAAACATATGTTTTCCTTTTGCTCCTCCAGTGACAGAACTTGAATCGATAGCTGGTGTTCAAATATGGTCTTTTTCCAAGCAGGAATCTGCAGTTCGAAAAGTTGAATTCTCCATTCAGTGTCATAGACCTCATATGAAGGGTAACATGAGCACTACGATGTTGCAGCAAACTAGATGAGTGTCCTGGACTGCATTTAGAATTCAGTGCTGAGCTCTCATGGGTTTGATAAAAGAACGCTGTAGTTAACTTTCCCCTTCTTTGTACTTTTTCAGTGCTTTTTGTGCAAGGGGAAAATGACGATTTTCTCATTTCTACTTTGGACTTCTCTTAAGACGAGAGAGTTTCATCAAAACGTATGGTTTTCCTGATTCTCCGTTCCAGAGAGAACTTGAATCCACAGGTGGTTCTCAAATATGGTCTTTGACCAAGAAGGAATCTGGAGTTCAAAAATTGCATTCTCCATTCATTGTAATAGGCGTCGTATGAAGGGTAACATGAGCACTACGCTGTTGCAGCAAACTGGATGAGTGTCCTGGACTGCATTTACAATTCAGTGCTGAGCTCTCATGGGTTGCTAAAACAACGCTGTAGTTAGCTTTCCCCTTCCTTGTACTTTTTCAATGCTTTTTGTGCAAGGGGAAAGGGCGATTTTTCTCATTTCTTCTTTGCACTTCTCTTAAGACAGAGAGAGTTTCATCAAAACGTACAGTTTTCCTGATTCTCCTTTCCAGAGACAACTCGAATCGACAGGTGGTTTTTCAGTATGGTCTTTGACCATGCAAGAATCTCAAGTTCTGAAAGTCGTTTTCTCCGTTCAGTGTAACAGGCCTCAGATGAAGGGTAATACGAGTAGTACGATGTTGCAGCAAACTGGATGAGTGTCCTGGAATGCTTTTAAAGATTTCAGTGCTGACCTCTCATGGGATTGCTAAGACAACACTGTAGTTAGCTTTCCCCTTCTTTGTACTTTTGCGATGCCCTCCATTTTGTGCAATGGGGCAGAATCACAATGTTTCTCATTTGTTTGTTGGATTTCCCTAAGATGAGAGAGTTTCATCAAAACATATGTTTTCCTGTTGCTCCTGCAGTGACAGAACTTGAATCGATAGCTGGTGTTCAAATATGGTCTTTTTCCAAGCAGGAATCTGCAGTTCGAAAAGTTGAATTCTCCATTCAGTGTCATAGACCTCATATGAAGGGTAATATGAGTACTATGATGTTGCAGCAAACTGGATGAGTGTCCTGGACTGCATTTACAATTCAGTGCTGAACTCTCATGGGTTTGCTAAAAGAACGCTGTAGTTAACTTTCCCCTTCTTTGTACTTTTTCAGTGCTTTTTGTGCAAGGGGAAAATCACGATTTTTCTCATTTCTACTTTGGACTTCTCTTAAGACGAGAGAGTTTCATCAAAACGTATGGTTTTCCTGATTCTCCGTTCCAGAGAGAACTTGAATCCACAGGTGGTTCTCAAATATGGTCTTTGACCAAGAAGGAATCTGGAGTTCAAAAATTGCATTCTCCATTCATTGTAATAGGCGTCGTATGAAGGGTAACATGAGCACTACGATGTTGCAGCAAACTGGATGAGTGTCCTGGACTGCATTTAGAATTCAGTGCTGAGCTCTCATGGGTTGCTAAAACAACGCTGTAGTTAGCTTTCCCCTTCCTTGTACTTTTTCAATGCTTTTTGTGCAAGGGGAAAGGGCGATTTTTCTCATTTCTTCTTTGCACTTCTCTTAAGACAGAGAGAGTTTCATCAAAACGTACAGTTTTCCTGATTCTCCTTTCCAGAGACAACTCGAATCGACAGGTGGTTTTTCAGTATGGTCTTTGACCATGCAAGAATCTCAAGTTCTGAAAGTCGTTTTCTCCGTTCAGTGTAACAGGCCTCAGATGAAGGGTAATACGAGTAGTACGATGTTGCAGCAAACTGGATGAGTGTCCTGGAATGCTTTTAAAGATTTCAGTGCTGACCTCTCATGGGATTGCTAAGACAACACTGTAGTTAGCTTTCCCCTTCTTTGTACTTTTGCGATGCCCTCCATTTTGTGCAATGGGGCAGAATCACAATGTTTCTCATTTGTTTGTTGGATTTCTCCAAGGATGAGAGAGTTTCATCAAAACATATGTTTTCCTGTTGCTCCTGCAGTGACAGAACTTGAATCGATAGCTGGTGTTCAAATATGGTCTTTTTCCAAGCAGGAATCTGCAGTTCAAAAAGTTGAATTCTCCATTCAGTGTCATAGACCTCATATGAAGGGTAATATGAGTACTATGATGTTGCAGCAAACTGGATGAGTGTCCTGGACTGCATTTACAATTCAGTGCTGAACTCTCATGGGTTTGCTAAAGGAACGCTGTAGTTAACTTTCCCCTTCTTTGTACTTTTTCAGTGCTTTTTGTGCAAGGGGAAAATCACGATTTTTCTCATTTCTACTTTGGACTTCTCTTAAGACGAGAGAGTTTCATCAAAACGTATGGTTTTCCTGATTCTCCGTTCCAGAGAGAACTTGAATCCACAGGTGGTTCTCAAATATGGTCTTTGACCAAGAAGGAATCTGGAGTTCAAAAATTGCATTCTCCATTCATTGTAATAGGCGTCGTATGAAGGGTAACATGAGCACTACGATGTTGCAGCAAACTGGATGAGTGTCCTGGACTGCATTTAGAATTCAGTGCTGAGCTCTCGTGGGTTGCTAAAACAACGCTGTAGTTAGCTTTCCCCTTCCTTGTACTTTTTCAATGCTTTTTGTGCAAGGGGAAAGGGCGATTTTTCTCATTTCTTCTTTGCACTTCTCTTAAGACAGAGAGAGTTTCATCAAAACGTACGGTTTTCCTGATTCTCCTTTCCAGAGACAACTCGAATCGACAGGTGGTTTTTCAGTATGGTCTTTGACCATGCAAGAATCTCAAGTTCTGAAAGTCGTTTTCTCCGTTCAGTGTAACAGGCCTCAGATGAAGGGTAATACGAGTAGTACGATGTTGCAGCAAACTGGATGAGTGTCCTGGAATGCTTTTAAAGATTTCAGTGCTGACCTCTCATGGGATTGCTAAGACAACACTGTAGTTAGCTTTCCCCTTCTTTGTACTTTTGCGATGCCCTCCATTTTGTGCAATGGGGCAGAATCACAATGTTTCTCATTTGTTTGTTGGATTTCCCTAAGATGAGAGAGTTTCATCAAAACATATGTTTTCCTGTTGCTCCTGCAGTGACAGAACTTGAATCGATAGCTGGTGTTCAAATATGGTCTTTTTCCAAGCAGGAATCTGCAGTTCGAAAAGTTGAATTCTCCATTCAGTGTCATAGACCTCATATGAAGGGTAATATGAGTACTATGATGTTGCAGCAAACTGGATGAGTGTCCTGGACTGCATTTACAATTCAGTGCTGAACTCTCATGGGTTTGCTAAAAGAACGCTGTAGTTAACTTTCCCCTTCTTTGTACTTTTTCAGTGCTTTTTGTGCAAGGGGAAAATCACGATTTTTCTCATTTCTACTTTGGACTTCTCTTAAGACGAGAGAGTTTCATCAAAACGTATGGTTTTCCTGATTCTCCGTTCCAGAGAGAACTTGAATCCACAGGTGGTTCTCAAATATGGTCTTTGACCAAGAAGGAATCTGGAGTTCAAAAATTGCATTCTCCATTCATTGTAATAGGCGTCGTATGAAGGGTAACATGAGCACTACGATGTTGCAGCAAACTGGATGAGTGTCCTGGACTGCATTTAGAATTCAGTGCTGAGCTCTCATGGGTTGCTAAAACAACGCTGTAGTTAGCTTTCCCCTTCCTTGTACTTTTTCAATGCTTTTTGTGCAAGGGGAAAGGGCGATTTTTCTCATTTCTTCTTTGCACTTCTCTTAAGACAGAGAGAGTTTCATCAAAACGTACGGTTTTCCTGATTCTCCTTTCCAGAGACAACTCGAATCGACAGGTGGTTTTTCAGTATGGTCTTTGACCATGCAAGAATCTCAAGTTCTGAAAGTCGTTTTCTCCGTTCAGTGTAACAGGCCTCAGATGAAGGGTAATACGAGTAGTACGATGTTGCAGCAAACTGGATGAGTGTCCTGGAATGCTTTTAAAGATTTCAGTGCTGACCTCTCATGGGATTGCTAAGACAACACTGTAGTTAGCTTTCCCCTTCTTTGTACTTTTGCGATGCCCTCCATTTTGTGCAATGGGGCAGAATCACAATGTTTCTCATTTGTTTGTTGGATTTCTCTAAAGATGAGAGAGTTTCATCAAAACATATGTTTTCCTTTTGCTCCTCCAGTGACAGAACTTGAATCGATAGCTGGTGTTCAAATATGGTCTTTTTCCAAGCAGGAATCTGCAGTTCGAAAAGTTGAATTCTCCATTCAGTGTCATAGACCTCATATGAAGGGTAACATGAGCACTACGATGTTGCAGCAAACTAGATGAGTGTCCTGGACTGCATTTAGAATTCAGTGCTGAGCTCTCATGGGTTTGATAAAAGAACGCTGTAGTTAACTTTCCCCTTCTTTGTACTTTTTCAGTGCTTTTTGTGCAAGGGGAAATCACGATTTTCTCATTTCTACTTTGGACTTCTCTTAAGACGAGAGAGTTTCATGAAAACGTATGGTTTTCCTGATTCTCCGTTCCAGAGAGAACTTGAATCCACAGGTGGTTCTCAAATATGGTCTTTGACCAAGAAGGAATCTGGAGTTCAAAAATTGCATTCTCCATTCATTGTAATAGGCGTCGTATGAAGGGTAACATGAGCACTACGCTGTTGCAGCAAACTGGATGAGTGTCCTGGACTGCATTTAGAATTCAGTGCTGAGCTCTCATGGGTTGCTAAAACAA
This sequence comes from Candoia aspera, assembly GCF_035149785.1. Taxonomy (NCBI): domain Eukaryota; kingdom Metazoa; phylum Chordata; class Lepidosauria; order Squamata; family Candoiidae; genus Candoia; species Candoia aspera. The sequence continues at coordinate 168,696,404 of NC_086153.1, read as the reverse complement.
CGCTGTAGTTAGCTTTCCCCTTCCTTGTACTTTTTCAATGCTTTTTGTGCAAGGGGAAAGGGCGATTTTTCTCATTTCTTCTTTGCACTTCTCTTAAGACAGAGAGAGTTTCATCAAAACGTACAGTTTTCCTGATTCTCCTTTCCAGAGACAACTCGAATCGACAGGTGGTTTTTCAGTATGGTCTTTGACCATGCAAGAATCTCAAGTTCTGGAAGTCGTTTTCTCCGTTCAGTGTAACAGGCCTCAGATGAAGGGTAATACGAGTAGTACGATGTTGCAGCAAACTGGATGAGTGTCCTGGAATGCTTTTAAAGATTTCAGTGCTGACCTCTCATGGGATTGCTAAGACAACACTGTAGTTAGCTTTCCCCTTCTTTGTACTTTTGCGATGCCCTCCATTTTGTGCAATGGGGCAGAATCACAATGTTTCTCATTTGTTTGTTGGATTTCTCCAAGGATGAGAGAGTTTCATCAAAACATATGTTTTCCTGTTGCTCCTGCAGTGACAGAACTTGAATCGATAGCTGGTGTTCAAATATGGTCTTTTTCCAAGCAGGAATCTGCAGTTCAAAAAGTTGAATTCTCCATTCAGTGTCATAGACCTCATATGAAGGGTAATATGAGTACTATGATGTTGCAGCAAACTGGATGAGTGTCCTGGACTGCATTTACAATTCAGTGCTGAACTCTCATGGGTTTGCTAAAGGAACGCTGTAGTTAACTTTCCCCTTCTTTGTACTTTTTCAGTGCTTTTTGTGCAAGGGGAAAATCACGATTTTTCTCATTTCTACTTTGGACTTCTCTTAAGACGAGAGAGTTTCATCAAAACGTATGGTTTTCCTGATTCTCCGTTCCAGAGAGAACTTGAATCCACAGGTGGTTCTGAAATATGGTCTTTGACCAAGAAGGAATCTGGAGTTCAAAAATTGCATTCTCCATTCATTGTAATAGGCGTCGTATGAAGGGTAACATGAGCACTACGATGTTGCAGCAAACTGGATGAGTGTCCTGGACTGCATTTAGAATTCAGTGCTGAGCTCTCATGGGTTGCTAAAACAACGCTGTAGTTAGCTTTCCCCTTCCTTGTACTTTTTCAATGCTTTTTGTGCAAGGGGAAAGGGCGATTTTTCTCATTTCTTCTTTGCACTTCTCTTAAGACAGAGAGAGTTTCATCAAAACGTACGGTTTTCCTGATTCTCCTTTCCAGAGACAACTCGAATCGACAGGTGGTTTTTCAGTATGGTCTTTGACCATGCAAGAATCTCAAGTTCTGAAAGTCGTTTTCTCCGTTCAGTGTAACAGGCCTCAGATGAAGGGTAATACGAGTAGTACGATGTTGCAGCAAACTGGATGAGTGTCCTGGAATGCTTTTAAAGATTTCAGTGCTGACCTCTCATGGGATTGCTAAGACAACACTGTAGTTAGCTTTCCCCTTCTTTGTACTTTTGCGATGCCCTCCATTTTGTGCAATGGGGCAGAATCACAATGTTTCTCATTTGTTTGTTGGATTTCCCTAAGATGAGAGAGTTTCATCAAAACATATGTTTTCCTGTTGCTCCTGCAGTGACAGAACTTGAATCGATAGCTGGTGTTCAAATATGGTCTTTTTCCAAGCAGGAATCTGCAGTTCGAAAAGTTGAATTCTCCATTCAGTGTCATAGACCTCATATGAAGGGTAATATGAGTACTATGATGTTGCAGCAAACTGGATGAGTGTCCTGGACTGCATTTACAATTCAGTGCTGAACTCTCATGGGTTTGCTAAAAGAACGCTGTAGTTAACTTTCCCCTTCTTTGTACTTTTTCAGTGCTTTTTGTGCAAGGGGAAAATCACGATTTTTCTCATTTCTACTTTGGACTTCTCTTAAGACGAGAGAGTTTCATCAAAACGTATGGTTTTCCTGATTCTCCGTTCCAGAGAGAACTTGAATCCACAGGTGGTTCTCAAATATGGTCTTTGACCAAGAAGGAATCTGGAGTTCAAAAATTGCATTCTCCATTCATTGTAATAGGCGTCGTATGAAGGGTAACATGAGCACTACGATGTTGCAGCAAACTGGATGAGTGTCCTGGACTGCATTTAGAATTCAGTGCTGAGCTCTCATGGGTTGCTAAAACAACGCTGTAGTTAGCTTTCCCCTTCCTTGTACTTTTTCAATGCTTTTTGTGCAAGGGGAAAGGGCGATTTTTCTCATTTCTTCTTTGCACTTCTCTTAAGACAGAGAGAGTTTCATCAAAACGTACGGTTTTCCTGATTCTCCTTTCCAGAGACAACTCGAATCGACAGGTGGTTTTTCAGTATGGTCTTTGACCATGCAAGAATCTCAAGTTCTGAAAGTCGTTTTCTCCGTTCAGTGTAACAGGCCTCAGATGAAGGGTAATACGAGTAGTACGATGTTGCAGCAAACTGGATGAGTGTCCTGGAATGCTTTTAAAGATTTCAGTGCTGACCTCTCATGGGATTGCTAAGACAACACTGTAGTTAGCTTTCCCCTTCTTTGTACTTTTGCGATGCCCTCCATTTTGTGCAATGGGGCAGAATCACAATGTTTCTCATTTGTTTGTTGGATTTCCCTAAGATGAGAGAGTTTCATCAAAACATATGTTTTCCTGTTGCTCCTGCAGTGACAGAACTTGAATCGATAGCTGGTGTTCAAATATGGTCTTTTTCCAAGCAGGAATCTGCAGTTCGAAAAGTTGAATTCTCCATTCAGTGTCATAGACCTCATATGAAGGGTAATATGAGTACTATGATGTTGCAGCAAACTGGATGAGTGTCCTGGACTGCATTTACAATTCAGTGCTGAACTCTCATGGGTTTGCTAAAAGAACGCTGTAGTTAACTTTCCCCTTCTTTGTACTTTTTCAGTGCTTTTTGTGCAAGGGGAAAATCACGATTTTTCTCATTTCTACTTTGGACTTCTCTTAAGACGAGAGAGTTTCATCAAAACGTATGGTTTTCCTGATTCTCCGTTCCAGAGAGAACTTGAATCCACAGGTGGTTCTCAAATATGGTCTTTGACCAAGAAGGAATCTGGAGTTCAAAAATTGCATTCTCCATTCATTGTAATAGGCGTCGTATGAAGGGTAACATGAGCACTACGATGTTGCAGCAAACTGGATGAGTGTCCTGGACTGCATTTAGAATTCAGTGCTGAGCTCTCATGGGTTGCTAAAACAACACTGTAGTTAGCTTTCCCCTTCCTTGTACTTTTTCAATGCTTTTTGTGCAAGGGGAAAGGGCGATTTTTCTCATTTCTTCTTTGCACTTCTCTTAAGACAGAGAGAGTTTCATCAAAACGTACGGTTTTCCTGATTCTCCTTTCCAGAGACAACTCGAATCGACAGGTGGTTTTTCAGTATGGTCTTTGACCATGCAAGAATCTCAAGTTCTGAAAGTCGTTTTCTCCGTTCAGTGTAACAGGCCTCAGATGAAGGGTAATACGAGTAGTACGATGTTGCAGCAAACTGGATGAGTGTCCTGGAATGCTTTTAAAGATTTCAGTGCTGACCTCTCATGGGATTGCTAAGACAACACTGTAGTTAGCTTTCCCCTTCTTTGTACTTTTGCGATGCCCTCCATTTTGTGCAATGGGGCAGAATCACAATGTTTCTCATTTGTTTGTTGGATTTCTCCAAGGATGAGAGAGTTTCATCAAAACATATGTTTTCCTGTTGCTCCTGCAGTGACAGAACATGAATCGATAGCTGGTGTTCAAATATGGTCTTTTTCCAAGCAGGAATCTGCAGTTCGAAAAGTTGAATTCTCCATTCAGTGTCATAGACCTCATATGAAGGGTAATATGAGTACTATGATGTTGCAGCAAACTGGATGAGTGTCCTGGACTGCATTTACAATTCAGTGCTGAACTCTCATGGGTTTGCTAAAAGAACGCTGTAGTTAACTTTCCCCTTCTTTGTACTTTTTCAGTGCTTTTTGTGCAAGGGGAAAATCACGATTTTCTCATTTCTACTTTGGACTTCTCTTAAGACGAGAGAGTTTCATCAAAACGTATGGTTTTCCTGATTCTCCGTTCCAGAGAGAACTTGAATCCACAGGTGGTTCTCAAATATGGTCTTTGACCAAGAAGGAATCTGGAGTTCAAAAATTGCATTCTCCATTCAGTGTAATAGGCGTCGTATGAAGGGTAACATGAGCACTACGATGTTGCAGCAAACTGGATGAGTGTCCTGGAATGCTTTTAAAGATTTCAGTGCTGACCTCTCATGGGATTGCTAAGACAACACTGTAGTTAGCTTTCCCCTTCTTTGTACTTTTGCGATGCCCTCCATTTTGTGCAATGGGGCAGAATCACAATGTTTCTCATTTGTTTGTTGGATTTCCCTAAGATGAGAGAGTTTCATCAAAACATATGTTTTCCTGTTGCTCCTGCAGTGACAGAACTTGAATCGATAGCTGGTGTTCAAATATGGTCTTTTTCCAAGCAGGAATCTGCATTTCGAAAAGTTGAATTCTCCATTCAGTGTCATAGACCTCATATGAAGGGTAATATGAGTACTATGATGTTGCAGCAAACTGGATGAGTGTCCTGGACTGCATTTACAATTCAGTGCTGAACTCTCATGGGTTTGCTAAAGGAACGCTGTAGTTAACTTTCCCCTTCTTTGTACTTTTTCAGTGCTTTTTGTGCAAGGGGAAAATCACGATTTTTCTCATTTCTACTTTGGACTTCTCTTAAGACGAGAGAGTTTCATCAAAACGTATGGTTTTCCTGATTCTCCGTTCCAGAGAGAACTTGAATCCACAGGTGGTTCTCAAATATGGTCTTTGACCAAGAAGGAATCTGGAGTTCAAAAATTGCATTCTCCATTCATTGTAATAGGCGTCGTATGAAGGGTAACATGAGCACTACGATGTTGCAGCAAACTGGATGAGTGTCCTGGACTGCATTTAGAATTCAGTGCTGAGCTCTCATGGGTTGCTAAAACAACGCTGTAGTTAGCTTTCCCCTTCCTTGTACTTTTTCAATGCTTTTTGTGCAAGGGGAAAGGGCGATTTTTCTCATTTCTTCTTTGCACTTCTCTTAAGACAGAGAGAGTTTCATCAAAACGTACAGTTTTCCTGATTCTCCTTTCCAGAGACAACTCGAATCGACAGGTGGTTTTTCAGTATGGTCTTTGACCATGCAAGAATCTCAAGTTCTGAAAGTCGTTTTCTCCGTTCAGTGTAACAGGCCTCAGATGAAGGGTAATACGAGTAGTACGATGTTGCAGCAAACTGGATGAGTGTCCTGGAATGCTTTTAAAGATTTCAGTGCTGACCTCTCATGGGATTGCTAAGACAACACTGTAGTTAGCTTTCCCCTTCTTTGTACTTTTGCGATGCCCTCCATTTTGTGCAATGGGGCAGAATCACAATGTTTCTCATTTGTTTGTTGGATTTCCCTAAGATGAGAGAGTTTCATCAAAACATATGTTTTCCTGTTGCTCCTGCAGTGACAGAACTTGAATCGATAGCTGGTGTTCAAATATGGTCTTTTTCCAAGCAGGAATCTGCAGTTCGAAAAGTTGAATTCTCCATTCAGTGTCATAGACCTCATATGAAGGGTAATATGAGTACTATGATGTTGCAGCAAACTGGATGAGTGTCCTGGACTGCATTTACAATTCAGTGCTGAACTCTCATGGGTTCGCTAAAAGAACGCTGTAGTTAACTTTCCCCTTCTTTGTACTTTTTCAGTGCTTTTTGTGCAAGGGGAAAATCACGATTTTCTCATTTCTACTTTGGACTTCTCTTAAGACGAGAGAGTTTCATCAAAACGTATGGTTTTCCTGATTCTCCGTTCCAGAGAGAACTTGAATCCACAGGTGGTTCTCAAATATGGTCTTTGACCAAGAAGGAATCTGGAGTTCAAAAATTGCATTCTCCATTCATTGTAATAGGCGTCGTATGAAGGGTAACATGAGCACTACGATGTTGCAGCAAACTGGATGAGTGTCCTGGAATGCTTTTAAAGATTTCAGTGCTGACCTCTCATGGGATTGCTAAGACAACACTGTAGTTAGCTTTCCCCTTCTTTGTACTTTTGCGATGCCCTCCATTTTGTGCAATGGGGCAGAATCACAATGTTTCTCATTTGTTTGTTGGATTTCCCTAAGATGAGAGAGTTTCATCAAAACATATGTTTTCCTGTTGCTCCTGCAGTGACAGAACTTGAATCGATAGCTGGTGTTCAAATATGGTCTTTTTCCAAGCAGGAATCTGCATTTCGAAAAGTTGAATTCTCCATTCAGTGTCATAGACCTCATATGAAGGGTAATATGAGTACTATGATGTTGCAGCAAACTGGATGAGTGTCCTGGACTGCATTTACAATTCAGTGCTGAACTCTCATGGGTTTGCTAAAAGAACGCTGTAGTTAACTTTCCCCTTCTTTGTACTTTTTCAGTGCTTTTTGTGCAAGGGGAAAATCACGATTTTCTCATTTCTACTTTGGACTTCTCTTAAGACGAGAGAGTTTCATCAAAACGTATGGTTTTCCTGATTCTCCGTTCCAGAGAGAACTTGAATCCACAGGTGGTTCTCAAATATGGTCTTTGACCAAGAAGGAATCTGGAGTTCAAAAATTGCATTCTCCATTCATTGTAATAGGCGTCGTATGAAGGGTAACATGAGCACTACGATGTTGCAGCAAACTGGATGAGTGTCCTGGAATGCTTTTAAAGATTTCAGTGCTGACCTCTCATGGGATTGCTAAGACAACACTGTAGTTAGCTTTCCCCTTCTTTGTACTTTTGCGATGCCCTCCATTTTGTGCAATGGGGCAGAATCACAATGTTTCTCATTTGTTTGTTGGATTTCCCTAAGATGAGAGAGTTTCATCAAAACATATGTTTTCCTGTTGCTCCTGCAGTGACAGAACTTGAATCGATAGCTGGTGTTCAAATATGGTCTTTTTCCAAGCAGGAATCTGCATTTCGAAAAGTTGAATTCTCCATTCAGTGTCATAGACCTCATATGAAGGGTAATATGAGTACTATGATGTTGCAGCAAACTGGATGAGTGTCCTGGACTGCATTTACAATTCAGTGCTGAACTCTCATGGGTTTGCTAAAGGAACGCTGTAGTTAACTTTCCCCTTCTTTGTACTTTTTCAGTGCTTTTTGTGCAAGGGGAAAATCACGATTTTTCTCATTTCTACTTTGGACTTCTCTTAAGACGAGAGAGTTTCATCAAAACGTATGGTTTTCCTGATTCTCCGTTCCAGAGAGAACTTGAATCCACAGGTGGTTCTCAAATATGGTCTTTGACCAAGAAGGAATCTGGAGTTCAAAAATTGCATTCTCCATTCATTGTAATAGGCGTCGTATGAAGGGTAACATGAGCACTACGATGTTGCAGCAAACTGGATGAGTGTCCTGGACTGCATTTAGAATTCAGTGCTGAGCTCTCATGGGTTGCTAAAACAACGCTGTAGTTAGCTTTCCCCTTCCTTGTACTTTTTCAATGCTTTTTGTGCAAGGGGAAAGGGCGATTTTTCTCATTTCTTCTTTGCACTTCTCTTAAGACAGAGAGAGTTTCATCAAAACGTACGGTTTTCCTGATTCTCCTTTCCAGAGACAACTCGAATCGACAGGTGGTTTTTCAGTATGGTCTTTGACCATGCAAGAATCTCAAGTTCTGAAAGTCGTTTTCTCCGTTCAGTGTAACAGGCCTCAGATGAAGGGTAATACGAGTAGTACGATGTTGCAGCAAACTGGATGAGTGTCCTGGAATGCTTTTAAAGATTTCAGTGCTGACCTCTCATGGGATTGCTAAGACAACACTGTAGTTAGCTTTCCCCTTCTTTGTACTTTTGCGATGCCCTCCATTTTGTGCAATGGGGCAGAATCACAATGTTTCTCATTTGTTTGTTGGATTTCTCCAAGGATGAGAGAGTTTCATCAAAACATATGTTTTCCTGTTGCTCCTGCAGTGACAGAACATGAATCGATAGCTGGTGTTCAAATATGGTCTTTTTCCAAGCAGGAATCTGCAGTTCGAAAAGTTGAATTCTCCATTCAGTGTCATAGACCTCATATGAAGGGTAATATGAGTACTATGATGTTGCAGCAAACTGGATGAGTGTCCTGGACTGCATTTACAATTCAGTGCTGAACTCTCATGGGTTTGCTAAAAGAACGCTGTAGTTAACTTTCCCCTTCTTTGTACTTTTTCAGTGCTTTTTGTGCAAGGGGAAAATCACGATTTTCTCATTTCTACTTTGGACTTCTCTTAAGACGAGAGAGTTTCATCAAAACGTATGGTTTTCCTGATTCTCCGTTCCAGAGAGAACTTGAATCCACAGGTGGTTCTCAAATATGGTCTTTGACCAAGAAGGAATCTGGAGTTCAAAAATTGCATTCTCCATTCAGTGTAATAGGCGTCGTATGAAGGGTAACATGAGCACTACGATGTTGCAGCAAACTGGATGAGTGTCCTGGAATGCTTTTAAAGATTTCAGTGCTGACCTCTCATGGGATTGCTAAGACAACACTGTAGTTAGCTTTCCCCTTCTTTGTACTTTTGCGATGCCCTCCATTTTGTGCAATGGGGCAGAATCACAATGTTTCTCATTTGTTTGTTGGATTTCCCTAAGATGAGAGAGTTTCATCAAAACATATGTTTTCCTGTTGCTCCTGCAGTGACAGAACTTGAATCGATAGCTGGTGTTCAAATATGGTCTTTTTCCAAGCAGGAATCTGCATTTCGAAAAGTTGAATTCTCCATTCAGTGTCATAGACCTCATATGAAGGGTAATATGAGTACTATGATGTTGCAGCAAACTGGATGAGTGTCCTGGACTGCATTTACAATTCAGTGCTGAACTCTCATGGGTTTGCTAAAGGAACGCTGTAGTTAACTTTCCCCTTCTTTGTACTTTTTCAGTGCTTTTTGTGCAAGGGGAAAATCACGATTTTTCTCATTTCTACTTTGGACTTCTCTTAAGACGAGAGAGTTTCATCAAAACGTATGGTTTTCCTGATTCTCCGTTCCAGAGAGAACTTGAATCCACAGGTGGTTCTCAAATATGGTCTTTGACCAAGAAGGAATCTGGAGTTCAAAAATTGCATTCTCCATTCATTGTAATAGGCGTCGTATGAAGGGTAACATGAGCACTACGATGTTGCAGCAAACTGGATGAGTGTCCTGGAATGCTTTTAAAGATTTCAGTGCTGACCTCTCATGGGATTGCTAAGACAACACTGTAGTTAGCTTTCCCCTTCTTTGTACTTTTGCGATGCCCTCCATTTTGTGCAATGGGGCAGAATCACAATGTTTCTCATTTGTTTGTTGGATTTCCCTAAGATGAGAGAGTTTCATCAAAACATATGTTTTCCTGTTGCTCCTGCAGTGACAGAACTTGAATCGATAGCTGGTGTTCAAATATGGTCTTTTTCCAAGCAGGAATCTGCATTTCGAAAAGTTGAATTCTCCATTCAGTGTCATAGACCTCATATGAAGGGTAATATGAGTACTATGATGTTGCAGCAAACTGGATGAGTGTCCTGGACTGCATTTACAATTCAGTGCTGAACTCTCATGGGTTTGCTAAAAGAACGCTGTAGTTAACTTTCCCCTTCTTTGTACTTTTTCAGTGCTTTTTGTGCAAGGGGAAAATCACGATTTTCTCATTTCTACTTTGGACTTCTCTTAAGACGAGAGAGTTTCATCAAAACGTATGGTTTTCCTGATTCTCCGTTCCAGAGAGAACTTGAATCCACAGGTGGTTCTCAAATATGGTCTTTGACCAAGAAGGAATCTGGAGTTCAAAAATTGCATTCTCCATTCATTGTAATAGGCGTCGTATGAAGGGTAACATGAGCACTACGATGTTGCAGCAAACTGGATGAGTGTCCTGGAATGCTTTTAAAGATTTCAGTGCTGACCTCTCATGGGATTGCTAAGACAACACTGTAGTTAGCTTTCCCCTTCTTTGTACTTTTGCGATGCCCTCCATTTTGTGCAATGGGGCAGAATCACAATGTTTCTCATTTGTTTGTTGGATTTCCCTAAGATGAGAGAGTTTCATCAAAACATATGTTTTCCTGTTGCTCCTGCAGTGACAGAACTTGAATCGATAGCTGGTGTTCAAATATGGTCTTTTTCCAAGCAGGAATCTGCATTTCGAAAAGTTGAATTCTCCATTCAGTGTCATAGACCTCATATGAAGGGTAATATGAGTACTATGATGTTGCAGCAAACTGGATGAGTGTCCTGGACTGCATTTACAATTCAGTGCTGAACTCTCATGGGTTTGCTAAAGGAACGCTGTAGTTAACTTTCCCCTTCTTTGTACTTTTTCAGTGCTTTTTGTGCAAGGGGAAAATCACGATTTTTCTCATTTCTACTTTGGACTTCTCTTAAGACGAGAGAGTTTCATCAAAACGTATGGTTTTCCTGATTCTCCGTTCCAGAGAGAACTTGAATCCACAGGTGGTTCTCAAATATGGTCTTTGACCAAGAAGGAATCTGGAGTTCAAAAATTGCATTCTCCATTCATTGTAATAGGCGTCGTATGAAGGGTAACATGAGCACTACGATGTTGCAGCAAACTGGATGAGTGTCCTGGACTGCATTTAGAATTCAGTGCTGAGCTCTCATGGGTTGCTAAAACAACGCTGTAGTTAGCTTTCCCCTTCCTTGTACTTTTTCAATGCTTTTTGTGCAAGGGGAAAGGGCGATTTTTCTCATTTCTTCTTTGCACTTCTCTTAAGACAGAGAGAGTTTCATCAAAACGTACGGTTTTCCTGATTCTCCTTTCCAGAGACAACTCGAATCGACAGGTGGTTTTTCAGTATGGTCTTTGACCATGCAAGAATCTCAAGTTCTGAAAGTCGTTTTCTCCAGTGTAACAGGCCTCAGATGAAGGGTAATACGAGTAGTACGATGTTGCAGCAAACTGGATGAGTGTCCTGGAATGCTTTTAAAGATTTCAGTGCTGACCTCTCATGGGATTGCTAAGACAACACTGTAGTTAGCTTTCCCCTTCTTTGTACTTTTGCGATGCCCTCCATTTTGTGCAATGGGGCAGAATCACAATGTTTCTCATTTGTTTGTTGGATTTCTCCAAGGATGAGAGAGTTTCATCAAAACATATGTTTTCCTGTTGCTCCTGCAGTGACAGAACATGAATCGATAGCTGGTGTTCAAATATGGTCTTTTTCCAAGCAGGAATCTGCAGTTCGAAAAGTTGAATTCTCCATTCAGTGTCATAGACCTCATATGAAGGGTAATATGAGTACTATGATGTTGCAGCAAACTGGATGAGTGTCCTGGACTGCATTTACAATTCAGTGCTGAACTCTCATGGGTTTGCTAAAGGAACGCTGTAGTTAACTTTCCCCTTCTTTGTACTTTTTCAGTGCTTTTTGTGCAAGGGGAAAATCACGATTTTTCTCATTTCTACTTTGGACTTCTCTTAAGACGAGAGAGTTTCATCAAAACGTATGGTTTTCCTGATTCTCCGTTCCAGAGAGAACTTGAATCCACAGGTGGTTCTCAAATATGGTCTTTGACCAAGAAGGAATCTGGAGTTCAAAAATTGCATTCTCCATTCATTGTAATAGGCGTCGTATGAAGGGTAACATGAGCACTACGATGTTGCAGCAAACTGGATGAGTGTCCTGGACTGCATTTAGAATTCAGTGCTGAGCTCTCATGGGTTGCTAAAACAACGCTGTAGTTAGCTTTCCCCTTCCTTGTACTTTTTCAATGCTTTTTGTGCAAGGGGAAAGGGCGATTTTTCTCATTTCTTCTTTGCACTTCTCTTAAGACAGAGAGAGTTTCATCAAAACGTACAGTTTTCCTGATTCTCCTTTCCAGAGACAACTCGAATCGACAGGTGGTTTTTCAGTATGGTCTTTGACCATGCAAGAATCTCAAGTTCTGAAAGTCGTTTTCTCCGTTCAGTGTAACAGGCCTCAGATGAAGGGTAATACGAGTAGTACGATGTTGCAGCAAACTGGATGAGTGTCCTGGAATGCTTTTAAAGATTTCAGTGCTGACCTCTCATGGGATTGCTAAGACAACACTGTAGTTAGCTTTCCCCTTCTTTGTACTTTTGCGATGCCCTCCATTTTGTGCAATGGGGCAGAATCACAATGTTTCTCATTTGTTTGTTGGATTTCCCTAAGATGAGAGAGTTTCATCAAAACATATGTTTTCCTGTTGCTCCTGCAGTGACAGAACTTGAATCGATAGCTGGTGTTCAAATATGGTCTTTTTCCAAGCAGGAATCTGCAGTTCGAAAAGTTGAATTCTCCATTCAGTGTCATAGACCTCATATGAAGGGTAATATGAGTACTATGATGTTGCAGCAAACTGGATGAGTGTCCTGGACTGCATTTACAATTCAGTGCTGAACTCTCATGGGTTTGCTAAAAGAACGCTGTAGTTAACTTTCCCCTTCTTTGTACTTTTTCAGTGCTTTTTGTGCAAGGGGAAAATCACGATTTTCTCATTTCTACTTTGGACTTCTCTTAAGACGAGAGAGTTTCATCAAAACGTATGGTTTTCCTGATTCTCCGTTCCAGAGAGAACTTGAATCCACAGGTGGTTCTCAAATATGGTCTTTGACCAAGAAGGAATCTGGAGTTCAAAAATTGCATTCTCCATTCATTGTAATAGGCGTCGTATGAAGGGTAACATGAGCACTACGATGTTGCAGCAAACTGGATGAGTGTCCTGGAATGCTTTTAAAGATTTCAGTGCTGACCTCTCATGGGATTGCTAAGACAACACTGTAGTTAGCTTTCCCCTTCTTTGTACTTTTGCGATGCCCTCCATTTTGTGCAATGGGGCAGAATCACAATGTTTCTCATTTGTTTGTTGGATTTCCCTAAGATGAGAGAGTTTCATCAAAACATATGTTTTCCTGTTGCTCCTGCAGTGACAGAACTTGAATCGATAGCTGGTGTTCAAATATGGTCTTTTTCCAAGCAGGAATCTGCATTTCGAAAAGTTGAATTCTCCATTCAGTGTCATAGACCTCATATGAAGGGTAATATGAGTACTATGATGTTGCAGCAAACTGGATGAGTGTCCTGGACTGCATTTACAATTCAGTGCTGAACTCTCATGGGTTTGCTAAAAGAACGCTGTAGTTAACTTTCCCCTTCTTTGTACTTTTTCAGTGCTTTTTGTGCAAGGGGAAAATCACGATTTTCTCATTTCTACTTTGGACTTCTCTTAAGACGAGAGAGTTTCATCAAAACGTATGGTTTTCCTGATTCTCCGTTCCAGAGAGAACTTGAATCCACAGGTGGTTCTCAAATATGGTCTTTGACCAAGAAGGAATCTGGAGTTCAAAAATTGCATTCTCCATTCATTGTAATAGGCGTCGTATGAAGGGTAACATGAGCACTACGATGTTGCAGCAAACTGGATGAGTGTCCTGGAATGCTTTTAAAGATTTCAGTGCTGACCTCTCATGGGATTGCTAAGACAACACTGTAGTTAGCTTTCCCCTTCTTTGTACTTTTGCGATGCCCTCCATTTTGTGCAATGGGGCAGAATCACAATGTTTCTCATTTGTTTGTTGGATTTCCCTAAGATGAGAGAGTTTCATCAAAACATATGTTTTCCTGTTGCTCCTGCAGTGACAGAACTTGAATCGATAGCTGGTGTTCAAATATGGTCTTTTTCCAAGCAGGAATCTGCATTTCGAAAAGTTGAATTCTCCATTCAGTGTCATAGACCTCATATGAAGGGTAATATGAGTACTATGATGTTGCAGCAAACTGGATGAGTGTCCTGGACTGCATTTACAATTCAGTGCTGAACTCTCATGGGTTTGCTAAAGGAACGCTGTAGTTAACTTTCCCCTTCTTTGTACTTTTTCAGTGCTTTTTGTGCAAGGGGAAAATCACGATTTTTCTCATTTCTACTTTGGACTTCTCTTAAGACGAGAGAGTTTCATCAAAACGTATGGTTTTCCTGATTCTCCGTTCCAGAGAGAACTTGAATCCACAGGTGGTTCTCAAATATGGTCTTTGACCAAGAAGGAATCTGGAGTTCAAAAATTGCATTCTCCATTCATTGTAATAGGCGTCGTATGAAGGGTAACATGAGCACTACGATGTTGCAGCAAACTGGATGAGTGTCCTGGACTGCATTTAGAATTCAGTGCTGAGCTCTCATGGGTTGCTAAAACAACGCTGTAGTTAGCTTTCCCCTTCCTTGTACTTTTTCAATGCTTTTTGTGCAAGGGGAAAGGGCGATTTTTCTCATTTCTTCTTTGCACTTCTCTTAAGACAGAGAGAGTTTCATCAAAACGTACGGTTTTCCTGATTCTCCTTTCCAGAGACAACTCGAATCGACAGGTGGTTTTTCAGTATGGTCTTTGACCATGCAAGAATCTCAAGTTCTGAAAGTCGTTTTCTCCGTTCAGTGTAACAGGCCTCAGATGAAGGGTAATACGAGTAGTACGATGTTGCAGCAAACTGGATGAGTGTCCTGGAATGTTTTTAAAGATTTCAGTGCTGACCTCTCATGGGATTGCTAAGACAACACTGTAGTTAGCTTTCCCCTTCTTTGTACTTTTGCGATGCCCTCCATTTTGTGCAATGGGGCAGAATCACAATGTTTCTCATTTGTTTGTTGGATTTCTCCATGGATGAGAGCGTTTCATCAAAACATATGTTTTCCTGTTGCTCCTGCAGTGACAGAACTTGAATCGATAGCTGGTGTTCAAATATGGTCTTTTTCCAAGCAGGAATCTGCAGTTCGAAAAGTTGAATTCTCCATTCAGTGTCATAGACCTCATATGAAGGGTAATATGAGTACTATGATGTTGCAGCAAACTGGATGAGTGTCCTGGACTGCATTTACAATTCAGTGCTGAACTCTCATGGGTTTGCTAAAAGAGCGCTGTAGTTAACTTTCCCCTTCTTTGTACTTTTTCAGTGCTTTTTGTGCAAGGGGAAAATCACGATTTTCTCATTTCTACTTTGGACTTCTCTTAAGACGAGAGAGTTTCATCAAAACGTATGGTTTTCCTGATTCTCCGTTCCAGAGAGAACTTGAATCCACAGGTGGTTCTCAAATATGGTCTTTGACCAAGAAGGAATCTGGAGTTCAAAAATTGCATTCTCCATTCATTGTAATAGGCGTCGTATGAAGGGTAACATGAGCACTACGATGTTGCAGCAAACTGGATGAGTGTCCTGGACTGCATTTAGAATTCAGTGCTGAGCTCTCATGGGTTGCTAAAACAACGCTGTAGTTAGCTTTCCCCTTCCTTGTACTTTTTCAATGCTTTTTGTGCAAGGGGAAAGGGCGATTTTTCTCATTTCTTCTTTGCACTTCTCTTAAGACAGAGAGAGTTTCATCAAAACGTACGGTTTTCCTGATTCTCCTTTCCATAGACAACTCGAATCGACAGGTGGTTTTTCAGTATGGTCTTTGACCATGCAAGAATCTCAAGTTCTGAAAGTCGTTTTCTCCGTTCAGTGTAACAGGCCTCAGATGAAGGGTAATACGAGTAGTACGATGTTGCAGCAAACTGGATGAGTGTCCTGGAATGCTTTTAAAGATTTCAGTGCTGACCTCTCATGGGATTGCTAAGACAACACTGTAGTTAGCTTTCCCCTTCTTTGTACTTTTGCGATGCCCTCCATTTTGTGCAATGGGGCAGAATCACAATGTTTCTCATTTGTTTGTTGGATTTCTCCAAGGATGAGAGAGTTTCATCAAAACATATGTTTTCCTGTTGCTCCTCCAGTGACAGAACTTGAATCGATAGCTGGTGTTCAAATATGGTCTTTTTCCAAGCAGGAATCTGCAGTTCGAAAAGTTGAATTCTCCATTCAGTGTCATAGACCTCATATGAAGGGTTATATGAGTACTATGATGTTGCAGCAAACTGGATGAGTGTCCTGGACTGCATTTAGAATTCAGTGCTGAACTCTCATGGGTTTGCTAAAAGAACGCTGTAGTTAACTTTCCCCTTCTTTGTACTTTTTCAGTGCTTTTTGTGCAAGGGGAAAATCACGATTTTTCTCATTTCTACTTTGGACTTCTCTTAAGACGAGAGAGTTTCATCAAAACGTATGGTTTTCCTGATTCTCCGTTCCAGAGAGAACTTGAATCCACAGCTGGTTCTCAAATATGGTCTTTGACCAAGAAGGAATCTGGAGTTCAAAAATTGCATTCTCCATTCATTGTAATAGGCGTCGTATGAAGGGTAACATGAGCACTACGATGTTGCAGCAAACTGGATGAGTGTCCTGGACTGCATTTAGAATTCAGTGCTGAGCTCTCATGGGTTGCTAAAACAACACTGTAGTTAGCTTTCCCCTTCCTTGTACTTTTTCAATGCTTTTTGTGCAAGGGGAAAGGGCGATTTTTCTCATTTCTTCTTTGCACTTCTCTTAAGACAGAGAGAGTTTCATCAAAACGTACGGTTTTCCTGATTCTCCTTTCCAGAGACAACTCGAATCGACAGGTGGTTTTTCAGTATGGTCTTTGACCATGCAAGAATCTCAAGTTCTGAAAGTCGTTTTCTCCGTTCAGTGTAACAGGCCTCAGATGAAGGGTAATACGAGTAGTACGATGTTGCAGCAAACTGGATGAGTGTCCTGGAATGCTTTTAAAGATTTCAGTGCTGACCTCTCATGGGATTGCTAAGACAACACTGTAGTTAGCTTTCCCCTTCTTTGTACTTTTGCGATGCCCTCCATTTTGTGCAATGGGGCAGAATCACAATGTTTCTCATTTGTTTGTTGGATTTCTCCAAGGATGAGAGAGTTTCATCAAAACATATGTTTTCCTGTTGCTCCTGCAGTGACAGAACATGAATCGATAGCTGGTGTTCAAATATGGTCTTTTTCCAAGCAGGAATCTGCAGTTCGAAAAGTTGAATTCTCCATTCAGTGTCATAGACCTCATATGAAGGGTAATATGAGTACTATGATGTTGCAGCAAACTGGATGAGTGTCCTGGACTGCATTTACAATTCAGTGCTGAACTCTCATGGGTTTGCTAAAAGAACGCTGTAGTTAACTTTCCCCTTCTTTGTACTTTTTCAGTGCTTTTTGTGCAAGGGGAAAATCACGATTTTCTCATTTCTACTTTGGACTTCTCTTAAGACGAGAGAGTTTCATCAAAACGTATGGTTTTCCTGATTCTCCGTTCCAGAGAGAACTTGAATCCACAGGTGGTTCTCAAATATGGTCTTTGACCAAGAAGGAATCTGGAGTTCAAAAATTGCATTCTCCATTCATTGTAATAGGCGTCGTATGAAGGGTAACATGAGCACTACGATGTTGCAGCAAACTGGATGAGTGTCCTGGAATGCTTTTAAAGATTTCAGTGCTGACCTCTCATGGGATTGCTAAGACAACACTGTAGTTAGCTTTCCCCTTCTTTGTACTTTTGCGATGCCCTCCATTTTGTGCAATGGGGCAGAATCACAATGTTTCTCATTTGTTTGTTGGATTTCCCTAAGATGAGAGAGTTTCATCAAAACATATGTTTTCCTGTTGCTCCTGCAGTGACAGAACTTGAATCGATAGCTGGTGTTCAAATATGGTCTTTTTCCAAGCAGGAATCTGCATTTCGAAAAGTTGAATTCTCCATTCAGTGTCATAGACCTCATATGAAGGGTAATATGAGTACTATGATGTTGCAGCAAACTGGATGAGTGTCCTGGACTGCATTTACAATTCAGTGCTGAACTCTCATGGGTTTGCTAAAGGAACGCTGTAGTTAACTTTCCCCTTCTTTGTACTTTTTCAGTGCTTTTTGTGCAAGGGGAAAATCACGATTTTTCTCATTTCTACTTTGGACTTCTCTTAAGACGAGAGAGTTTCATCAAAACGTATGGTTTTCCTGATTCTCCGTTCCAGAGAGAACTTGAATCCACAGGTGGTTCTCAAATATGGTCTTTGACCAAGAAGGAATCTGGAGTTCAAAAATTGCATTCTCCATTCATTGTAATAGGCGTCGTATGAAGGGTAACATGAGCACTACGATGTTGCAGCAAACTGGATGAGTGTCCTGGACTGCATTTAGAATTCAGTGCTGAGCTCTCATGGGTTGCTAAAACAACGCTGTAGTTAGCTTTCCCCTTCCTTGTACTTTTTCAATGCTTTTTGTGCAAGGGGAAAGGGCGATTTTTCTCATTTCTTCTTTGCACTTCTCTTAAGACAGAGAGAGTTTCATCAAAACGTACGGTTTTCCTGATTCTCCTTTCCAGAGACAACTCGAATCGACAGGTGGTTTTTCAGTATGGTCTTTGACCATGCAAGAATCTCAAGTTCTGAAAGTCGTTTTCTCCGTTCAGTGTAACAGGCCTCAGATGAAGGGTAATACGAGTAGTACGATGTTGCAGCAAACTGGATGAGTGTCCTGGAATGTTTTTAAAGATTTCAGTGCTGACCTCTCATGGGATTGCTAAGACAACACTGTAGTTAGCTTTCCCCTTCTTTGTACTTTTGCGATGCCCTCCATTTTGTGCAATGGGGCAGAATCACAATGTTTCTCATTTGTTTGTTGGATTTCTCCATGGATGAGAGCGTTTCATCAAAACATATGTTTTCCTGTTGCTCCTGCAGTGACAGAACTTGAATCGATAGCTGGTGTTCAAATATGGTCTTTTTCCAAGCAGGAATCTGCAGTTCGAAAAGTTGAATTCTCCATTCAGTGTCATAGACCTCATATGAAGGGTAATATGAGTACTATGATGTTGCAGCAAACTGGATGAGTGTCCTGGACTGCATTTACAATTCAGTGCTGAACTCTCATGGGTTTGCTAAAAGAGCGCTGTAGTTAACTTTCCCCTTCTTTGTACTTTTTCAGTGCTTTTTGTGCAAGGGGAAAATCACGATTTTCTCATTTCTACTTTGGACTTCTCTTAAGACGAGAGAGTTTCATCAAAACGTATGGTTTTCCTGATTCTCCGTTCCAGAGAGAACTTGAATCCACAGGTGGTTCTCAAATATGGTCTTTGACCAAGAAGGAATCTGGAGTTCAAAAATTGCATTCTCCATTCATTGTAATAGGCGTCGTATGAAGGGTAACATGAGCACTACGATGTTGCAGCAAACTGGATGAGTGTCCTGGACTGCATTTAGAATTCAGTGCTGAGCTCTCATGGGTTGCTAAAACAACGCTGTAGTTAGCTTTCCCCTTCCTTGTACTTTTTCAATGCTTTTTGTGCAAGGGGAAAGGGCGATTTTTCTCATTTCTTCTTTGCACTTCTCTTAAGACAGAGAGAGTTTCATCAAAACGTACGGTTTTCCTGATTCTCCTTTCCATAGACAACTCGAATCGACAGGTGGTTTTTCAGTATGGTCTTTGACCATGCAAGAATCTCAAGTTCTGAAAGTCGTTTTCTCCGTTCAGTGTAACAAGCCTAAGATGAAGGGTAATACGAGTAGTACGATGTTGCAGCAAACTGGATGAGTGTCCTGGAATGCTTTTAAAGATTTCAGTGCTGACCTCTCATGGGATTGCTAAGACAACACTGTAGTTAGCTTTCCCCTTCTTTGTACTTTTGCGATGCCCTCCATTTTGTGCAATGGGGCAGAATCACAATGTTTCTCATTTGTTTGTTGGATTTCCCTAAGATGAGAGAGTTTCATCAAAACATATGTTTTCCTGTTGCTCCTGCAGTGACAGAACTTGAATCGATAGCTGGTGTTCAAATATGGTCTTTTTCCAAGCAGGAATCTGCATTTCGAAAAGTTGAATTCTCCATTCAGTGTCATAGACCTCATATGAAGGGTAATATGAGTACTATGATGTTGCAGCAAACTGGATGAGTGTCCTGGACTGCATTTACAATTCAGTGCTGAACTCTCATGGGTTTGCTAAAAGAGCGCTGTAGTTAACTTTCCCCTTCTTTGTACTTTTTCAGTGCTTTTTGTGCAAGGGGAAAATCACGATTTTCTCATTTCTACTTTGGACTTCTCTTAAGACGAGAGAGTTTCATCAAAACGTATGGTTTTCCTGATTCTCCGTTCCAGAGAGAACTTGAATCCACAGGTGGTTCTCAAATATGGTCTTTGACCAAGAAGGAATC
This sequence comes from Candoia aspera, assembly GCF_035149785.1. Taxonomy (NCBI): domain Eukaryota; kingdom Metazoa; phylum Chordata; class Lepidosauria; order Squamata; family Candoiidae; genus Candoia; species Candoia aspera. Next base: position 168,676,374 of record NC_086153.1, on the reverse strand, counting down.
TGGAGTTCAAAAATTGCATTCTCCATTCATTGTAATAGGCGTCGTATGAAGGGTAACATGAGCACTACGATGTTGCAGCAAACTGGATGAGTGTCCTGGACTGCATTTAGAATTCAGTGCTGAGCTCTCATGGGTTGCTAAAACAACGCTGTAGTTAGCTTTCCCCTTCCTTGTACTTTTTCAATGCTTTTTGTGCAAGGGGAAAGGGCGATTTTTCTCATTTCTTCTTTGCACTTCTCTTAAGACAGAGAGTTTCATCAAAACGTACGGTTTTCCTGATTCTCCTTTCCATAGACAACTCGAATCGACAGGTGGTTTTTCAGTATGGTCTTTGACCATGCAAGAATCTCAAGTTCTGAAAGTCGTTTTCTCCGTTCAGTGTAACAGGCCTCAGATGAAGGGTAATACGAGTAGTACGATGTTGCAGCAAACTGGATGAGTGTCCTGGAATGCTTTTAAAGATTTCAGTGCTGACCTCTCATGGGATTGCTAAGACAACACTGTAGTTAGCTTTCCCCTTCTTTGTACTTTTGCGATGCCCTCCATTTTGTGCAATGGGGCAGAATCACAATGTTTCTCATTTGTTTGTTGGATTTCTCCAAGGATGAGAGAGTTTCATCAAAACATATGTTTTCCTGTTGCTCCTGCAGTGACAGAACTTGAATCGATAGCTGGTGTTCAAATATGGTCTTTTTCCAAGCAGGAATCTGCAGTTCGAAAAGTTGAATTCTCCATTCAGTGTCATAGACCTCATATGAAGGGTTATATGAGTACTATGATGTTGCAGCAAACTGGATGAGTGTCCTGGACTGCATTTAGAATTCAGTGCTGAACTCTCATGGGTTTGCTAAAAGAACGCTGTAGTTAACTTTCCCCTTCTTTGTACTTTTTCAGTGCTTTTTGTGCAAGGGGAAAATCACGATTTTTCTCATTTCTACTTTGGACTTCTCTTAAGACGAGAGAGTTTCATCAAAACGTATGGTTTTCCTGATTCTCCGTTCCAGAGAGAACTTGAATCCACAGGTGGTTCTCAAATATGGTCTTTGACCAAGAAGGAATCTGGAGTTCAAAAATTGCATTCTCCATTCATTGTAATAGGCGTCGTATGAAGGGTAACATGAGCACTACGATGTTGCAGCAAACTGGATGAGTGTCCTGGAATGCTTTTAAAGATTTCAGTGCTGACCTCTCATGGGATTGCTAAGACAACACTGTAGTTAGCTTTCCCCTTCTTTGTACTTTTGCGATGCCCTCCATTTTGTGCAATGGGGCAGAATCACAATGTTTCTCATTTGTTTGTTGGATTTCCCTAAGATGAGAGAGTTTCATCAAAACATATGTTTTCCTGTTGCTCCTGCAGTGACAGAACTTGAATCGATAGCTAGTGTTCAAATATGGTCTTTTTCCAAGCAGGAATCTGCATTTCGAAAAGTTGAATTCTCCATTCAGTGTCATAGACCTCATATGAAGGGTAATATGAGTACTATGATGTTGCAGCAAACTGGATGAGTGTCCTGGACTGCATTTACAATTCAGTGCTGAACTCTCATGGGTTTGCTAAAGGAACGCTGTAGTTAACTTTCCCCTTCTTTGTACTTTTTCAGTGCTTTTTGTGCAAGGGGAAAATCACGATTTTTCTCATTTCTACTTTGGACTTCTCTTAAGACGAGAGAGTTTCATCAAAACGTATGGTTTTCCTGATTCTCCGTTCCAGAGAGAACTTGAATCCACAGGTGGTTCTCAAATATGGTCTTTGACCAAGAAGGAATCTGGAGTTCAAAAATTGCATTCTCCATTCATTGTAATAGGCGTCGTATGAAGGGTAACATGAGCACTACGATGTTGCAGCAAACTGGATGAGTGTCCTGGACTGCATTTAGAATTCAGTGCTGAGCTCTCATGGGTTGCTAAAACAACGCTGTAGTTAGCTTTCCCCTTCCTTGTACTTTTTCAATGCTTTTTGTGCAAGGGGAAAGGGCGATTTTTCTCATTTCTTCTTTGCACTTCTCTTAAGACAGAGAGAGTTTCATCAAAACGTACGGTTTTCCTGATTCTCCTTTCCAGAGACAACTCGAATCGACAGGTTGTTTTTCAGTATGGTCTTTGACCATGCAAGAATCTCAAGTTCTGAAAGTCGTTTTCTCCGTTCAGTGTAACAGGCCTCAGATGAAGGGTAATACGAGTAGTACGATGTTGCAGCAAACTGGATGAGTGTCCTGGAATGTTTTTAAAGATTTCAGTGCTGACCTCTCATGGGATTGCTAAGACAACACTGTAGTTAGCTTTCCCCTTCTTTGTACTTTTGCGATGCCCTCCATTTTGTGCAATGGGGCAGAATCACAATGTTTCTCATTTGTTTGTTGGATTTCTCCATGGATGAGAGCGTTTCATCAAAACATATGTTTTCCTGTTGCTCCTGCAGTGACAGAACTTGAATCGATAGCTGGTGTTCAAATATGGTCTTTTTCCAAGCAGGAATCTGCAGTTCGAAAAGTTGAATTCTCCATTCAGTGTCATAGACCTCATATGAAGGGTAATATGAGTACTATGATGTTGCAGCAAACTGGATGAGTGTCCTGGACTGCATTTACAATTCAGTGCTGAACTCTCATGGGTTTGCTAAAAGAACGCTGTAGTTAACTTTCCCCTTCTTTGTACTTTTTCAGTGCTTTTTGTGCAAGGGGAAAATCACGATTTTCTCATTTCTACTTTGGACTTCTCTTAAGACGAGAGAGTTTCATCAAAACGTATGGTTTTCCTGATTCTCCGTTCCAGAGAGAACTTGAATCCACAGGTGGTTCTCAAATATGGTCTTTGACCAAGAAGGAATCTGGAGTTCAAAAATTGCATTCTCCATTCATTGTAATAGGCGTCGTATGAAGGGTAACATGAGCACTACGATGTTGCAGCAAACTGGATGAGTGTCCTGGACTGCATTTAGAATTCAGTGCTGAGCTCTCATGGGTTGCTAAAACAACGCTGTAGTTAGCTTTCCCCTTCCTTGTACTTTTTCAATGCTTTTTGTGCAAGGGGAAAGGGCGATTTTTCTCATTTCTTCTTTGCACTTCTCTTAAGACAGAGAGAGTTTCATCAAAACGTACGGTTTTCCTGATTCTCCTTTCCATAGACAACTCGAATCGACAGGTGGTTTTTCAGTATGGTCTTTGACCATGCAAGAATCTCAAGTTCTGAAAGTCGTTTTCTCCGTTCAGTGTAACAGGCCTCAGATGAAGGGTAATACGAGTAGTACGATGTTGCAGCAAACTGGATGAGTGTCCTGGAATGCTTTTAAAGATTTCAGTGCTGACCTCTCATGGGATTGCTAAGACAACACTGTAGTTAGCTTTCCCCTTCTTTGTACTTTTGCGATGCCCTCCATTTTGTGCAATGGGGCAGAATCACAATGTTTCTCATTTGTTTGTTGGATTTCTCCAAGGATGAGAGAGTTTCATCAAAACATATGTTTTCCTGTTGCTCCTGCAGTGACAGAACTTGAATCGATAGCTGGTGTTCAAATATGGTCTTTTTCCAAGCAGGAATCTGCAGTTCGAAAAGTTGAATTCTCCATTCAGTGTCATAGACCTCATATGAAGGGTTATATGAGTACTATGATGTTGCAGCAAACTGGATGAGTGTCCTGGACTGCATTTAGAATTCAGTGCTGAACTCTCATGGGTTTGCTAAAAGAACGCTGTAGTTAACTTTCCCCTTCTTTGTACTTTTTCAGTGCTTTTTGTGCAAGGGGAAAATCACGATTTTTCTCATTTCTACTTTGGACTTCTCTTAAGACGAGAGAGTTTCATCAAAACGTACGGTTTTCCTGATTCTCCTTTCCAGAGACAACTCGAATCGACAGGTGGTTTTTCAGTATGGTCTTTGACCATGCAAGAATCTCAAGTTCTGAAAGTCGTTTTCTCCGTTCAGTGTAACAGGCCTCAGATGAAAGGTAATACGAGTAGTACGATGTTGCAGCAAACTGGATGAGTGTCCTGGAATGCTTTTAAAGATTTCAGTGCTGACCTCTCATGGGATTGCTAAGACAACACTGTAGTTAGCTTTCCCCTTCTTTGTACTTTTGCGATGCCCTCCATTTTGTGCAATGGGGCAGAATCACAATGTTTCTCATTTGTTTGTTGGATTTCTCCAAGGATGAGAGAGTTTCATCAAAACATATGTTTTCCTGTTGCTCCTGCAGTGACAGAACTTGAATCGATAGCTGGTGTTCAAATATGGTCTTTTTCCAAGCAGGAATCTGCAGTTCGAAAAGTTGAATTCTCCATTCAGTGTCATAGACCTCATATGAAGGGTTATATGAGTACTATGATGTTGCAGCAAACTGGATGAGTGTCCTGGACTGCATTTAGAATTCAGTGCTGAACTCTCATGGGTTTGCTAAAAGAACGCTGTAGTTAACTTTCCCCTTCTTTGTACTTTTTCAGTGCTTTTTGTGCAAGGGGAAAATCACGATTTTTCTCATTTCTACTTTGGACTTCTCTTAAGACGAGAGAGTTTCATCAAAACGTATGGTTTTCCTGATTCTCCGTTCCAGAGAGAACTTGAATCCACAGGTGGTTCTCAAATATGGTCTTTGACCAAGAAGGAATCTGGAGTTCAAAAATTGCATTCTCCATTCATTGTAATAGGCGTCGTATGAAGGGTAACATGAGCACTACGATGTTGCAGCAAACTGGATGAGTGTCCTGGACTGCATTTAGAATTCAGTGCTGAGCTCTCATGGGTTGCTAAAACAACGCTGTAGTTAGCTTTCCCCTTCCTTGTACTTTTTCAATGCTTTTTGTGCAAGGGGAAAGGGCGATTTTTCTCATTTCTTCTTTGCACTTCTCTTAAGACAGAGAGAGTTTCATCAAAACGTACAGTTTTCCTGATTCTCCTTTCCAGAGACAACTCGAATCGACAGGTGGTTTTTCAGTATGGTCTTTGACCATGCAAGAATCTCAAGTTCTGAAAGTCGTTTTCTCCGTTCAGTGTAACAGGCCTCAGATGAAGGGTAATACGAGTAGTACGATGTTGCAGCAAACTGGATGAGTGTCCTGGAATGCTTTTAAAGATTTCAGTGCTGACCTCTCATGGGATTGCTAAGACAACACTGTAGTTAGCTTTCCCCTTCTTTGTACTTTTGCGATGCCCTCCATTTTGTGCAATGGGGCAGAATCACAATGTTTCTCATTTGTTTGTTGGATTTCCCTAAGATGAGAGAGTTTCATCAAAACATATGTTTTCCTGTTGCTCCTGCAGTGACAGAACTTGAATCGATAGCTGGTGTTCAAATATGGTCTTTTTCCAAGCAGGAATCTGCAGTTCGAAAAGTTGAATTCTCCATTCAGTGTCATAGACCTCATATGAAGGGTAATATGAGTACTATGATGTTGCAGCAAACTGGATGAGTGTCCTGGACTGCATTTACAATTCAGTGCTGAACTCTCATGGGTTTGCTAAAAGAACGCTGTAGTTAACTTTCCCCTTCTTTGTACTTTTTCAGTGCTTTTTGTGCAAGGGGAAAATCACGATTTTCTCATTTCTACTTTGGACTTCTCTTAAGACGAGAGAGTTTCATCAAAACGTATGGTTTTCCTGATTCTCCGTTCCAGAGAGAACTTGAATCCACAGGTGGTTCTCAAATATGGTCTTTGACCAAGAAGGAATCTGGAGTTCAAAAATTGCATTCTCCATTCATTGTAATAGGCGTCGTATGAAGGGTAACATGAGCACTACGATGTTGCAGCAAACTGGATGAGTGTCCTGGAATGCTTTTAAAGATTTCAGTGCTGACCTCTCATGGGATTGCTAAGACAACACTGTAGTTAGCTTTCCCCTTCTTTGTACTTTTGCGATGCCCTCCATTTTGTGCAATGGGGCAGAATCACAATGTTTCTCATTTGTTTGTTGGATTTCCCTAAGATGAGAGAGTTTCATCAAAACATATGTTTTCCTGTTGCTCCTGCAGTGACAGAACTTGAATCGATAGCTGGTGTTCAAATATGGTCTTTTTCCAAGCAGGAATCTGCATTTCGAAAAGTTGAATTCTCCATTCAGTGTCATAGACCTCATATGAAGGGTAATATGAGTACTATGATGTTGCAGCAAACTGGATGAGTGTCCTGGACTGCATTTACAATTCAGTGCTGAACTCTCATGGGTTTGCTAAAGGAACGCTGTAGTTAACTTTCCCCTTCTTTGTACTTTTTCAGTGCTTTTTGTGCAAGGGGAAAATCACGATTTTTCTCATTTCTACTTTGGACTTCTCTTAAGACGAGAGAGTTTCATCAAAACGTATGGTTTTCCTGATTCTCCGTTCCAGAGAGAACTTGAATCCACAGGTGGTTCTCAAATATGGTCTTTGACCAAGAAGGAATCTGGAGTTCAAAAATTGCATTCTCCATTCATTGTAATAGGCGTCGTATGAAGGGTAACATGAGCACTACGATGTTGCAGCAAACTGGATGAGTGTCCTGGACTGCATTTAGAATTCAGTGCTGAGCTCTCATGGGTTGCTAAAACAACGCTGTAGTTAGCTTTCCCCTTCCTTGTACTTTTTCAATGCTTTTTGTGCAAGGGGAAAGGGCGATTTTTCTCATTTCTTCTTTGCACTTCTCTTAAGACAGAGAGAGTTTCATCAAAACGTACGGTTTTCCTGATTCTCCTTTCCAGAGACAACTCGAATCGACAGGTGGTTTTTCAGTATGGTCTTTGACCATGCAAGAATCTCAAGTTCTGAAAGTCGTTTTCTCCGTTCAGTGTAACAGGCCTCAGATGAAGGGTAATACGAGTAGTACGATGTTGCAGCAAACTGGATGAGTGTCCTGGAATGTTTTTAAAGATTTCAGTGCTGACCTCTCATGGGATTGCTAAGACAACACTGTAGTTAGCTTTCCCCTTCTTTGTACTTTTGCGATGCCCTCCATTTTGTGCAATGGGGCAGAATCACAATGTTTCTCATTTGTTTGTTGGATTTCTCCATGGATGAGAGCGTTTCATCAAAACATATGTTTTCCTGTTGCTCCTGCAGTGACAGAACTTGAATCGATAGCTGGTGTTCAAATATGGTCTTTTTCCAAGCAGGAATCTGCAGTTCGAAAAGTTGAATTCTCCATTCAGTGTCATAGACCTCATATGAAGGGTAATATGAGTACTATGATGTTGCAGCAAACTGGATGAGTGTCCTGGACTGCATTTACAATTCAGTGCTGAACTCTCATGGGTTTGCTAAAAGAGCGCTGTAGTTAACTTTCCCCTTCTTTGTACTTTTTCAGTGCTTTTTGTGCAAGGGGAAAATCACGATTTTCTCATTTCTACTTTGGACTTCTCTTAAGACGAGAGAGTTTCATCAAAACGTATGGTTTTCCTGATTCTCCGTTCCAGAGAGAACTTGAATCCACAGGTGGTTCTCAAATATGGTCTTTGACCAAGAAGGAATCTGGAGTTCAAAAATTGCATTCTCCATTCATTGTAATAGGCGTCGTATGAAGGGTAACATGAGCACTACGATGTTGCAGCAAACTGGATGAGTGTCCTGGACTGCATTTAGAATTCAGTGCTGAGCTCTCATGGGTTGCTAAAACAACGCTGTAGTTAGCTTTCCCCTTCCTTGTACTTTTTCAATGCTTTTTGTGCAAGGGGAAAGGGCGATTTTTCTCATTTCTTCTTTGCACTTCTCTTAAGACAGAGAGAGTTTCATCAAAACGTACGGTTTTCCTGATTCTCCTTTCCATAGACAACTCGAATCGACAGGTGGTTTTTCAGTATGGTCTTTGACCATGCAAGAATCTCAAGTTCTGAAAGTCGTTTTCTCCGTTCAGTGTAACAGGCCTCAGATGAAGGGTAATACGAGTAGTACGATGTTGCAGCAAACTGGATGAGTGTCCTGGAATGCTTTTAAAGATTTCAGTGCTGACCTCTCATGGGATTGCTAAGACAACACTGTAGTTAGCTTTCCCCTTCTTTGTACTTTTGCGATGCCCTCCATTTTGTGCAATGGGGCAGAATCACAATGTTTCTCATTTGTTTGTTGGATTTCTCCAAGGATGAGAGAGTTTCATCAAAACATATGTTTTCCTGTTGCTCCTGCAGTGACAGAACTTGAATCGATAGCTGGTGTTCAAATATGGTCTTTTTCCAAGCAGGAATCTGCAGTTCGAAAAGTTGAATTCTCCATTCAGTGTCATAGACCTCATATGAAGGGTTATATGAGTACTATGATGTTGCAGCAAACTGGATGAGTGTCCTGGACTGCATTTAGAATTCAGTGCTGAACTCTCATGGGTTTGCTAAAAGAACGCTGTAGTTAACTTTCCCCTTCTTTGTACTTTTTCAGTGCTTTTTGTGCAAGGGGAAAATCACGATTTTTCTCATTTCTACTTTGGACTTCTCTTAAGACGAGAGAGTTTCATCAAAACGTACGGTTTTCCTGATTCTCCTTTCCAGAGACAACTCGAATCGACAGGTGGTTTTTCAGTATGGTCTTTGACCATGCAAGAATCTCAAGTTCTGAAAGTCGTTTTCTCCGTTCAGTGTAACAGGCCTCAGATGAAAGGTAATACGAGTAGTACGATGTTGCAGCAAACTGGATGAGTGTCCTGGAATGCTTTTAAAGATTTCAGTGCTGACCTCTCATGGGATTGCTAAGACAACACTGTAGTTAGCTTTCCCCTTCTTTGTACTTTTGCGATGCCCTCCATTTTGTGCAATGGGGCAGAATCACAATGTTTCTCATTTGTTTGTTGGATTTCTCCAAGGATGAGAGAGTTTCATCAAAACATATGTTTTCCTGTTGCTCCTGCAGTGACAGAACTTGAATCGATAGCTGGTGTTCAAATATGGTCTTTTTCCAAGCAGGAATCTGCAGTTCGAAAAGTTGAATTCTCCATTCAGTGTCATAGACCTCATATGAAGGGTAATATGAGTACTATGATGTTGCAGCAAACTGGATGAGTGTCCTGGACTGCATTTACAATTCAGTGCTGAACTCTCATGGGTTTGCTAAAAGAACGCTGTAGTTAACTTTCCCCTTCTTTGTACTTTTTCAGTGCTTTTTGTGCAAGGGGAAAATCACGATTTTCTCATTTCTACTTTGGACTTCTCTTAAGACGAGAGAGTTTCATCAAAACGTATGGTTTTCCTGATTCTCCGTTCCAGAGAGAACTTGAATCCACAGGTGGTTCTCAAATATGGTCTTTGACCAAGAAGGAATCTGGAGTTCAAAAATTGCATTCTCCATTCATTGTAATAGGCGTCGTATGAAGGGTAACATGAGCACTACGATGTTGCAGCAAACTGGATGAGTGTCCTGGAATGCTTTTAAAGATTTCAGTGCTGACCTCTCATGGGATTGCTAAGACAACACTGTAGTTAGCTTTCCCCTTCTTTGTACTTTTGCGATGCCCTCCATTTTGTGCAATGGGGCAGAATCACAATGTTTCTCATTTGTTTGTTGGATTTCCCTAAGATGAGAGAGTTTCATCAAAACATATGTTTTCCTGTTGCTCCTGCAGTGACAGAACTTGAATCGATAGCTGGTGTTCAAATATGGTCTTTTTCCAAGCAGGAATCTGCATTTCGAAAAGTTGAATTCTCCATTCAGTGTCATAGACCTCATATGAAGGGTAATATGAGTACTATGATGTTGCAGCAAACTGGATGAGTGTCCTGGACTGCATTTACAATTCAGTGCTGAACTCTCATGGGTTTGCTAAAGGGACGCTGTAGTTAACTTTCCCCTTCTTTGTACTTTTTCAGTGCTTTTTGTGCAAGGGGAAAATCACGATTTTTCTCATTTCTACTTTGGACTTCACTTAAGACGAGAGAGTTTCATCAAAACGTATGGTTTTCCTGATTCTCCGTTCCAGAGAGAACTTGAATCCACAGGTGGTTCTCAAATATGGTCTTTGACCAAGAAGGAATCTGGAGTTCAAAAATTGCATTCTCCATTCATTGTAATAGGCGTCGTATGAAGGGTAACATGAGCACTACGATGTTGCAGCAAACTGGATGAGTGTCCTGGACTGCATTTAGAATTCAGTGCTGAGCTCTCATGGGTTGCTAAAACAACGCTGTAGTTAGCTTTCCCCTTCCTTGTACTTTTTCAATGCTTTTTGTGCAAGGGGAAAGGGCGATTTTTCTCATTTCTTCTTTGCACTTCTCTTAAGACAGAGAGAGTTTCATCAAAACGTACGGTTTTCCTGATTCTCCTTTCCAGAGACAACTCGAATCGACAGGTGGTTTTTCAGTATGGTCTTTGACCATGCAAGAATCTCAAGTTCTGAAAGTCGTTTTCTCCGTTCAGTGTAACAGGCCTCAGATGAAGGGTAATACGAGTAGTACGATGTTGCAGCAAACTGGATGAGTGTCCTGGAATGTTTTTAAAGATTTCAGTGCTGACCTCTCATGGGATTGCTAAGACAACACTGTAGTTAGCTTTCCCCTTCTTTGTACTTTTGCGATGCCCTCCATTTTGTGCAATGGGGCAGAATCACAATGTTTCTCATTTGTTTGTTGGATTTCTCCATGGATGAGAGCGTTTCATCAAAACATATGT